>NW_020622381.1:17739165-18055925 GCF_003573695.1 Papaver somniferum
CAGTCAAATTTTACATACCTCCGCTCTATTGTTGCAGGCTACAAATAAGAAAACAGTGAAAGCTGATGTATACGTTGCAGGTGTGTGGAAAGCATTTCTAGTATTACTTTTATTATTTCCTTTCATCTTACTGGATCTCGAATCTGATGTGGCTAACCAACTTGACTGTTACTTACTTACGCCAGCATGTGATGTTCCTGGAATCAAAAGGTTACTTCCTTCAGAGTGGAGGGAATCGGAATTCTTTGACAACATCTATAAACTAGTTGGAGTACCAGTGGTAACAATACAACTGCGATACAATGGGTGGGTTACGGAGTTGAATGACCTAGGAAAGTCCAGGTGATTCCAATACTAATGCTAGATAATATGTTTCTCTGTTCACAATGATAGTCGGGAACTTGGTAGTAGGCTATCGCGTTTGGAATTTGTGCACATTCCCATATGTGAAGTTATATTTTTATGATTTTAGGCAGTTGAAAGAAGCTGTAGGGTTGGATAATCTCCTTTATAGCCCAGATGCCGATTTCTCCTGCTTTGCGGACCTTGCACTCACATCTCCAGAAGATTACTACATTGAAGGCCAAGGTTCATTGCTCCAGTAAGAACTTAATCTTGTGAATATGTTATTTTTGCAGTAGCAAGGGATTGCAAACCACTTTATCTTATTCTTGTATTGCCTTCAGATGTGTGCTTACTCCTGGGGATCCTTACATGCCCTTAACAAACGATAAAATCATAGAAAGAGTTGCGAAGCAGGTAAGTGGCTTTCTGCTATGACATTAAGATTCAGCTTTGTAGTTTTTCATCTCTACCATTTAAATTTCCACTCTCATCTTTTTCAGGTTCTGTCCTTGTTCCCATCTGCTCAAGGGCTAGAACTTACCTGGTCTTCGGTTGTTAAAATCGGTCAATCCTTATATCGCGAAGGACCTGGTGTAGATCCATTCAGACCTGATCAAAAAACGCCTGTTAAAAATTTCTTCCTAGCTGGATCTTACACAAAACAGGTATCCATCTCGATGACCAGATCTTTTCCCATTTCTAGCATGATAGATAAAAAATCTTCCAGTTCTAGCTTGTAAATGAGCCTCATGTAGAATTCCGAAATCGTCTCTTTTAGCAGCAAACATCTTAGGAAATTGAGATGCCTTGCCTTACTGTTTTTATAGGATTATATTGATAGTATGGAAGGAGCAACTCTATCAGGAAGACAAGCAGCAGCATACATATGTAATGGCGGTGAAGACTTGCTTGCTCTTAGAAAACAGATTTCTGCTATCGAAGCTCAGTCTGACAACATTACCGGTGAGTTGAGCTTCGTCTAATGTATTACAGTTCCACTAGTCAGAGTTCATCACTACTTCAACCACCTCAGATCATTAAGTAGACACCTCAGATCATTAAGTAGAGAGGAGAAAACGAGCTTGACACATTCAGTTAGTGGTCTGGGTACTTTCCTATACTTATTCTTCATTTCTTCTCACATAATGGTTATGTATCCATGTAATTTTACAACAAATGAATGCCAAAATCATATTCAACATATGTTCAGTTGCTGTATATTTGTAAGTTTACCTGGGCATTGATTAGTTTCCTGCAGAAATTTTATGATTATTCAAGCAGAGTATATATATTTAAAAGAAGCCAAATCACTTTTTATTCAACAATCTTTCAAATTCAACATAAACAGACCCTAAAACTTTTTAAAAACCACAAGTACCACAGAAACAACAGGAACAAGTACAACAAGACCCGAACCATAAGGCGCTCAAAATTCATCTTTCTCAATCGCACATTTAGCAAGATCGAGATCTTCATCTAAGAAAATATCCCATTGCCCATCCCACTTAATAAAAAACTCAGTATCTTCCAAGTACTCAACTCTATGAACATCACCAGCAGGAGTAAACAAATAATCACCAACACCCAAACTACACTTCTCTTTCTTACTCAGATTCCACACCCTTTTACTTCCTGTCATTACAACTACATCATGTCCAAAAGTATGATGATGAGCTGGTTCTATGCTTCCTCCTTTAAATTTAACAATAGCCGAAGTTGGACTTTCTCTTACTATCTTCATCATTCCACCAGGCATTATATCAATCTCTGTAAATTCTCTATTTTTCGCCAAACAACATATCGAACAATCGCCCAATTCCTCTTCTTTCTTTTCCAATCCGATTTTCGACATTTCGCCAATGGATTCGTCAAAGAATGATTGAAAGTCGGATGACCATGGATTGTTCCCAGAAGCAGGACAAGGTGATTTGAATGGAGTATCAAGCCAAATTTCAAGAATTTTGATCCCTAAATCTGGTGAAGTGGAAGCACCAGAAACTGCAAGAACGTTACAGTTGTTAATCGATCTTGAATTCAAGGCATCATCAGTGGTGGTGCAGGTGGCAGAGTAAACACCAGGAAATTTGTTTGCGAATATCGCAACACCAACTCCGGTGCCGCAAGCGACGAGTCCACGAGTTTCAGTGGTGGTTGAATCGGCTTCTGAGATAACTCGGCGACCGACCTCCTCACCCACTGAATAATATTTGTTGGTTCCGATGTCTTCGACATCGATCTGAAGGGATTTCAGATGAGAAACTAAAGCGTCTTTTAGTGTGGAACCTAATGGATCGGCGCCTGCTATGATTTTTAATGGGCGTTTACCGTTTTGCGCCATTGGAATAGAGAAAGTGAGGATATTGAGTTGGAGAGAGTGAGGTGATGAACAAATGAAGATGTAGACGGGGACGAGGTGTTGACTATATGGAGAGGAAGACAAGTGAAGTAACAGATGTTTACTGATTGCCAGGTGGTGGTTGGTGAAAAACCATTTTTTGGGACCATGGTTTTTTGTGGGGATCATGATTCTATTTTAGGCAAGACATTATAAGTAATACTAAGTCACCCCTTATCTAAATGTTTTTCTTAATACCAAACTTACCCTCCTTAATTAAATGTGTTAGTTTAATGATTAATTAGTTATTAGTTAATGATTAGTGTGATTAGTAATGATTAGTGATTAGTATGATTAGTAATGATTAGTTACCATTAAGAAGTTCTATTACAAAAAATTGAAAATTTTCTTTGCGATTAAGTTCGGTTACCCAAATTTATTACCAAAAACGAACTTAATGATTAGTGATTAGTATGATTAGTAATGATTAGTTACCAGTAAGAAGTTCGGTTACAAAAAATTGAAATTTTTCCTTGCGATCAAACCGAACTCTATATTTGGTGTGACCATTGAATAATTCAGTTATAAAACAATTTAAAGTTCGGTTATAAAACATTTTTTGCGACGTAACCGAATTAAAGTTCGGTTGGGAAATGTTTTTTGCTACTAACCGAACTATTAGGGTTCGGTTGGGAAATGTTTTTAGCTGCTAACCGAACTAAGATTCAGTTGGGAAATGTTTTTGCAACTAACCGAACTATTAGGGTTCGGTTGGGAAATGTTTTTTTGCTACCAACCGAACTATTAGGGTTCGGTTGGGAAATGTTTTTTGCGACATAACCGAACTAAGGTTCGGTTGGGAATTTTGTTTTGCGAAATAGCCAAATTGTTCTTCATGTTCATCATTTCCATTAGGTTCGGTTAGTTCGACACATTTTTTCACATAATTCCTAGCCGAACTTCTCTCTGCAACTTCCATTTTCAACTCATTTCGATGGTTAATACTCATTTTTCAATCGAACGAGGAACGTCAACCAAAGAGAGAAGAAGAAGAGGATAATTTTTTTTTTCAAAACTAAAAAATTTCGATTCCCCCTATTTTTGTTTTTGATTTTGATTTTGATTTTGGTTAATAGATTCATTTAGATTAGATATATATGATTAGATTTATAAAGTTATTAGGTCAGTCTTAATTTAAATTAAAGTAAAGGATAAATGTGTACTTACCTAACTTTAGGATACCCCTTATAAGTATAGGGTGGTTGGCCTAATAAGACCATGGTCCCCCCAAAAAAATCATGGTCCCTAAAAAATGGTTCTTGTTGAATCCTGATTGGGTGACTATATTCGATTGTTGGACAAGGTTATGGGCCTTTCGGCCTGTTAGGTATCAAAGATAAATTAGGATAGTTCGGATGTGAGACTTATACCATGTTTGTTTACTCCTGACTCATCCGAGCCGGCTGAGTCTGACTGAAATCACCTGATTTGAGTAAGATATGTGTCAATATGTTTGTTTGTGAGTGTAGATGGGTGAAAACGATTTGCTGGTTTTTAAGGGAAGTGAAGAGACGACCGTGCGGACGGAGACCCTTCGACCGAGAAAACTGCTTAAACCTGCTTCTAACAGATGCAATGCACATGAGTGCTTTGAGTTCGAGAGATCAATCCGTAGGACTCCGGCCTAAACCAAGACAATGGTCGTTCCAGTGTCAATTCGGTCACAAAGAGGGAAGAGGGTCTATCTGTAGGAGGGAAGCTGAGAAGTGTGTATGAGATCAATGATGATCAAGAATTGTGAATGTGTGATGATTTCTGCGAGTTGATGAGCTGCTGTGTTCAAGTGAAAATAAGTTTTGATCGATTGAGCAATAATTTCTTATGTGTCGAAATTGTTGTTTACCAGATGATTCTTGGTTTTCAATCGTGGATTCAGAGACTTATTTATTTTGTAAAGAATAGTAGACACATTGATCCCAGTAAGTGTGACGGTTTCTCGAGTGAAAGAGTGAGAAAGTGAGAAATCGTAGTTAAACCAGTTCCATGTCGTGCAAAAACTTGGTTGATTGTCCATCCACTACTTTGCTAACTTCCTCAACTGCTTGCACGACTTACTCACATTTCTCATCGTGGATGAACACACGTGTCGTGGGCCGCCAGACCAAAACCTTAGTGATTATCCCCCCATGTGACGTGATTGATGTCTCATGAACGTGGAGTCTGCAAGGAAGACGTGTATTTGATTAGTCAGTTGTTGACTTGACTAGACGATGAGTCTTAGCCTTGATGAGTCGAGCATAATGAACGAATGTGGTATGCTCTGGGACTCATGGATTGAGCATAAGGTGTCTGCTGAGGTACACTCAGACGTTGAGTCTTGATGAATTGTGATATATCCTTTTACCAGTCGAGGTAATAATGATGTTTTGGGAATTAGGATGATCGTCCGATGAGGTTGCTCGATCGAGGATTACTCTCATATGTTCAACAGGAAATCAGACATATCGTTGAATTATGCAGAATGCTCATTTCTGATTTAATATATCATGAATGATCGAATGATAGTGTAGAATCAGAAATTATTGGATGGTTGTCCGTCCAAACCATATTGCTCGGTCGAGCAAAAATGTTGGTAGCAGGACCAAACATTAAATTAGAATATTGATTGATGGATCAATAGAATTCTCGAATGTTGATAGTTGAATCAACATGAGGAATATTGCTCACTCAAGCAATTGATAGTTGAATCAATGAGTTATGAACCCAGTTGATTGTACATGTTGCTAGCTTAAGCGCAAAATAGAAATTGCTAGTTTAAGCAAATATTGCTCGTTTCATAAATTATTGGTAGCGGAACCAAAAAAATATGATTAATTAGAATGTTGATTACTAGATCAACATAAAATTATTAGGGTTTGAACGTGTTCAGAATTATGTTTTGCAAAGCATTTGATTTGATTTGAAACCCTAATTTTGGTCGATTGTTGATCAATTGATGATTTACTGAAAATCAACCAACGAGCGAGAGAGGTACCGGCTACATGGGATGATGGTCGACCATGTAGTGCCTAGGTGCTCGAATGATCACCAAAGTCTTTTGTAGACCAATTGGTGAAAAGATGATTAAATGATCGTGTTAGAGCATAGCTCGGTCGACCTCGCATGTGTTGCTATCTCAAGCATGTTTGTTAATGTTAGCGATCAAAACTATAAGTCTTGATTTCTAGCCTACACAGCTAAGTCTCGGACTAGGATAGAAAAGTGTAGTTGAGCTCAAGGACTTCATGGAGATTCATCATACAACGACGAAGATCTATACAAGGAAACGTGGAACTTCATCAACAAAAAGGTATGTGGAGACTTGAACTTATCTATCACTCAAAAGTCTATCTATTCTATCTCCTACTTCTTATGAGACAAAAGTCGTATGCTATATAGACTAGATCATACACATTTGAAATTTCGAGCTGAGCATTCATTGCTTATCTTTTATCTCGAAATCCTGTGTTGGTAAAGCGTTTCGCTTTGATCAAGTTTATCTTCACCTAGTGACGAAAGTCATGAAAAGTTTCAATCACTTTGAGAATTTCTTTGACGTGAATCGGTCTGTGAATAACGGCTACATAGCGTCCTCTGAGAATGTCTCAATGATTGAAATGAGAGTTTAGATTACATAACCATGTATTCCTTGAACCGAAGTTTTTGAAATTTGTTGATCAAGAGAAATCGGGAGGATTGTGGTATTGGCTTGTCAAGTCCGCGAACCCAGTCCGCAGACTTAGTCCGCGAACTGTCGGAAGTTCTCGACCGAGAATTTCTGCTGGATTTTCAAAAACTCGTTTGTGTGCTAAGTCCGCGAACCCAGTCCGCGAACTGGCGGAAGTTCTCTTTCCGAGAATTTCTGGTGAGTTTAGAAAACTCAACTGATTAACTTAATTCCGCGAACTTGTTTGTGAACTTAAGAGGTTATGATCTAAAGATGTGCTCTGAACATGAAACATTAAATTACTAAGGAATGCTTTATGCAAACCATGGCTATAATGTTCATGAGCCGATTCAATCGAATCAAATCATCTTTGTTTCAATTGTGTCTTGTGTAGTTACATAAGATCTCATAGCAATTGAACAACTCTTTAATTAGTTCGTTTGAGTCAATTGAACTAGTTATGGTGAAGAAGAACAAGGTTGATATGAAACTCTCATATGGTTAACCTTTAGGGTTACTATGTTGAACCAACATATACATACACGTTTGGGCATGGTTTTCACAAACCCAGTAAACGTCTACCCAAGTGTGTGTGACAAGCTAAGTTTTCGATCTAACGGTTGAGAAATATTAACTTGAATATAAATCAGGTTTTCATCTAAAGGTGAATATGGATTTCTTTGTACCTAAGGCAAAACCCTGATGTGAAGGCTATATAAAGGAGACATCTTGCATTGTGCAAAACTAATCCCCACACGTCTGTGTGCTACTAGTGCGCCCGCTAGAGTTGATCTCCATTAACCTTTGATTTTCTTCTCTAAAATCAGGTTAACGACTTAAAGACTTCATTGGGATTGTGAAGCCAGACCGATACTACTTTATCGTAGTTGTGTGATCTGATCTTGCATCTTCTATCGTACGAGTACAATCGATTGATTGGCTTGAGATCGTGAGAGTTCTCCGATAGGCAAGATAAATAAGTCACAAACATCTTCGTATCACTGTTTGTGATTCCTCGACAAACCGCCTGTGTAGTCAGGAAGGATTGTAGAGAGGTGATTGATTAATCTAGGCTGTTCTTCGGGAATATAAGACCGGATTATCAATTGGTTCCTGTTCACATTGATTTTATATCTTAAGACGGAACAAAACCTAGGGTTTATCTATGGGAGACAAATTTATCCTTTGATAGACTTTTCTGTGTGAGACAGATCTGTTTATTATCAAGTCTGTGATTTTGGGTTGCAGCAACTCTTGGTTGTGGGTGATATCAGCTAAAGGAATCAAGTGCGTAGTATCCTGCTGGGATCATAGGCGTAGGAGTACAACTGTACCTTGGATCGGTGGGAGACTGATTGGGGTTCAACTATAGTCCAGTCCGAAGTTATCGTTATCTTGGAATAGGCTAGTGTCTGTAGCGGCTTAATACAGTGTGTATTCAATCTGGACTATGTGCTGGGGTTTTCTGCATTTGCGGTTTCCTCGTTAACAAAATTTCTGGTGTCTGTGTTATTTATTTTCCGCATTATATTTTATATAATTGAAATAATACAGGTTGTGCATTCGTGATCATCAATTGGAAATCCAACCTTTGGTTGTTGATTAATATTGATTGATCCTTGGACATTTGTCTTTGGTACCGTCAAAGTATTCCTTGTATTTGATAAAGAGTCGCTATTGTTTTTAGCTTGAGTAAAAATCAAATCAAGAGAGAGATATTAACTCCTTGAGATACTTTTATTTAGATTGAGTCTGACTGTCTAGTTGATTCTCTAGCAAGTATTTCGGAGTTAGTCCATACAGATTGCTAAGCGAAATATTGGGTGGTGTTATTAGACCCCCGCTTTTTCAATTGGTATCAGAGCAGGCAAACACGTTAAAGACCTTATAAGTCCGTGTTTGTAGCGATCTGATTATGGAAGAGTCTATCTCTTATAACGTACCAGTTCAGAAATTACCAGATGATTCTAAAAGCTTGGATTCACCTGAGAGAACTGTCACATCTAAGTCAATATCCATACATTCTCTTGATGTAAAAACTGTTGATTGGGAAACTCTCCTAGAAGAACAGTTGGATGAACTTTCTGATGAAGGTGATTCAAATATTGATAGAGATGTTGACGAGGAAGTCTCAGAGTATGTTAACTTTTTGGATTCATGGAATATGAAGAAGATTACAACTTCTCATGTCACACCTCTTCTGACTCCTCTCTGTCGAGAAAACAAGAAATTGAGAAGATGTTACGCAGATGTTTATTTTAGAATCGTTCTACCAAATCGATCCTCAAGGATTCTGAGGAAAACCTACGTATGAAGTCACTTGAATGTGATAATCTTTATCAAAAGTACTTTTTGTTGGAAGATAAACTTGCAGAATCTGAAGCAAGGTTTAACTTCTAGCAAACAAGTTTTGATGACAGAGAAATCACTTATCTCACTCGAGAAAAACGCCTTGAGGCTGATTTAGCTGCTGCTCTTGATAAAATCAAGATGTTGGAAGATGACTTGAAAAAGTTCAATACTAGTTCAAGCAAATTAACCACTATGCTAGGAGCAAGTAAAAATCATCGTGATACACGAGGATTGGGCTATAAGGGAATAAATTCTCCAAGTACTAACAAAGAGGTAAAATTTTCCAAGGCTAGTGATTCTTCTCAACAAAAGGTTTCCACTGATGGAAAAAGTGAAATACCTTCTCCGGCAGTTAAGGTTCAAAAGAACAAAGTTTATCAACCTCCAAAGTTAGCACACACAGATCGAGGTAAGAACATTCCTTATGTTTGCCACTATTGCGGAAATAAAGGTCACCTGGAAAGGAGATGTCGTTTTCGTATAAGGAATGAGAAACTTCATGATGTTCTTGTTTGGGCATCACAAGAAGTTGTGAAACCAAGATCATACGTTAAGACTGATCCTCTTAACGTTACAGGTTGTAATTTTCCAACCTTTAGGCGAAGGAATCAGTGCTATGATAGACCTAGATTTGCCTATAAACGTCGTACGAATCCTTTTCATAATCGTAATGGTTATCAAAAGGATAACTTCGTAAAGACGAAGACAAGATCTGATGCTCCAAATTGGAGAAAGACTAACTTGCAAAATAATAGTCAATCCAATTCTCTTCCAAGAATTCTAGAAGAGAGTGATGGGAGAAGGTTCTGACTGTTCCTAAACGCACTCAGAAGTGGATACCAAAGAAAGACAATGATGTTTTGAGTGTGAAAATGAATGATCTTCCAGAAAACTTCATGACTATGGAAAAGGCAGTATCCATGATGTTGGAACTTAACAAGTTTTTTGGAAAAATGGAATTGGATGTGAAAGGTTCTAAAAGTGATCTCTTTCATGATAATCCAAAGGTCACTTGTGGTGAGCAAGACTTTGTTCACCCCAACGCAACTTGATTGTGTTGGAAGTGCATCCTCACCAAGGAATGCTCTGCTTTGTATACGGTGAGGCAAGCACAAGAATTGGGCACACAGATTATGTTCGGTAAGGCGGTAGAATTCTATTGGATTCATCTAAAAAGGTATGTCTATAAACTTGAGCAAGATTTGTACTTTTATTTGCTTAGAATACTTATAATAATCTTGTTTATCGTTCATTTATACCTAACTTGATATGTGTTTAAGTTTCTTAAATGTTTAGGTTTGAAAATAATAGTTCAGGATGTTTGGACTACATGGTACACATACCAAGTATGCATTACAACATTCAAAATCAAAATCCAGGGGTTTAAGTTCGAAAACCCGTATGCATACTTGACGTCGATATTCAGTAAACTTGTTTTGGTCGTAACTTCTTCGTCCGAACTCGGATTTACCTCATTCTTTTTGCATTCTCTTCCTTATTGAATTTCCTTCAAAATGGAGATGAAAATTGTTGAATTTGGATGAGTTAATATTGGTCTTTGTCCTGTCTATTGTTTTTTAGTGTTTGCTCTGTTTCGTTGCACTTGTTCTATTCTCTTGGACTTGGACACTGGGATTCTTGGAGAAATCATATTCTAAGCTATTTTGTGGCTGTTACAAGAGTGATGTTAGTGAATAACAAAGAAGGAAGTTCGATAATGAGTAGTAGTTCACATTGCTATATATTCTTGAGTGTTCACAATCATCTCATGTGAACTATGGTGCATAGTCGTCAATGACTTGGTATGTTCTTCTTTGTTAAGGAAATATTTTTATACGGTTTTGGTAACCACTCTTGGTATAAATCCGTGCGAAAAAGATTGATTCTACCTTCTAAGGACAAAGATTGTTATTGCAGTATTAATCTTTATGATTTTGTGATATTGCAATTGATTATGGGATATGTATTGTTTGCGTCCGTGAACTTGAAGGTCCCATATGCTGTCAAAAGTAAAGTCGTTCATGAATTGGTATTCGTATTGATGAAAGGACGAACGGACTTTTGACAATTATAAAAGTTATGCCTATGCAGTCATGTATTTGATGGAAAATAGGATAAAATCTTTTGTTTGACAAGGATAAAGTCTATTATGTCGTTATGATGGAAAATATAATAGATCCTTGTATGTTATCCACGATATTGATCTTCATTGATCCATTTTGTTATGTTTTACCGTGAAGGCTCCATTGTGTGTCTTATGTTGAGCACGATACAACTAAGTCGATTATTCTTATTGGCTTTGTTGGTTGTTCCATAAGATGCTATATGTTGAGCATTTTGAACTAAATTAATCATCTTGGTTGGTTATTTAGTTATTTGCTCCAAAAGTCTTCTTTTATTGAGCAAATCCTTTGACAATTAAATTGATTACTTTTGTGATTAGTTTGGTTGTTTGTATTCCAATTAGATTAATTATAAGTTCTCTTGTTATTAGTCTAGTTGAGTTTTTCATATATTCCACAAGTTCTTGTGTTGAGTATATGAATGGATATACTAATCATGTTCTATTGGTTAATGTAGTCGTATATTCCGTAAGGTTTTCCTTATGTTGAGTATGTCAACGATTAAGTTAGTCATCTCCGTATGATTACCTTAGTCGTAGCTCCGTAAGTTTACTTATGTTGAGCACTTTCAATTAAATTGATCACTTTTGTGGTTTGATTTAGTTGCATTTTCAATTGAATTAATCATGGGTTTACTTGTGATTAATTTGGTTGAGCTTTGGATATAGAAATTCATTCCTATGGTTTTTCGTGTCCAATTAAAAACTCCTTCTTTTCTTTCGAAATTAAGGTCGCTCTTGTTGTTCTTTCGGGAATGACATCTAATGGGGGAGAGTTATTTTGAACTTGTGCTTAATGGTAATATCTTGCGGGGTGTGCGGCTGTGGAATTTTATAGGGGCTATCTTGTATCTTAAAACTCCTTGATGAATGCATTTAGCTTCGGCTTTATGATTGCATCTAAATTAAGTTGGTATGTATTTTTCTTTTAGTCTATGAAATGTCTCTTGTGGAAATTTCATTATGATCTCGTTCTTGTACCTTTGCCAATTTTATTGACAAAAAGGGGGAGAAATAATGTAGTTCACACTACAAATACATATGGTTTTAGGATCATTGTGTAAGGGGGAGTGGTTTCCATGATCGAGATGGAGTATTGACTAAGGGGGAGTGATACATATCACCGTAGTATTATTGTTAAAGTCGTGATACAATTGGACTTTGATATTACATAATAATACTATGACACTGTATAATAATGATCGAGAATCTCGATTTCTCTCATTATTATAGCTACGAATCTTCAACAACAGTGATGCTAAACTTACAACCTTTGGGAACATTGGAGTACTTGGAAGGACGAAGATTTCAGGGAACGTTGAAGATTAGACTATGGAATAGGAGCCACTAAAGTTTATCTTTTTTGTATTCCATATGTATTAATAGTTTTGTCATTGACAAAGGGGGAGATTGTTAGAGCATAGCTCGGTCGACCTCGCATGCGTTGCTATCTCAAGCATATTTTTCAATGTTAGTGATTAAAACTATAAGTCTTGTTTTCTAGCCTACATATCTAAGTCTCGGACTAGGATAGAAAAGTGTAGTTGAGCTCAAAGGACTTCATGGCGATTCATCATACAACGACGAAGATCTATACAAGGAACCGTGGAACTTCATCAACAAAAAGGTATGTGGAGACTTGAACTTATCTATCACTCAAAAGTCTATCTATTATATCTCTTACTTCTTATGAGAAAAAAGTCATATGTTATATAGACTAGATCATACACATTTGACATTTCGATCTGAGCATTCATTGCTTATCTTTTATCTCGAAATCGCGTGTTGGTACAACGTTTCGCTTTGATCAAGTTTATTTTCACCTAGTGACGAAAGTCATGAAAAGTTTCAATCACTTTGAGAATTGCTCTGACGTGAATCGGTCTGTGAATAACTGCTACATAGCGTCCTCTGAGAATGTCTCAATGATTGAAATGAGAGTTTAGATTACATAACCATGTATTCCTTGAACCGAAGTTTTTGAACTTTGTTGATCAAGAGAAATCGGGAGGATTGTGGAATTGGCTTTCCAAGTCCGCGAACCCAGTCCGCAGACTCAGTCCGCGAACTGTCGGAAGTTCTCGACTGAGAATTTCTGCTGGATTTTCCAAAACTCGTTTGTGTGCTAAGTCCGCGAACCCAGTCCGCGAACTGGCGGAAGTTCTCTTTCCGAGAATTTCTGCTGAGTTTAGAAAGCTCAACCGATTAACTTAAATCCGCGAACTTGTTTTTGAACTTAAGAGGTTATGATCTAAAGATGTGCTCTGAACATGAAACATTAAATTACTAAGGAATATTTATGCAAATCGTGGCTATAATGTTCATGAGCCGATTCAATCGAATCGAATCATATTTGTTTCAATTGTGTCTTGTTTAGTTACATAAGATCTCATAGCATTTGAAAAATTCTTTAACTAGTTCGTTTGAGTCAATTGAACTAGCTATGGTGAAGAAGAACAAGGTTGATATGAAATGCTCATATGGTTAACCTTTTGGGTTACTATGTTGAACCAACATACACGTACACGTTTGGGCATGGTTTTCACAAACCCAGTAAACATCTACCCAAGTGTGTGTGACAAGCTAAGTTTTCGATCTAACGGTTGAGAAATATTATCTTGAATCTAAATCAGGTTTTCTTCTAACAGTGAATAAGGATTGCTTTGTACCTAAGGAAAAACCCTGATTTGAAGGCTTTATAAAGGAGACATCTTGCATTGTGCAAAACTAATCCCCACACGTCTGTGTGCTACTAGTGCGCCCGCTAGAGTCGATCTCCATTAACCTTTGATTTTATTCTCTAAAATCAGGTTAACGACTTAAAGACTTCATTGGGATTATGAAGCCAGACCGATACTACGTTATCGTAGTTGTGTGATCTGATCTTGCATCTTTTATCGTACGAGTACAATAGATTGATTGGCTTGATATGGTGAGAGTTCTCTGATAGGCAAGATAAAAAAGTCACAAATATCTTCGTCTCACTGTTTGTGATTCCTCGACAAACCGCCTGTGTAGTCAGGAAGGATTGTAGAGAGGTAATTGATTAATCTAGGCTGTTCTTCGGGAATATAAGATCGGATTATCAATTGGTTCATGTTCACCTTGATTTTATATCTTAAGACGGAACAAAATCTAGGATTTATCTGTAGGAGACAGATTTATCCTTTGATATACTTTTCTGTGTGAGATAGATGTGTTTATCATCAAGTTTGTGATTTTGGGTTGCAACAACTCTTGGTTGTGGGTGAGATCAGCTAAGGGAATCAAGTGCGTAATATCCTGCTGGGATCATAGGCGTAGGAGTACAACTAGGGCTGTCAATGGGTACCCATTACCCGGAACCGGATCCGATTAAATAGGATCCGGTTCCGGGTCCTAAAATTGGACCCAATAACAAGTTAAGACTCGACGGGTAATTAACCGATTGGACCCGAATCTTAACGGGTAATACCCGATGGGTACCCGCGGATAATGGATACCCGGTTATTCAATCTTTTATTCCTCTTTTTAGTAAAATTACAAGTATTTTGCTACTTTTGGCTTTGATATTTTTTCCACTTTTCATAATTGGGTACCCGACCAAAATTAGTATGATGCCCTGACAATAGAGTATCCGTTAATAAATCTACACTGAATCATCATTTTTCGCCTCACAAACTTCCTGTGTTACTACAACATCGTATTTTTCTATCTTTCTTAGGCTTCGTTTTTCAATCCTGTTAGTTTCATTCCGGAGAGATAGGAGATGTTGCTGCTTAAGCCTCATTAAATCAATTAACTAATGTGTGATACTTCAACTGTGGATGTTGTAATGCTAGTACTAAAAGCAGTACTGTTGTTGTTATGTCGTTAGTAATTTGGTGATACAACATTCCAAAACAACTCACCCTTTTGTAGTATTATGTACCAAATCTAATGTAGCAACTATCACCTAGTTAATTAATGAGTTCTCTGTATCTAAGACTCTAAGCTCTACTTTCAAATGAGCATTGATTTTTAAGAGTTAAGATTTTACAGGACTTGTAGTCATTTAGCAGTTAATATTTTTTTCTTTTCTGGATGTATATTTTAATTTTCTTCTTATGTATATAGTCTCTGTTAAATCGTAGATAGTAGAGTACCCCTTGATTCAGAAATTGTATAAAAAATAGAAATATAGGTTTTGACGTTGAGAGATTGGTTTCAAATTGTTTAAGCAAATACCCGTTAATTACCCGGAACCGTTGGGTACCCGGTCGTTTAATAGGGTCCGGTTCTGGGTCTATTAATTTGGGAACCGGACCCAGAACCGTTAATATCTGGAACCGGTAAAAATAATCGGGTCCGGTTCTGGGTAGTATGATATCCGGGAGGAACTGGACCCATTGACAGCCCTAAGTACAACTGTACCTTGGATCGGTGGGAGTCTGATTTGGGTTCAACTATAGTCCAGTCCGAAGTTAGCTTGGAGTAGGCTAGTGTCTGTAGCGGCTTAATACAATGTGTATTCAATCTGGACTAGGTCCCGGGGTTTTTCTGCATTTGCGGTTTCCTCGTTAACAAAATTTATGGTGTCTGTGTTATTTCTTTTCTGCATTATATTTTATATAATTGAAATAATACAGGTTGTGCGTTCGTGATCATCAATTGGAAATCCAACCTTTGGTTGTTTATTAATATTGATTGTTCCTTGGACATTGGTCTTTGGTACCGTCCAAGTATTCCTTGTATTTGATAAAGACTCGCTATTGTTTTTAGCTTGAGTAAAAATCAAATCAAGAGAGAGATATGAACTCCTTGAGATACTTTTATTTAGATTGAGTCTGACTGTCTAGTTGATTTTCTAGAAAAGTATTTCGGAGTTAGTCCATACATATTGCTAAGCAAAATATTGGGTGGTGTTGTTAGACCCCCGCTTTTTCAGATCGTTTAATCATTATTTAAATAGTGTTCGTCTGAGTATTAGATGGTAAAACCTAATTATGGAGAGAGGAGGGACCGACCAAGGAGTGTGAAACCGACTAGTGGTCGATTGATCAAGTTCCAAGTTGGTTGCAAAGAGTTTGAACCCAATATGAACTGTAGAAGATTAATTAGGTTAAAATCATTAATATGATGTGGGACCGGATTATACAAGCCTAAGTCCCGACCTTGGTCGATCAAGGTGGCATGCCCGTGTCACTACATCGTCCTGACTCAATCCTGGGAATGCTGGTATTTTCTGGTACGCGTTTGAGCAATATTTTAGATTTTCAGAAGAGTTTGATCTTGACTGAAACTTTCAATTTTGCTTGAGTGAGCAAGTAAAATTTTGCTCGCGCGACCGTTATTTTAAGTATATTAAAATAAATTATATTTTAATATTTATCGTGGAAAGCCCGGATGGTCGGGTGACCATTTGACTTTTTGGTTTTTTATAGTTTGAGCAATATTTGAGAAAATATGGAAAAACCCGGATTTTTGCTCAAACGAAGGAGTTTCATGAGATGAAGGAAGAAGTAATAATAATAAAATAAGAAATTGGGAGATGTTGAACCGGCCATGGCTATGGCATGGCCGCGCTCTTCCCTATTTTATGTTATTATTTTTTATCATTTGAGGAAATATGGAGAAACTAGGAGTTTTGCTCAAACAAGGAGTTTTCAAGAGACAAGGAAAATTAATAAAATAAGTTAAAAATAAAAGGAAGAGGTGTGGGACCGGCCATGACGACATGGTCGGCCGGACGGTGGGCCTGGTCCCTTACGCCTCTTTATTATTTTTTAATTATTTTCCTTTCTGATTTTGCATAGGTTTCCTCGTCCGTCCATATTTTGAATGCTCGTTTATGCATTTGGGTGCTCGTTCGTGCATTATTGTTAAGTACACTCGCACCATTTTCTCAGGGCTTACTCGGTGGTGTCCCAGATGCCCGAACAATGAATATTTATAACTAATTCGTGGAATTCATCCAGGAATAAGCCATGAAACTGAGTAATAAAATAGATTGATTATCTATTACTAATTCATGGAATTATCCGGGAATAAGCCATGAAACGGAGTAATGAGATAAATTGATTATCTATTACCAATTCACAGGACTAGACGGGAATAAGCCATGAGACAGATTGATTATATATTACCAATTCATGGTATTATCCGGGAATAAGCCATGAAACGGAGTAATGAGATAAAATATATTATTTTTCTAGGAATTTGATTGATAAATGTTGCGCTGGAATTTAATCCATGAATTGTTCTATACTAGCATGCAATATGTGTAGGAGCATTGTTTATTCGAGAATGAGGTATGAGATGATGGAAGCATCATACTCATTATGAATATTGATCGTGCATAGTCGGGGAACAATGTGGCATTCCGAAGACGTTAGCGCTCTATACTAGAATGTAATATGTCTAGGAGTCGCCCAATCGTTAAGAGATTCTATACATAGTCAGGGAACAGTGTGGCATCCTGAAAACATTAATGCTCTATACTAGCATGCAATATGTCTAGGAGCCATCCAATCATTAAGATTCTATATAGAGGTGTTGATGAAATATGCGAGGTGTCGAAAAGCTCAGCTGGGGAGGTTTTAAAAATAACATATTCATACAGAGCTCTAGGAGAGTGTACGCTCAGTCAGAGATTGTGAAATGAGCTTTCACGAGTCCTAAAATATGAGTTTCACATACATTTCTGAAATCGTGTCAGAAACATGCGAGATCATGATTTTACGATTATAGCGTTTGTTTAAAATCCACCATCAACAGTGAGTCAGTAATTTTTTTTTTATAGGCTAAATCCGGACCAAGGCCCCTACCAAATCCATCCAGTTGGACTAGCCCCACTACCAGACCCAACCCCGCCAAACCCCTCTATACAACTAATTTAAATACAAACCTCTACTACGGAGGGGATCAAACCCCCTGACTTCCTCCTTATCGGAGTTGATGGGATACCACTGAAATATTCTCTTGGACCCAGTGAGTCAGTAGTTTGGTCCTATGAATCAGGGGTATTTTGTTACCTGACTCAAACGGGTCCGGATCAGGGATAAAGTCTAAGTCATAGGTCGAGTCAGATCTGACTCAAAATTGAAAAAGAACGGTCTGACATCTGACTTGCGATGAGTCAGGGTAGACTCATATCCAGATCGCGAGTCAGATGGAAACAACACATGATGTTACTCACTCGAGAGCATCATTGTATATGCTAATTGCTATAATTTTCTGCATCAAAAAAGTAAATAAAAAAATTGTTGTGTTTTTTGTTTTTTGAAGCACTAATTGTTGTGGTATGTGCGAGCATACCGCTCCATATAATCATAGTTCCAATATTAAATCGCTACGGAAACCCCATTAGAGACTGGTAAATTTGCATACTTGGTTATCCACATGAATGACGAGACCCAATTTCGGGAGTGGAGAAAATTTTCTTAAAAATGATTGAACCGATCAGCTAGGTTCCAAGTTGAGTTGAGGCACGGTTTAATGAAAGCCGGTCGTCCAAAGTTTGTTTGACAACAATAACATTTTTAATCGTAATTCAATGACTATATCTCCCTTCTACTTATATCAATTATTTTTTACCGACAATTAACACACACAACGAATTTCTAATTTCATAAAAATTCATCTAATTTCTCCAGTATATTACTTGTTTTCAATCAAGATTTTTTCTATAGATCCTTATTTAGAAAATGAGGAAATGCATATAGTTTCCTTAAACTTTTTCCACCAACAAGTGTTTATGCAACAATTGGATCAAAAGGACGAAGAGTCAAACGATGAAAGAACCATTTTGGTCCACGTATTTTAGGACAATCAACGCAAGATTATGCCGAACGACTACTAAAAGAAAATGAAAACAGTAGCTTCCCTGAATGTTGTATCCTTTATTACATGCATTAGTTGTGGCATGGATGTGCTTATGCTTGGCAGGGTCTATATAAGAGTCACTATGCAAAACCAATTACTGCGCTGGAAGAGGTGGCTTATGATTATAAGATATGTCATTTTTTTTTAACGACCATTTGTATAAATCTCATTATTTGAAGAATTGGAATATAGAACTGCTCCAACTGCAAATTTCACCGTCAAAGACAATAACTATAACATGGGATATTTTCTGGGGGAAAATTTTTATCCAACGTGGTCAACATTAGTTCAAGCCTATGGACCCATTTAGATGTATTCAAAATTTGCAAAATGGCTCATCTAGCATGTGTTGCTATCTTAAAACGAAAATGATAAATGCACCGTGATTTAAGCGCCGTGTGAGAGGGGGTGGGGTCCACGCCTTCCCACCCCCCTCCTGATGCTGAGAACGCAGGATTTGGGACCGTCAGATCCTTCTCGGTGCACACGCGGTGTTTGAATCACGGTGTATCTAGCAATGTCAGATCTTAAAATCGTACATTACTCGGATTCTTGTTCTCAATGGGACTTAAAATCCCAGTATCCCACCTTCTTGTAAGATTTAACGGGACTTCCGGAAAATATTTATTGTCTATCTAGTTTTAACGTTAGAAGTAGATTACAAATTCCTTGTTGTCATCAAATATCACACTGTACTGGATTACTAAAAAGTGGATGAACCAAGTGGCTTACCAATGTCATTTGTTCAGTGCACCAAAGAATGTCTCTCGGAATTCATAGTGTGTCGCGACATCATAATTTGTTCAGTCCCTTGACTTTATTAACTTTCAAATACTCCGATCAGGAGTCTGACTTTGTGCACCCCCACTTAACCAGGGGTGCACATTCCTCCCATCTTTATTGGCCCATATTTAACTCTAGTAATTTGCCTTGGTTATGAGGGGAAAGAGAAATAAACATTGGAAACATCAAAATAAACTTCATTCATTATTACATAAATGAAATAAAATAGGTTCGATATGTTTATCAAAGTGTTTGATCCACGAGAAAAAAATTCTATCATTCAACTGATGAAAAATATGAACAGGTTTCTATGAACAGGAGATTGAAAAATTGGAATCAAATTTATTATCTCTGGTGTCTAAAATCTTCATTTCTTCTGAATTTCATCTAAAAAGTTTAATCTATTGATCATAGATTCATAGTTTTTTTTTTTTTTTTTTTTAAATCTCTATAATTTTGATTCCTACTGATCCAAAAGTTATTGAAAAAAATGAGTAATTTGATTAAACACCAATTTGATTAACTTCCTTTTCTTACCACTTCCATCGTTTTTTTCTTTTATTTTCCTAAGTTCGGAAGGAAAGATTCATGGGCAGGACATATATGTTTAAAACGACTAAAATTCATCTCGAGTATGTAGACAGTAGAACCCTAAGATCACCCAGATAAGATTGACCACGTCTTGGAAATTTGGATCGTTCTTAAAATATGATCACATATCGTCATTGGATCCTTGATAAAGTAACAGTACACAAAATTTTGAAAGCAGAAGAACAAAGAGATGACAGAGATTAGAGATAAAGAGAATAAAAAAGAAATTAGGGGAAAAAATAGACTACAACATTAATAGTAACAATTATATTGCAATTTCCTAAGCTCCTTTTATTAAAAAAAACGACTGTGATAACTAAGGTTAAAAAAACGACAGATTATAGATTCTCTGGGCCTCCAAGATGCGGGTTACGAAGGCGCTCCTTTCACATGGTCAAATAAATGCAAATATATGCGAAAGGATAGATAGAGCTCTAACATCCTATCAACGGATTCAATTATTCCCAAATACAAAGGTAAGTTACCTAACCAGAGTGGGATCAGACCATACTCCTATCCTTTTAGATACAAAACCAGAATCAAAAAGATTACATAAACCTTTTAGATGCATTAGATCTTGGCTATCTCACCCGACTCTTAAATCGATGGTCGAAGCATCTTGGAGTAATCATTCTTCTAACTCTTGTCCAAAAAATTTCATCTCAATCTTGAAATCTCTCTCCTCAAATCTAGCCAAGTGGAATTCTGATGTTTTCGGTAATATCCATAAAAATATAAAAACCCTTAATAGGAAAATAGACAATATTCATAATTCCAGAAACATAGCTTCCAAGATCGACATCCTCAAAAACCTCCAAGCTGAATTAGGAAAATGGTATAAAATAAAAAATGATTATTACCACCAACTATCTAGGGATAAATTCTTCAAGGAATACGATCAAAATACCGAATATTTCCATGCTTCCGCTTCAAATATGAAAAAAGTTAACGCGATTCATTCTCTTAGAGAACCATCAGGACTCTGGATTTCGGACTGATATCAAATCAATTCGCTCCTAATAAATCACTTTCTCCAAATTGGCGCCTCCCAAAATAATAACTCCAATGTAGATCTAGAAGGAATTATACAGCCTTGCGTTTCTGATTTAGAAAATTCACTCCTAATCAAAATCCCCACCCAAAAAGAAATCTGGACAACTCTTGCAAACATGAACCCTTGGGGTACTCCAGGTCCGGATGGTTTCCAACTGGGCTTTCTCAAAGCAAACTGGAAAATACTGGGCCCGGACATAATTTCCTATACGCAAGATTTTTTTCGGACTGAGCTTTTGGAAAAATAAATGAATCACTCTTTCATTACACTCATTCCCAAAATTTCCACTCCTCAAACCCCGGCGGACTTCCGCCCAATTAGCCTCAGCAATACAATATATAAACTCATTTCAAAAATCCTAGCGAACAGATTAAAACCCATCCTGAATAGGTTAATATCTCCAAATCAATCAGCCTTTCTCCCAGGAAGACAAATAACGGACAACATCATCATAGCCCATGAGCTGATACACTCGATGAAAACGTCTAAAAAGAAAAAATGATTTCTAGCTCTCAAGATCGATCTTTCAAAAGCTTTTGATAGAGCGGAGTGGCCCTTTATTCAAAAAGCCTTATCATCTTTTGGATTTAGTGATCGTTGGGTCAACCTCATCACCCAATGTATTTCCACAACCTCATACACTATCCTGCTAAACGGTTCCCCAGGCCCAACGTTCTCCACCTCTAGAGGCCTTAGACAAGGAGATCCCCTATCTCCTTATCTGTTTCTAATTTGCATGGAAGTCCTTTCAAGACTCCTGGAGAAAGCCACAGTAGAAAAAAGAATCTCTGGAATTAAAGTAAACAAACATGCACCTACTATATCCCATCTTTTTTCGCAGACGACTGTTTTCTAGGGCAGATTTAGGAGAAGCAAAAAACCTTTTGGATATATTATCCAAATTTGGGAAAATTACGGGTCAAATGGTAAATTTACAAAAATCGGGGATTTACTTCAGCCCAAAAATTCACCCGAAACATGCAAAGATAATAGCAAAAATCTTAAAAGTCCCGTTCCTGAAAAAACAGGACAGGTATCTGGGTAAAACTCTTTTCTTCGATAAAAATAGAAAAAAAACTTTGAACCCCTTTTGCAAAGGTACTATAATACGCTACAAGGGTGGAAATCAAAGTTACTTTCACAAGCGGGTAGGACAGTTTTAATTCAATCAATTCTCCAGTCATATCTAACATATCAGATGCAGATGCTTTCCCTTCCAAAAGATACTCTAGATAAACTTGACAAAATTCAGAGAGATTTTTGGTGGAATAAGGATAAGGCAAAAACAAAAGGTGGATATATAAAAGCATGGAAAGGCATGTGCAAACCAAAGTCCCAAGGCGGTCTAGGAATTAAGAATCCCCATAACTTCAATATAGCTCTTCTAACGAAGTTAGCAAGTAGAGTGATGACAGAAAAGGATCAACTATGGGTAAAATTACTAGAAGCGAAATATTTTCATGGACCAAACCCTTTTCAACCGACAAGAAATTATGAACTCTCGTGGATTAGGACAAGTATTCAGAAGGGTCTCAATATTATAAAAGGAAACTTCATCTGGCAAGTGAAAGACGGAAAAAACACAAGGATCTGGGAAGGCAAATGGATACCTGGCACAAATACATTAACCCAACCAAGTGATAAGCCGGACCCGATACCTCAAAAGGTCCATGAACTACTAAATTCTGATGGTGACTGGGATATTGAAAAATTAGATGAATATTTTTCCCCAGAAATTAAAGGAAAAATTCTAGCAATTTCCCCGAATAAAGAAAACAGGGACAAAATCAGATGGGAACACCATATTTCGGGAGCTTTTTCGGCAAAAAATATTTACAACTACCTTATCAATCAATAGAATAATGATGAGGAAGATATTATATTCCCGTGGGAAAATATTTGGAATTTGAAGACAATACCTCGGATCCGACTATTTATTTGGAAATTGATCCAAAAGGCGCTCCCAACAAATAGCAGATTAACAACCCACAACCCATAAATATCATCAGAGTGTCCTCTATGTAAAAACCAAGAAGCGGAAACAGAAGATCACCTTTTCAGAAAATGTCCTTTTGCTAGAGCAATCTGGTTTGGATGCGACTTGAACACAGTCAACTCGCAAATCAACACAGATTCGATTGTTAAGTGGGTTGAGAACTGGATATCAAATACTATCTACTCAAAAAATTGTGAACACATCGCAACGGTCACTTGGTTCCTGTGGAAGTATAGATGTGAAGTAATTTTTAGGAAAACTAACCCATATCCATATGCATTGATCCAACAGATTAGGAATTTTTTACAAACTCAACCGCCTAATAAAGAGAAGTTGCAAACAAGTGCTCAAAAAAATAAGACAAAAACAAATAAGTGGAACAATTTCAACTCTGATTGGGTAATTTTTACAGATGCCTCCTTTAACAAGGAGAATTTGACAATGGGCGATGCTTTCATTCTTTACTCGGTAGAACAAGAAGCTTTTATGCATATTTCTGCAGGTTCAGATTGGGCTTCATCGGCTTTATACGCAGAAGCAAAATCAGTTTTGAAGGCTTTAAATTGGCTAGAAGATAATATTCTCTCCAGTGTCTTTATTGCTACAGATTGTAAAGTTCTGTCAGATTGCATTAACAAAAGAGATGCAGCAGTTGCCTGGACGGCGGAGAATACCATTGAAGACATTATTTCCATTCTGGACACTCTTCCACAAGCCAGGGTAAAATTTATAAACAGAGATTACAATGCTGCAGCAGATTCAGTAGCAAAGGAAACAAGAATAAGAAGACTACAACACTTTTCGAAGCATATGCAACAACAAATCCACAAAAACGTATTCTTTCTAATGTTTTCGAAAAAAATGAAATTGTACAAATTTTGTATTATCTTGCTTAATTAATATATTCAAATTTCTTATCAAAAAAAACAACAACTAAGGTTAGATATAGGCCAATCAAGATGGGAGGAATGTGCGCTCCTGGTTAAGCGGAGGTGCACAAAGTCGGACTCTCCAATCAGCTGAACATTTCTTGGTTTTCATATTGATTTTTTGGAACTTTTTTTGATTTTTGGAACTCGATTACCAAAAAAAAATAATTTTTTTTTCGAACTTTGACTCCCTCAACGGTAATGAAACATACTTAATGTTTGCCAAGTTCAATTCAAAATGTTAACCAAGTCCAATTCAAAGTAGTCAGACCAAAATTCCCCGCTTAAGTATACGACATAAAAAAACTTCGTTTTTACCAAAAGATGGATTACCATTTACCCAGAACTTCCTTAAAATGGTCTGATACGTTTTTTTTTTGTAGTCAGTGTTCAAACTTCAAAGGAAGTCTATTCAAAAGGTTTTTTCTATTTCCTAGCCCCATTTTTCCTAGTTCCCATCACAATTGTTAAAATCAATTCATTTTTCAATTTCGGCTTTTCCTACGTACCATCCAATAAAAGTCAAATTAACACTATGACTATCGCTTTTATTTGTTTCTTCGTCATTAAATCCTTCTTTTTCATTAAACAAAACAAAAATCTATCGAACTGAAAACCCTAAGATGGATTCTAAACCATTTTTTTCCGAAGATCCATTAATGGAAAACTAGGGAAAAGTATCTCACCCAAGTTTAATCGGGTTATGTAATCACATTGGAATCCACTTTACCAACAAGGCGTAGTTAATTAGTCACATGAGCAGGGTAATCTTATATGATCAACCAATTAATGAACAAGGTGTAGTTAATTAGTCACGTGAGCAGGGTAATCTTATATGAGCAACCATAGATCAACCAATTGCAGTGATCATGTAATTGCAGTAATAATACTAATAGCACTTGAACTACTGTGTATGTACCACAATATGCTAATCAAATCACACCTTTTATGATACGGTATATACAGTAGGGTTTACTTCAAATTATCATAAAAGATAATAACACACACTTCAGTGGCGTATGCTTCCAAATCCCATCAGACATAAAATCAGTGTAACATTCAATCGGTATAGTGTAAATCGCTAAGACAATATATGCTCCAACTAGTCCTAAAAGCGTCCACAGTGGTGCGAGTATAACCAAAGACCAAAGACTAAAAAAAAAGACCAAATTTGGATTTAGTCCGTCATGTGGCGTAGTGGGAAAAGAATATATTTGGTCGCGCGTTGATAAACATTACGCCTGGGATCAGGCGTTGGTAAAGATAACGCCCGAGTGGGGCGTTGGTATAGTATACGCTTCAGAAACAAAAAAAAAAATGGGGCGGAGGTATAAAGCCCGCCCCATGCAAGTTTCATAAATTGTGAAGTTGAAAATGGAGTGGGGCGTTAAGTATATGAACGCCCCATTTCGCGCGTTAAGTTTATGAACGCCCCATCGGGCGTACATTTAACCAACGCCTCGTTTCAGGCGTACATTATATCAACGCCCCTTGTGTAGCGGACATTATATCAACGCCCCATGAATGGCGGAGATTATATCAACGCCCGATGTGTAGCGGAAATTATATCAACGTCCGACTATATTTGGATTTGGTCTTGATCGCAGACCAAATTTGGTCTGGATTTTACTCTTTGATCAAATTTTGATCGATGGTCCGTCCCACTACGCCAGCCCACTCGACTGAAAATTTGGGTTTACTCGTCCATTGCGGTTGCTCTAAGGAATATGATGCCCTAATCCGCCATTTTTAATATCTGGTCAATATCGCACAGATAGTGCTCGATGGTGGAGAATGGAGATGATTGATTGCCTTTTTTTTTTAATTTTTTTTGTTTTTTTGTTAGCTTTAGGTTGATTTTATTATTGGATATAAATAAAAAGTCAACGAATGGTATCTAGGACATACAAATTTAAAATGCCTGCTACTTAGGATAAATGGGGATAGGATTTATGGGGATGGGAAATGGGGAAACTAGGGACGAAAAATAGGAAAAACCATTCAAAATTTAAAGTTTTTTCTCACTGAAATTCAAAGTAGTCTTCACCAAACAGATAGAATTCAGTTGAATCCGCGACGCGCCCGTCATTGCTGGTTCATGGTTGTTCTTTCTTTAAAATTTAATCGCTCCATTTTCGCTCTTATCTTTCTTAATATTCAATGACTCTTGACTGGAAAAGCAGTACTTGATCTTTGACAGAGCAAATTGAATAAGAAGTACACCGATGTGGACAATGGAACAAGAACAAAAAAAATTAAAACTGTCCTAGATATTTGGTTTGTACAGCAAGTTGATTCTTATGTATCTCACACTCATCGGAGGAGATATTTTTCAGTTTACTTTCGGTACCTCGCCGGAAAAGTGCATAAAACATATTAAGTTTTAAGTACATCAAATCAAATCATATAAAGTTAGTATCCATCAATACTCACATTCAAGCATAAACGTAGATGAAAATGTAAAAATCACTTAAAAATATTAAGCATTTGAATACTTCAATCACTCTTCCAAGCATACAATAACAAAGAAAATCCACCACTGCTTCTATCAGATCTCGTAGTAGATGAAGAACAACAAGAACTTCTACCACCATCGCTACTACTCTCTTCTGCCCATTGTAAAACACTTGAACAAGACGGCGTTGGTGATGATGTAATACCCTGTGACGACATTGACATACTTTTCCTTTTCATCAATTTGTTTTCCGGCCCCACCATTTCCGGCCAAACTCCGCCGTGATCATCTCCTACTTGAAATACAAAGACACCGTACCCATCCCCATTAACACCCCCACTCCCACCGGCACCACCAACCCAATTGAAAACATCCCAATAAAACTCAACCTCTAATTCACCAACTTTGATTCTTTCATTGCCCCTAAATTTCCAAGCTAATCTCTTAACAACTAAACTAACAACTCCATCAACTTTCACTTTCAAAACCCCGCTGCTACATTCAATTCCAAGCTCGTGTTTTGATCCTAGTAATTGAACATTTGTCGAATAATTTTGATGCCCAAATACATGTTCACGGCGCGATAACAAAATCGGATCGACAAAAGTAGACATTTTCTTTGCTGCTTTAACACGTCTCAAAGCATCAGCAAGAAGATCACCAAGAAAGAACTCAACTTGAGAATCCCAAATAATGGCTATGTAAAAAGATGACTTGGGTTCCGCTGATTTATGACTGAATTCAGCACGAGTAAAATCCCAGTAGATCTTAACTCTATGACTATTCATCAGATTGATTGGTTTTGAACCAACTTTGTTTCTGAAGAGCGAAAGAGCTGAAGATGAAAATGATATCATGAGTGAAAAAACATCTGAAGCATGAATCGTAAGTGAATGTGTCGAATTTGATTTAGACCAAGTTAAGGTCAGATAAATTGGGTTGTTACACAGTTGCGTTTGATAAATACATGTTATCAAGTTTTGTTGTGTATGGGAATTTCTAGCGACATTGTTAGGACTACTGAAACAAGATGGAATCATAGCTTGAAGGGTTTAAGGAGTGTTTGAAATTTTGAATCGATCATATAAAGAGAGAGTTTTGGGTATTTTGGAAAGATGGGTATTTTGGTTTCTTGATTTTACTTCATGGGTATTTGGAATTTTGGAGTTTAGGATTTGTTAGAGTATTAGGTGGTTGTGATCTTGATAGGTGGTGGTGGAATGGGTATTGGGGACTGAAGTTCTTTGGTTTCTTGTTACTTGTACTTTTAGCAGCTAGGGTTGTTGTTTTGATGCTTTGGATCCTAAGAAAACTAATGATCAATAAAAGGGTCCACTACGTGTAGGGTCTTTGATTAGCTTGATTTGCGCCATTTACAGAGAGAATAAGCAAAAGAAGAAAGAAAACTGTCGCTCTTTCTCCACAGGGGGAGCCATGGAAGAAGTGAGCTGGGTTGCACTGGATTTATGTGTAATTTTTCTTATTATTTCTAGCTTTAACCAATGATCTAGTGTGGCTGATCCTACTGTTTAAACAGAGAGGTCGAGCAGTCAATAAGTTCAATGTCAGCGTGTCAACTTTTAGAATTCTTAACCAACCATAGTCGGTCATATGCAGTCAATGGTGGATAGTAGTGTAAGACATATGCATTGGATCACAAAGGGTATGATATTTTACTTTTAGTTGGTTCTTCTTCTTTTTCTTGTTCTTTCTTTTTATGTTCTAATAATCAAAATGTAAGGTTGATGATGGGTCTACCAGCGAATGAATGTACCAGCTCCATTTGAATAACTGCATATCAGAAAGGGAATGATTGGATGACACCTTGGAGACAATTCACTACAAAGTGGCATCAAATTGCAAGATGACATTCAACATAATGTTGAGCTTTGATTATTCGCATTTTGGTTTGGCCAGATCGGGAGTGAATGTAACGGTCGAATTTCTAGTTAAGCAGTCCTGCAGTCACATCATTGTTTCTCTAATGTGCAACTTTATAGTGCAACTCTGTACCGTTTAAATCATCTCATCCGGAGAGAACTGTTTTATTGTTTCAAAGATAAACATTTTTTTGTGTAACACAAGCTACAAAATAATCTGGAAGATTATGTCTCCTGGATGAAAAAGGTAATGAGCAAGATCATTTCCCCGCTCCAAGCACCTTATGTCCCGGGACGACAGATTTCCGATAATATTTAGCTGGCTCAAGAAATAGTGCATACTATGAAGAATAACTTTTTTTGGCTTTAAAGCTTGCTATGTCGAAGGCGTTTGATCGTCTTGAATGGTCTTTTCTTATGGATGTTGTGGCACAATTGGGATTTTGTACCGAATGGCGTAACCTTATTTTGCAGTGTATTAGTACCACAATTATATTTCTGAATGGAACTCCTGGTGATGCTTATAAGCCAACAAGGGGAGTATGACAAGGTGACCCATTGTCATCTTATATATTCATTATTGTGATGAGGCGTTATATAGACAACTATATCATGCTGAGCAGATGAATCAAATTGAAGGAATTAAAATAGCCCCTGGTGCACCGCTTATCTCTCATTTGTTCTTCGCCGACGATTGCTTATTATTTATGAATGCAGATCTTCATAATGTCAATAGTGTGCTGAAGATTATTGATGATTTTGGAAGAGCTTCTGGTTAGCTGGTTAATTTCAATAAATCAAGTGTGCGTTTCAGTGTGCATGTACCACAACGATTTTGCAGATTATTAACAAGAAGATTAAAGGTTCCTAGGATGAACTCAAATAAGTGATACCTAGGGATACCACTCATCATTGGCAGAAACAAAGTTCAGTGCTTCTCTCATTTGCTGGATAGGGTAAAGAACAGACTTTGTGCATGGAATGGTAAAACGATGTCTCAATGTGGTAAATTTTTAATAATAAAGACTGCTACCAATACTATCCCGGCTTATTCTATGAGTTGCCTTCAAATTCCGGTAGATACAATAAATAAGATAGATGCAGCGTAGAGGGACTTTTGGTGGGGTTTTGAAGAAAAGAGAGGTATGCGTATTACTTCTTGGAAAAACTTGAGTCTGCACAAGAATTTTGGCGGTTAAGGTTTTAGGGATTTGAAGGTACTTAATAAGGCGTTATTGGTTCGAGCAGCATGGAGAATCTGCACCAATATGGATACACAATGGGTTAAGGCTATGCAGGCAAAATATTTCCCAAGAACTAGTATGCTTCATGCAAGTATTAAAAGAAATTGCTCATGGGATTAGAACGGGGTACAAAAACAAATCATCCTCATTAAACAACACAGTCGTCGGAGGCTAGGAAAGGGAAATAAAATAAAGATATGGCTTGATGTTTGGATTACGGCTCTTGATAGTCCACCAGTGCCTAGGATGGGTGTGGTTTAAAATGAGAATTTCATACGGGTTCAAGAAGTGAAAATACAAAGTAGCGGGCAATGGAATGTTGATTTAATCATGCATCTCTTTGACACTTCTACAACAGATCTGATATTGCGAATGAACATTCCAGCTTCAGTCGAAGATAAGCTAATATGGAGTTTGAAAAAGCGGGAGTCTAATAACCACACCCAATATTTCGTTCGACAATATGTATGAACTAACTCCAATATAATTCCAAGAGAATCAACTAGACTGTCAGACTCAATCAAGGAAAAACATGCGAGAGTTATATCTCAATTTCTCAATACAATCTGCAATCGAATAGATAGAAATTTGTGAGCCCGATTGATATGAGAAATAACTTGAACGGTATAAAAAACCAATGTTCAAGTGTCAATCAATTTCAATCAACAACCAAAGGTCGGATTTACCAACTGATGGAACTACGCACAACCTGTGATATTTCAATTATATAAACAAATATAATGCGGAAAATAAATAACACACACACCAGAAGCTTTATTAACAAGGAAACCGCAAATGTAATAAAAGCCCGGGACCTAGTCCATATTTGAACACCACACTGTATTAAGCCGCTACAGACACTAGCTTATTACAAGTTAACTTCAGACTGGAATGTAGTTGAGCCCTAACCAAGTCTCACGCCGATTAAGGTACAGTCGCGTTCCTTACGCCTCTGAATCCCAGCAGGACTCTACACACTTGATTCCCTTAGCCGATCTCACCCAAAACTAAGAGTTGCTACTGTTAGAGCACTGCTCGGTCGAACTCGCAAGCGTTTCTATCTCAAGCTTGTTTGTCAATGTTAGTGATCAAAACTGTAAGTCTTGATTTATAGTCTACTTGTAGTGATGTCTCGAACTAGGATAGATTGTGTAGTTGAGCATTAGACTTCACGATGTTCATCAATTGAAGACGAAGAACTACTAAGGCGAGCTTGTGGAACTTCATTAACAAAAGGTATCTGGAGACTAAAACTCATCTATCACTTGGAAAGTCTATTTCTACACTATCTCCTATATTGAGACATAAGTCGTATTGCTATGGTTTTCGTTTATACACATTTGAGATTTCGAGCTGACATTAACTCGCTTACATATTTCTCGAAATATGTGTTGGTAAGCTTTCGCTTCAACCAAGTTAATCTTATATTCTTGAAGAAAGTCAAAAGATGATCATGTGAAAATCGCCGAGTAACATCTTACATGGTTTGTGTGATACAATCATTTGGTGTAGACTTGGAATATTTCGGTATGGTTATTTCAATAACTTAAAAATTGCTTTGATGTTAATAGTGTGTGAAAACGGCTATTGTCATCCTCTAAGAAAGTTTCAATGATTGAAATAGAGTTTAAAACTATTGGATTATAAACATAGTATGCATTCTTGCATGTATTTGATCCATGACCGGAACTAGAGTATGCATACCTGTATGCGTACTTGAAGTTATGAAATTCCGTGTACCAAGTACACATACTAGTACGCATACTTGTGTAAGGTATAGGTCCAAGAATTTCTGCTGGGTTTTGGAAGTGTACTAAGGTATGCGTACCCGTTCGCATAATGGCGAACCCAAACTCAGACCGACTACTTATGTATGCGTACCCGTTTGCATACTTGAGTGACTAAAGTTCTAAAATCGGTTTGTTCATGAACCAATACATTTATATATTAAGGAATGCATTCTTTGCAAACCGTGGCTATAATGTTTATGAATTGATTCGAGTGAATCAAACCGATTTTACTTCAATTGTATTCTTGTATACTTCTATGAGAATATAACAATTGAAAAACTCTTTAACTAGTTTCATTTGAGTCATTTGAACTAGTTATGTTTAAGATGAATAAGGTTGATACGAGAGTGTTCATAAAGCTAACCTCGGTTAACTACTGTTGAGCCAACATTGTGTATGCGTTTAGGTACAGTTACATAAACCTAAGTGTGGGTACATTTCATTTGTGTATAACAAGCTAAGTTCTATCTAACGGTTGAAAGATATTAGCTTGAATCTAATCAGGTTTTCATCTAACGGTGAATATTGAATGCTTTGTTACCAAGGTAACTTAGATTGCAAACCCTGTTTGAAAACTATATAATGGAGAACTCTAGCAACTGGGAAACCTAATCCCCACACCTCCTGTGTGATACTAGTTGCATAATCTAGAGTCGATTCTCCTTTAAGCTTAGGTTTTTCACGAAACCTTGTAGGTTAACTACTTGAAGACTTCATTGGGATTGTAAATCCAGGCCCAACTATTTTCTCTGTAGTAGTGTGTTCTGATCTTACTTCTTCTATCGTGATTGAGTATCATCTTTGCTAAGATTTGGTTGAGATTTATCTCCGATAGGTAAGATTAAAAGTAGTCACAAACAACTTCGTCTCATCGTTTGTGATTCCACAATATCTTGTTTCGCTACCATACGATTAACATTATTGTGAGGTTGTTAGAGCACTGTTCGGTCGAACTCGCATGTGTTGCTATCTCAATTGTAAGTCTTGATTTTTATCCTATTTATAGATGTCTCGGACTAGGACATAGATTATGTAGTTGAGTTTAGTTTTCACGGCGTTCATCATTTGAAGACGAAGAACTACTAAGGGGAGCTTGTGGAACTTCATCAACAAAAGGTATGTAGAGACTTGAACTCATCTAGCTTGGAAAGTCTATTTGTACTCTATCTCCTATATTGAGACATAAGTCGTATTACGATATTATTTTCTATATACACATTTGAGATTTCTAGCTGAGTTTATCTTGCTTACATATTTCTCGAAATATGTGTTGGCAAGCTTTCTCTTCGACCAAGTTCATCTTATATCATGAGAAAATTACCGAGTAACATCTTACATGGTTTGTGTGATACAATCATTTGGTGTAGACTTGGAATGTTTCGATAATGATTATTTCAATATCTTGAAAATTGCTTTGATGTTAATAGTGTGTGAAAACGACTATTGTCATCCTCTAAGAATGTTTCAATGATTGAAATAAAGAGCTTAGAATCATGTAACCATCTTAGGATATAAGCATATAGTGTGTTCGCACATTTGTGTATAAGTCCAAAACCGGAACCAAATGTATACATACTTGTGTGTGTACTAAATGGTTGATGGAGACTGGCTAAGTATGCGTACCCGTAGGCTTACTGGCGGAAGTTTATGTCCGTGAATTTCTGCTGAGTTTGGAAATCAAAACCCAACTCAAACCAGTTACCAAAGTATGCGTACTACTGGCGGAAAGTTCACGTCCGTGAATTTCTGCTGAGTTTGAAAAATAAAACAAACTCAAATCCGATTACTTAAGTACGCATACCCGTACACATACTTAAGTGGTTGCTTTCTAAAATCGGTTGTACATGAACCTAAACATTTATAAATATAAGGAATGCAATCTTTGCAAACCGTGGCTATAATGTTCATGTATTGATTCGAGTGAATCAAAATCGATTTTGCTTCAATTGTGTTCTTGTATACTTCTATGAGAAAATAGCAATTGAACGGCTCTTTAACTAGTTTCATTTGAGTCATTTGAACTAGTTATGGTTAAGATGAATAAGGTTGATATGAGAGTAATCATATGGCTAACCTCGGTTAACTATTTTTGAAGCAACATGGTGTACACGTTTAGGTACGGTTACTTAAGCTTAAATGAGGGTACATATCATTTGTGTGTAACAAGCTAAGTTCGATCTAACGGTTTGAATATGAGAGTAATCATATGGCTAACCTCGGTTAACTATTTGTGAACCAACATGGTGTACACGTTTAGGTACGGTTACATAAAACTAAATGAGGGTACATATCATTTGTGTGTAACAAGCTAAGTTCGATCTAACGGTTGAAAGATGTCATCTTGCTTGAATAAGGTTTTTCATCTAACGGTGAATATTAAATGCTTTGTTACCAAGGTAACATGGATTGCAAACCCTGATTTGAAAACTATATAAAGGAGAACTCTAGCAACTGGGAACCCTAATCCCCACACCTCATGTGTGTTATTAGTTGCATAACTAGAGTCGATTCTCCTTTAACCTTAGGTTTCTACGGAGACCCTGTAGGTTAACGACTTCAAAGACTTTATTGGGATTGTGAATCCAGACCCAACTATTTCTCTTATAGTAGCGTGTTCTGATCTTGCCCGATTCTATCATATTGAGTACAATTGAAATAATTGACTCGAGATTAATTTCTCTGATAGGCAAGATAAAAAGTAATCACAAACATCTTCGTCTCATTGTTTGTGATTCCACAATATCTAGTTTCGCCATCATACGATTTAGATTATTGTGAGGTGATTGATAATACTAGGTTATTCTTCTGGAATATAAGTCCGATTTATCAATTGGTTCCTATTCACCTTGATTTATCAAAAGACGGAACAAAAACACTTGGGTATTTCTGTGGGAGACAGATTTATTCAATCCTATTGACTTTTCTGTGTGAGACAGATTTGTTTATCAAGTCTTCGACTTTGGGTCGTAGCAACTCTTGGTTGTGGGTGAGATCAACTAAGGGAATCAAGTGCGTAGTATCCTGCTGGGATCAGAGACCTAAGGAGCGCAAATTTACCTTGAATCAATGTGAGACTGATTAGGGTTCAACTACAGTCTAGTCCGAAGTTAATTGGTAGTAGGCTAGTGTCTGTAGCGGATTAATACAGTGTGGTATTCAAACTGGACTAGGTCCCGGGTTTTTCTGCATTTACGGTTTCCTCGTTAACAAAATTCTGGTGTCTGTGTTATTTCTTTTCCGCATTATATTTTGTTATATAATTGAAATATCACAGGTTGTGCGTTAAGATCAATCAATTAGAATATCCAACATTTGGTTGTTGATTTATATTGATTGACACTTGAACATTGGTCTTTGGTTCCGTTCAAGTAACTCCTCTTATATTTAATCGGGCTCGCAGATTTCTATTTGCTGATTGCGGATTGAATTAAGAGTTAGAGATATTAAGCTCTTTGATATACTTTACTCTAGATTGAGTCTGACTGTCTATTTGATTATCTAGAAAGTATATTGGAGTAAGTCCTCTCAGATTGCCAAACGAATTGTTGGGTGTGGTTGTTAGACCCCCGCATTTTCAATTGGTATCGGAGCATGCAAACACTATAAACCTGATAAGTTTACGTTTGATTGATCCTTAAAAATTTGCGCTATGGGAAATTTCTTTGGAAAACTTGCTCTTGGCATCTATAACGCACGCCAGAACTCCTGAAAGATTGTTCGAAGATTACTATGAACAGAACCTCTAGTTTCTCATGATATTCTCTTTTCATCTAAGACCTTGGAAAATTTAGATGGTGAGAAACAATCTAAAGGAAAAGTTAAAAAGAAAGGAAGGTTGAGAAAACGTTCTTTAAGCTCAAAGATATGGAATCTCACTACATTAACTCTTAATCTTTTTGAGGAATACTATCGTGATGGATCAATTGACAAAGATCTATTTAAAGCTTTTTAAAGCGTTTTTAGATTCTTAGAAAAACTTAATTCCGTTAAGTCTAAGAATCGATATGATAAAGGTTCGGTACATATAAAACCATGCAATCATGATGTACGAACTAACCACGCTGTCAACACAAGTGGATCCAATAAAACGGGGTCTCATGTTGTTGACACAGTTTCAAGTTATCGGAAAAATCTTCTTTCTGGTCAAATGAAAAGGAAGTCAGAAAGCTCTAGTAACACTGCTCACAAATATCAACCAGAAATAATGCATGAGAATCTCTCTGCACATCGTGCCACTTGGTAACAAGCCTGGCATTACCCCATTTGTATATATCTTGAGATGGGGCAAGAAATGGTTTGATGTGTGTATAGTTGGGTTAAAAATGTTATTATGTCCTTCTAGGATATTCGATTAGGCTTTCTACTGCATCCGTCTCCTCACACAAACCGTGTTTTCACGGTTGCACAACCTTGGTGTGTGAACATCAAAGAAAATATTAAATTCCTTTTATGGGTCGCGGTTCTTAAACGGGTCCAGGACCATGGGTGGGAATATAAAGAAGGAGTTCGCGCACCTTCTTCTTTCTCCCATCCAGTCCGCGTACGTGAACTTTCTAGGGTTCACGAGATTCCTCCATTAAATCTTCCTTAGAGAAAAATAAGAAAAAGGGGTGTTCAAGGTTCATTCCAAGTAAATGATTTCCTCTTGTTTTCCCTTCCAATTTCTAGATCTCATGATGAACTTCAAGGTTTCAAAAATAATTTCAAAAAACTTGGGATTTTCATATTCTTCTAGCATGAACTTACCTATAGATCAAAATTCCATTAAAATTAGATTTGTCAATGATTCTTGTGAAAAGATTTTTGAAAGGATTTCATCTAATGGGTTTATTCTAGAAAAGAAGTTGGATTTTACTAGTGGGCATAAAGAGGGTTTGATATGGTTTGAAAATTTTAATCTTGGAAACATCTTCAATGGTCTTGGTGAAGGTTTTGACACTCTTACAAGAATTTTCTATGCCAACATCTATGATGTTAATATTGAACACATGGAATTCAAGACCATGATAAATAGACAAAGAATTCTTGTCAATAGAGAGTTGATTTCAAAGATTACCAAAATTCCTTTGGATAACTTTCGTCTTCCTAGGCCAAATGATGAAAGACCATCATATGAAACCATTTCAATTGGTCTTTGTGGTAAAAGTGTTGCTTGGAATGAAGGGAAGCTTCCTACTAATAATCTTAGCCTTTCTTTGATGTCCTTTGGAAAACTTGTAATATCTAATCTTTGTCCCTCCACGATTGAGAATTCTCGTTGGAGTGTTGAGTTTGCGGAATTGGTCTATTTCCTTAAGATGGGAACTCAAAGTCTTGACATTTGTAGGTTTATCATTTATCAAATGTTGTCAATGACATCTCCCAATAAGAAGTTAGGCTATACATGCTTGATTGAGCAAATTCGTCACACCTTTTCCATTGCTCCAATTGGCAACTCAATTGGAACTCCCAAGCTCGTCCGTCCATGTACTTTCAAACGTATGAGGGAGAATGCTTGCTAGCGACAAAGATGTGACACACTTGATGGCACATGTGACTCCATCCTATGAATCTTCTCCAGCAGATTCTCAAAGGTGTTGATAAGATTAGTGGCAAGGTAAAGTGCGTTCAAGAACAATTACTTATGATTACTACCAAGTTTCCGAAAATCAAGGATGATATGGATAAGATTCAAGCCTCTCTTTTGGTCTCCGATGATGAAGATAATGATTAATTTTTCATGGTTATTTCTCTTTGTATTTTTTCTAGTAAATCTTCTTGTGAGAATTTATTTCTTGTGTTTTTAGAAGAATAACTAGGGTTTGGAATAGTCATTATTGTGAGTACACATAGCTATGTCCAACGTTTTCATCTTCATGTTTTTAGATTTATTTATTTAAATTCTAAGTTTTTGGAAGATGTTGCAATCTTAATCTTTATGATTTTATATATTGTAAATTGTTATGGGATATGTTGTTTACGTCCGTGAACCTGTGACTGTCCCATACTTGTTCAAAAGTTATCTCTATTATGTCGGTATGAAAGTATTGATAAAAGATAGAATGAACTTTTGATATTACAAAAGTTAAAGCCTTTTATGTCATTATTTGATGGAAGAAAGGATAAAACTTTTGTTTACAAGGATTATGTCTATTGTATGTCATTGTGCAAATAGTGATGGAAAATAAAATGAATCCTTGTATATTCCGCAGTATTGGTCGATCTCCGATCCACAATTTTTGTGCATATACTGTGTTGCTCCGTAAGTTCTCTTATGATGAGCATGGCCAATTGAATTGATCACTTTTTGTGGTTAATTTAGTTATGTATTTCAATTGAACTAACCATGGGTTCTCTTGTGGTTATTTCAATTGAATTTTTTGGATACAAATTCATGTCTTTCATGTGATTTGGTTAAATCCAAAGAAATCCTTCTTTTCTTGCAAAAGCAAGGTCTCCTTTGTTGTTCCTTCGGGAATGACATATTATGGGGGAGAGTTCTTTTTGAACTTGTGCTTAATTGCCAAATCTTTGTGGGGAGTGCGGCTGTGAAATATTATAGGGGTTATCTTGTATCTTTATAAACTCCTTGATGAATGCATTTATCTTTGGATTTATGATTGCATCTAAATAAGTTGGTATGGTGTTCTCTTTTGGTCATGAAGTATCTCCATGAAAATTTCATGAGGATCCCACTAATTTTCGTACCTTTTGAAAAAGCGGGGGTCTAACAACACCACCCAATATTTCGCTTAGCAATCTGTATGGACTAACTCCGAAATACTGTGCTAGAGAATCAACTAGACAGTCAGACTCAATCTAGATAAAAGTATCTCAAGGAGTTAATATCTCTCTCTTGATTTGATTTTTACTCAAGCTAAAAACAATAGTGAGTCTTTATCAAATACAAGGAATACTTGGACGGTACCAAACACCAATGTCCAAGGATCAATCAACAACCAAAGGTTGGATTTCCAATTGATGATCACGAACGCACAACCTGTATTATTTCAATTATATAAAATATAATGCGGAAAAAAAATAACACAGACACCAGAAATTTTGTTAACGAGGAAACCAAAAATGCAGAATAACCCCGGGACCTAGTCCAGATTGAATACACACTGTATTAAGCCGCTACAGACACTAGCCTACTGCAAACTAACTTCAGACTGGACTATAGTTGAACTCCAATCAGTCTCCCACCGATCCAAGGTACAATTGTACTCCTACGTCTCTGATCCCAGCAGGATACTACGCACTTGATTCCCTTAGATGATCTCACCCACAACCAAGAGTTGCTGCAACCCAAAATCACAGACTTGATAATAAACAGATCTGTCTCACACAGAAAAGTCTATCAAAGGATAAATCTGTCTCCCACATTTAAACCCTAGGTTTTGTTCCGTCTTAAGATATAAAATCAAGGTGAACAGGAACCAATTGATAATCCGGTCTTATATTCCCGAAGAACAACCTAGATTAATCAATCACCTCTCTACAATCCTTCCTGACTACACAAGCGGATTGTCGAGGAATCACAAACAGTAAGACAAAGATGTTTGTGACTTCTTTATCTTGCCTATCGGAGAACTCTCACGATCTCAATCCAATCAATCGATTGTACTCGCACGATAGAAGATGCAAGATCAAATCACACAACTACGATAAAAGTAATATCGGTCTGGCTTCACAATTCCAATGAAGTCTTTAAATCGTTAACCTGATTATAGAGAAGAAAATCAAAGGTTAATGGAGATCGACTCTAGCGGGCGAACTAGTAGCACATACGTGTGGGGATTATTTTTGCACAATGCTAGATGTCTCCTTTATATAGCCTTCAAATCAGGGTTTTGCCTTAGGTACAAAGCAATCCATATTCACCATTAGATGAAAACCTGATTTAGATTCAAGCTAATATTTCTCAACCGTTAGATCGAAAACTTAGATTGTCACAAACACTTTGGTAAACTTTTACTGGGTTCGTGAAAACCATGCCCAAACGTGTACGTGTATGTTGGTTCAACATAGTAACCCAAAAGGTTAACCATTTGAGCATTTCATATTAACCTTGTTCTTCTTCACCATAACTAGTTCAATTGACTCAGATGAACTAGTTACAGAGTTGTTCAATTGCTATGAGATCTTATGTAACTGCACAAGATACAATTGAAACAAAGATGATTCGATTCAATTGAATCGGCTCATGAACATTATAGCCACGGTTTGCATAAAAAATTCCTTAGTAATTTAATGTTTCATGTTCAGGGCACATTATAACTATATATATTGTACATTATACCATTTGATATCACTCAGAAGTTTATTCTATTCTATCTCCTATTGAGACAAAGTCGTATAACTATATATATTGTACATTATACCATTTGATATTTCGAGCTGAGTTTAACTCGCTTGTATCTTTCTCAAAATATGTGTTAAAAATCTTTTTGCTTTAACCACATTCATCATTATTCTTGACGAAAGTCAAAAGATGATTCATGTGAAAATCACCAGGTAACATCTTACATGATTTGTGTGAGACAGTCATTTGATGTAGGCGTATTGATCGTTTGATTACTTGAAAATTGTTTATAAGCTAATAGTTTGTGTGAGACAGCTATTGTCGTCTTCTTAGAATGTTTCAATGATTGAAATGGGAGTTAAGAGCTAAAACCCATGTCTGGATATATTACGGTTTGTGTACTTAGTGTACAAACTGTTTTTACGGAATTCATGACCGAAAGTTTGCATGCCCGTTCGCAAACTTATTCAACTATTTAAGTCAGGGTACTTAAATTTGCATACCCGTTCGCAAACTGATTTAACTGTTGAAGTATGAGAACCAAGTTTGCGTACCCATTCGCAATAAGAAAAAAGATGTTCTCAATTATTGTTATACAGTGTCATAGTATAATTACACCGCATCAAAGTTCAATTGTATCACAACTTTGACAATAATAGTATGGTGATATGTATACTCCCCCTTAGTCAATACTTCATCTCACAATGAAAACTACTCCCCCTTACATAATGATCCGTAAACCATATGTATGTAGTGTGAACTACAAAATAATTCTCCCCCTTTTTGTCAATATGAATTGGCAAAGGTATGAAAACTATCGGGATCATAATGAAATTCTCATAGAGACACTTCATGACTAAAAAAGAACATATCAACTTGGTTTCGGTGATTTCACATAGTCGAAACTTAGTGTATTCATCACGGAGTTTATAAAGATACAAGAAAACTCCTACAATATTCCACAGCCGCACTCCCCACAAAGATTTGGTAATAAAGCACAAGTTCAATTAAGAAATCTCCCCCATAAAATGTCATTCCCGAAAGAACAACAAGACCGACCTTACTTTTACGAGAAAAGAAGGATTTCTTTGTACATTAACAAATCAAATGAAACATGAATTTGTATCCAGTAAATTCGAATAAATCAACCATAAGAGAACCTTAATAATTAATTTAATCGAAAATGATCAACATAAGAAAACTTACGGAGCCATACAGTACTTTCACATAGAATTGGATTAAGGAAACATCAATACTGCAGATATACAAAAGTTCATTCTATCTTTTATCAATATTTGCATAAAGACATAATAGACTTAACTTTTGTCATATGAGATAATAATAGTTCACAGATGTAAACACACATATCCCATAATATTTATTTTTTTGCAATATATAAAACCAATAAAGATTAGTACTGCAAACTCATCTTCCAAATAATTTATAATTTAAATAAATAAAATCTAAAACATTGCAAGATGAAAATCGTTGGAAATAGCTATGTATAATCACAATATATGTTATTCCAAACCCTAGTTATCCTTCTTAAAACACAAGAATAAATTCTCATAAGAAGTTTCCTAGGAAAAAACACAGACTCAAACAGGAGTTAAAGAACACTTCCGGAACCATCACGGGTCTTGAGACCTTTGAGCTTGTGATTGACAGCATCCACTGCTTCTTCGGAGAAGATATCCTTATGGAGAAGATCTTTAACATGTGTCTTCATGAGAATAAGGTCAGAGTTAACCTTTTTCAACTCAGTTCGTAACACATCAAGACCCTTCATAGTATCAACGACCTGCAGTTTCGCTTCCTCAAGGTTTTTAAGAAAATCATGAACCACTTAAGCCGAAACCATCTCATCATTCTCTACATCTTGAGGAGTATAAGCATAGTAGCATGAGACATCGGAATAATCATCAGGATTTTGATATTTGATATCATCAACTTTTACTATGGTTCTTTTTTTCTTCCCTTTGGACCCGAAACCAATACCTTTATCAAGAAAACCTCTTGCAAAATCACAAGTGCGAGAAGGTGATGACATTCTTGACAAAAACAAAAATAACCTAGAGTATGCGTACGTGACTCAATAGGTTGGTATTTAAATGGTTTCTTAGGGAATAACTTTAGGGTTTCTAAAAATTGGTTCGTGACAAGTCAATGTGGATACCCGTACGAAAACCAACATGGTCCCCAAAACAAAACTTAACAACTGTAAAGTACCTCTTTACAAGGTAAACAGAACACAACAAAATTGTGCTACGTGAAAACATTCTTCCACAATTTTTGGCTCAATAAATTTTATTCTCACATGAGGAAAAATTTAGAGCACAAAAGTAGCTCACAACTCATTTGTAAAAAAGTAGACAATGGAAGTGATTCTCGAAACAAAACAATACTTAGGCAAAACTATTTGTAGACAATAGTTTAGCTATGAACGATAAGAAAATAGCTCAACTAATCAGAAAGCATTTTACCAATAAGTATACCCGATTATTAGCATATCTTACTCAACAGGATTTTTATGAGTAAGAATTCAACCCTTGTGATTAATTAACACAAGTATTAGCTTTATGCTCATCAAATGAATATTGTTCATGGTTAATCCTCTTTTTCCTTCTAATTTTTGGAGGAAATCCTTTTTGATGTGAAAAAGTATCATAAAACTTACAATCATCAAAGTAGGAGACTAAGTTTGAATCCTTACCAGAAGATGTTTGTTTGGAGGATTTTGACACCCTGTTGATAAGATCCTTGTATCCTTCAATTATCAGATTTAGGTTGTCCTTCATATCTCCATTGTTGTTTTCACCTACTGGTACCTTTTTCACATATTGAACAATATCCTTCACCTTAAGTTGAGAAGGATCTTTCTGAAATCTCCTTGACCGATTTGTATTTTTGCTACAATTAGTTCGAACGTTCAATGAGCAGATTGAACTGACTTTCCTGGAAGAATTCACAGGGTGAATACTAAAACCAATTGGTTTAGACATCCGAATGTCAGTTACACCTTTGAGTATTAAATCTAAGGTGTGTTGAATTCGACCACAATAGTTGTCATTCAACCTCAATTTGCATTTCCGTGGAACACGTCCTTTGAATCACAAAAGATACATACTTTCTGGTCATCGGAGTAATTAGAGTGAGTAGGATTAACAAAATCATTAGAAGATTTCTTCCTTCCGTGATATATGGTGATTCCTTGATTAGTGGAATTTACAAGCACATCTTTAGCAATAGGAAGGGTATGCAATTTAACTTCTGGAACTGGTTTTATCAGAGAAACATGATTACGCGCAATCACATTTTCTAACATCACAGTTGAGTCAGAAGCAATTGGTATAGTGGACTCCTCAGAATATCCTTTTCCTTGAATAAAAAGTTTAGTCAATAGGCGTTCGATTTCCAAGGCATCCTCCTTGAGTTTAGCCTCGAGTAAATTCCGAGATGAATAAACTGCGGCGTTTTCCTCGCGAAGAATCCTTATTTAGGAATCACGATCATTTACCATACCAATGATCATATTGACTTTGTGTTTCAGCCTATTGATTTAAACATCCTGGATTATAATACGAATTAGAATTGCTGCACTCTATTGGGTTGCTTACCTTTCTAATTCAAAGTCAGACTCGTCAGTAAGATACTTAGGTTAACACATATCAATACTTATATGTTTTGTAGGAACAAAATGTTCATCTATATGAGAGATCGACAAGTCTTTCTCTTTAATAGATTTCACAGAAACATAACTTTTATTTCTGGTGATGCGTTTGTCAGAGATAATATTTCTGTCCATAGAGTCAGATTGCTACAAACACATACTTATGAGGTCTTAAACGTGTTTGCCTGCTCTGATACCAATTGAAAAAGCGGGGGTCTAACAATCACACCCAATATTTCGTTCGTCAATCTATATGGACTAACTCCAATATAATTCCAAGAGAATCATCTAGACAGTCAGACTCAATCAAGGAAAAACATCCAAGAGTTATATCTCGATTTCCCGATACAATCTGCAATCGAACAAATAGAAATATGTGAGCCTGATTGATATGAGAAATAACTTGAACGGTATCAAAATCCAATTTTCAAGTGTCAATCAATTTCAACCAACAACAAAAGGTCGGATTTACCAATTGATTGAACTACACACAACCTGTGATATTTCAATTATATAAATAAATATAATGCGGAAAGGAAATAACACAAAAACCAGAAGTTTTGTTAAAAAGGAAACCGCAAATGCAGAAAAACCCCGGAACCTAGTCCAGATTTGAACACCATACTGTATTAAGACGCTACAGACACTAGCCTACTACAAGTTAACTTCGGGCTATAATGTAGTTGAGCCATAACTAAGTCTCACACTGATTAAGGTACAGTCGTGTTCCTTACGCCTCTGAATCCCAGCAGGACTCTACGCACTTGATTCCCTTAGATGATCTCACCCACAACCAAGAGTTGCTACGATGAAAAGTCGAAGACTTGATAAACAAATCAGTCTCCCACAGAAAAGTCTATTTTGATAGATAAATCTGTCTCCCACAAAAAAATACCTACGAAGTTTTTGTTTCGTCATTTGATAAATCAAGGTGAACAGGAACCAATTGATAATCCGGTCTTATATTCCCGATAAACAACCAAGAAATATCAATCGCCTCACGATAACTTAACTATATGGTAGTAGAACAAGTTATTGTGGAATCACAAAGAATGAGACGAAGAGCTTTGTGATTACTTTTTATATCTTGACTATCGGAGATAAATCTCGATCCAATATTAGAGAAGATATTATTCAATACGATAGAACAAGTAAGATTAGAACACGCAACTACAAAGAAAATAGTTGAGTCTGGCTTCAGAATCCTAATGAAGTCTTTAAGTCATTAACCTATAATGGTTCTAGGAAAAACCTATATTAAAGGAGAATCGACTCTAGTACGCAACTAGTATCACACATGAGGTGTGGAGATTAGGTTTTCCAGTTGCTAGAGTTCTCTCTTATATAGTCTTCAAATAAGGGTTTGATAGCTTTGAAACAAAGCAATCAATATTCACCGTTAGATGAAAACCTGATTTAAGATTCAAGCTAACTTTCTTAAAACCAAAGCAATATCTCTCCACCGTTAGATGGTCTTAGCTTGTTACACATAAATGAAATATACTTTCATTTAGATATGGGTAACCGTAGCTAAACGTGTATATTGAGTTAGCTCAACAATAGTTAACCGAAGTTAGCCATATGAACACTTTTCTATTAACCTCATTCATCTAACACTTCTAGATCAAATTATAATCAAATGAATCTAATTGTGTTACTCAAAGAGTTATTCGATTGTTTATATTCTCATAGAAGTATACAAGACACAATTGAAAAAAAATCCGATTGATTCAAGAGAATCAATTCGTGAACATTAAGCATGGTTTGCAAAGATTGCATTCCTTAATTTATATATGTATTCGTTCATGAGTATGAAATCATACTTAACCAATTTTAGAACATAAACCAACTTAGTTTGCAAATGGGTATGCAAACTTAAGTTCCGGACATTGATCTTGTCCGACAGTTCGCAAACGGGTATGCATACTATCGTACTGGACCAAAACTCAGGTGAAACCGTTCGCAAACGGGTATGCAAACTTGGTTCCCGGGCTTTGACAGTAAAAACCGTTCGCACACTGGTATGCATACTTTGTTCCCGGACCTGAGTCACACTACAACAATTTGCATACTGGTAGCATACTGTGCTATATCCAGACAATGGTTAATTGTTCTAAACTCCCACTTAAATCATTGAAACATCCTTAGAAGACGACAATAAATGTCTCACATAAACTATTAGCTTATAAGTAATTTTCAAGTGATCGATCAATACGAAACATTCCGAGTCTACATCAAATGACTGTCTCACACAAATCATGTAAGATGTTTCAAGGCAATTTTCACATGATCATCTTTTGACTCATTGTTTAGTTTCCAACAAATAAAACGTTTCCAACTAAACTCGTCAAGAATAATGATGAACATAGTTAAAGCAAAAAGCTTTCCAACACATATTTCGAGAAAGACATAAGTGAGTTAAACTCAGCTCGAAATATCAAATATGTATAATGTAAAGTCTATATAGCTATACAACTTAGTCTCAATAGGAGATAGAATAAAATAAAGTTCTGAGTAGTAGATAAGTTTTAGTCTCCACATACCTTTTGTTGATGAAGTTCCTCTAAGATCTCCTCAGTAGATCTTCGGCTTCAATCGATGAACGCCGTGAAGTCTAAACCTTAACTACACATTATATCCTAATCCGAGACATACCTATAAGTAGACTAGAAATGAAGACTTATCGTTTTGATCACCTAAACTTGACAAACAAGCTTGAGATATCAACGCTTGCGAGTTCGACCGAGCAATGCTCTAATATAGTTTAACAAGAAATGGTTTATTCTCTCTTAAATCAGCATATAACAGGTTGTATGATCTTAGCAGGGGAAGTTTGCAGATCTCTTCCACCATTCAAGGTATAAGCATCAGTTGGAAATATTTCTGGTGCATTCAACTTTGGCCGAGAATTAAACATTCCTTCTATAAATGTCTTACTGATTTTCTACCCACAAAAGAAAGGCTTTCAAGAGTGTGCAGATACATCAACAAAAAATGCCCTCTATGCAACCAGTTTGATGAAAGTCTGATGCATGTTTTCTTCAACTGCCCATTTTCAAGAGCAGTATGGATGCTTATCCCGGGTGGTTGAAGGGTTTTGTCTGGGAATTTTAACAACATTGCTGTTATGTTTGAAAACTGGTTTCAATTTTACAATCAACAAGCAGGGCACACTAGCTGGCTTCATACTGTGATGATAGTTTCTTGGACTATCTAGAATACCAGATGTGAAGTTCAGTTTCTGAATATTAAATATGAGCCACAAGGGGTGACTCGAAATGCTTTGACCTTCACAAAGTATATTGATGGACTCAACAGTAAACAACTATTGCATAATATAAAAGAGCAAAACACTCTGACCTATGCACCACTGTGGAAACCCCCTAGTTTCTCTTTCCTTAAAATGAATTATGATGGTTCTTTTGATTCAGAAACTGGACTAACAGGCATTTCACTTGTTTTGCGTACTCACGCAGGAAAATGGAGGGGATGTCTCTCAAAATGCTATGCAGGAATAAATGACTCCGAACAAGCAGAATCCCTTTCTTTCTTTGATGTTGTTAGTTGGAGTTTGGAATTGCAAGTGATACAGATTATCTTGGAGACAAATCTTCAAGGAACTGAGAGTTACATAAACAAAGCTGATCCGATAATTGCATGGGAGAATAAAGTTATTATGTTAGATGCCATTGAGAGATTGAAGAATATTCAAGTATGGGAATGTCGTTTTGTCCCAAGAAAATGTAATAAAGTTGCTGATAAACTTGCAAAGTTCAACAAACAGTTTGGAATCACTAAGACTTGGCTAAACAGTCCTCCTAGTGTCATTCATAGTCAATTATTGTCATACAATTTGATTATTCATAGTTAATAAAGCTTCATCTCTTGCATAAAAAAAACATTTTATCCATAGACCAGATCTTGTGGTTTTGGGGTGGGGGCGGGGATTGGCGGTGGTGGAAAATTTCCTGTGCAGTCAGCTTCGTACCCGAAGTAGAAAGCTAAACATAAAAATATTCAAGTCATTAGACTCATTACCCCCTTTGGAATCATAGAGCGTAGGAATTGGAGCACTTCCATTCAACATAAACTTTCTCTCCATTTTGGATACTCGTTTGGAGCGTGAAGTATTTGCAATGTTATAAGATTTGAAACTTGGGGTAGAACTACAACCAGGATTTCCGTCGCTGGAGGCACCCATAAAATCCCAAAAATCTATTCATAACTGAACTCATAAAAGCCTCATATTTTCCGAGAAGTGATATAAAAATCCCAAATTGGTGAAAGCCTTGTAGATTGGATATTTTTTTATTTTATTTTTGTTGGAAAAATCAAACTTATCCGATTTTCATTTTTCTTCATATGAAATCTTATTCCTCTCTTTCAATAGGGAAAAGAGACCGATCAGCTCACATGGAAAATATGCAAATCTAGATCGTAATTCAAGATCAATGCTGAGTCTATAAAAAAGGGTATATCATACAGTCGTCGGTTAAGAAAACTTATGAGTTTAAAAATAACTAACTCTGAGTTTTACTAATTTCAATTTACGAATCAAGGCTTAATTATTGTTCCATAAAATTGTATATGAATTTATTTTAAGAAACCAAATTTTTGTTTGTTTCTGAAAGTGTTTGAATGATTTAAATAGAATTAGATCTTGAAATTTACAGAATTTTTGGTGATTTTAACGAAGTAAAAACAACTGAGATTGATGGAAAACACAAAAATAAATTCTCGTTACTTAGAAGAGAAGATTATATATAACATTACACCTTTGTAATCAGAAACAGGAGGTTATCACAAATAACATGAGGTGATAAACCGACTGTTACTCTCAACGGAAAATGAAACAAAAACCGTGGTACCTGACAGTTATGACAGTAACCTGTACACATGTACATACAAAATAAGGCAACCCGTATGGTTGAAAAATAATAAAATGGGCCGCAAATACATAATATTTCTAATAGAAACCAAATCTGGTTTCAACTGATTTTGACAAAATTAACCAATGTTAATATTGGTGATGCAGTAAATTTATCATGAAACCAGATTCGGTTTCAACATATTTTGATTAAATTAAACAATGTTGAAACCAAATTTTTTGTTGTTGATATCTTAAGTTTGATTTTAACCGATTTTCTCGATTTTCTTGTTGTCGTAGGCGATGGTAGTAGTTATAGTGGTGTTGGTAATGGAAATAATGGTGGTGCTGGAGGTAGTGGCGGTGGTTGTGGTGGTAGTGGTAGTAGTTTCGATAATATTAGGTTGGTGGTTGTGGTGTTGGCGGCGGTGCTGCTAGTGGTGGCACTGGTTGTGGTTGTAGTGGTGTTGGTTGGTGGTTCTGATGCTAGCGGTGGTGGTAGTGGTGTTAGTGGCGGCGGTGATGGTGGTACTAGTTAATGGTGGCGGTGGTGGTGTGGTGGTGCTGGTAGTGGTAATGGTGACGGTTTTGTTGGTTGAGATTTTTATAAAGTTAGGTATATTTTGTGTTATATTGGGTTAATTTAAAGGAAAAATGTATTTTAGATAAATTTACTTTATTGGAGTTTTTGTGAATATTTTTTTATTATTGTGGTCGTTATAGTCAAAAGTATGATTTCTCTATATATGGTCCGCGCTTCATTATCTTTAGCGTGTTTAACTTTTTGCGGTTATTGTTTTGGATGAGTGACTTTTTTTTGGTTGTTTAACATTATATATATTTTGATCGATCAAAAATTTAGGATTGGCGAGTTTTGATTTCAGGTCACTGGCACAAATTACCCAATAAATTAACCACTATACTATGATATCAGCTCATATTATTCAAATAAATTTTTTTAGGTAACTTCACAAATATTTGCAAGCAATTGAAGGTTTCTAATTTGAGACATGCAGGTTTGATTTTTAGTCGGTGTGGTTGTTGTACGAGGTAAAATTTTGGTCATATAATAGGATCTAGATCCCTAAGCAAATTTTTAATTACTAGGTTAATTATGGATTATGCTGCAAATTTTCAGAACTAGAAAAAAATTGGGATGCAATAAACCTTTTGCATTATAGTATAGATATCAGGTCACGGGGGACGTAAGTATGGTCGCATTGCAGATTATGTGTCATGTGATTTCCGTCACGGGACTGTTTGTATCTTTAATAAAATAGTCCCAGATCGCGCTAGTTAAGCTCGCTTACACCAAAAAGAAGGTTCCAAAAGTTTCCGGATGTCTCGCTTCCCAAATTACTTAGTAGACAAGTCTATACAACTATATAAATATATGGGTCTAAACCCTAAGAATATATACTATTCTATGCTTTTTAACGCGGAGAAAAACCATTGTATCTAGTATATTAATAAAACATCTCTCCCCTAGGGGATTCATCAGTGGAAGTAAGCATAACTATCTGAACCACGTTAAATTCTTACCTCCATTACTTGTCTTTAATTCGTTTTCTAACTCTAATATCACATCATCATCATCAAATCAATCGTGTTTTGTGTCGAAGGTAATTTTTGCAACAAGTATTGGTTCCAACTAAGGAGATTCGTGTAAAATAATCGTGTTTATCCATTGAGAAAAGGATGGTTCAATGTTCAGCGATGTCGGCGTAGTGTGTGGTGCGACATCATCAAGTCGACCTTCCACGTCAGCGTTCTTATTAGTTTTAGTATCTTGTGAATTTGTTCACATACCTTGATCAGCTGGGATCCAACTAGAATCACGTTTCTCTTTGATATACTTGATTGTCTAGTTGTGTAAGATCGACATCACCTCATAGTTACTATTGATTGATTGCGAATCCGGAAATTGATTATTTTGGTAATCAAGTTTTTGGATTGATCTAACCAAACAAAGGAGTTTATTAGTTTAGATGGAAGAGCCTTTGTCAAAAACTCAAAATTATCTTTTACCAAAGATCAATTAGAATGGTTACCAGACAGATTAATTCCTTTGCTGTTTGGAATACGATCCAAATGAGTAGCTAATCATGTGCGCGACTCTAGAAGTCGAAGGCGCAGGGATACTGAGGACATTAAGTAGCTAGGGGTAGTCTACTTGGTCTCAACTATACGAAGTTGGCATTAGATTTTGTATAACGGCTTAATTCTGAGAGTATTCTTCCGCATTTTTCTTGTTAACAAAATTTTGTTGTGTCATTTACTTTATTATTCCGTGATTATAATTTGGTTATTATAATTTAAAATAAAAGCACTTGTACGTTAATTCCTAATTACTTGATATTGATCATATAGTGTTTCGGTTTAATACCGTACATATTATCAAGTGAACACTTTGTTGTTGTATTGTCTCGATTTCATATCCATAGACGATCAAACAAAGTGAATATCATAGTGTAGTGTACCTGGATGTACAACTACAGGGTTTGTATCATAATTTGAGTAAGTAACCTCTTGATTCATAGTGAACCAAGCCTAATTGCTATACTAAACTATTATATTCGTAAGAGTTTCATTACAGGATATGAGAATATATAACTCACTCTTTCTCTCTCTCTCAATATCCGACGATCATAAACTATCCACGCGGGATAATCGAAACCACCCATTACACCCCATTAGATACTACTAAATACCCATACACATACGATACGGGAACCCTTGTGCACATGACATTCCACTCCCATTAAAACCATCCTTGTCCTCAAGGATGAAGGTAAAAATAGAACAACTCGAGTCTCTGCAGGAAAACACTAAGCTCCACAATCAAGGTACCATGCTTGATATATGCATCCTTGTAATGAGTCACATAATCCTGTAAGAGCATATGCCGGATAGTAGCCATTGTATTGGTAGACCTGAAGAAGATATCAGTCGCCTTTGATGTCCTTCTTAGCAGTAACATCTTTTCTTTATTAACACCTGGGATCTTCAGTTGGTTGGAGTGAACAGTCCCCATGTACAGGTGATCAACTTTTCTTGAGACACATCCATCTTCAATGACCATGAATGCACACAAGTACACCATTGAGATGTCCATCAAAGTTTGGTGCAAGTATTGCTCGAGCTTGTAGTAGCCATTTATCTTGTGATCAACCAATTACTCAAAAATGTGAAGTTTAAAACTAGCAAACACCGCGGATGTGCAGTTCATTGTGAACCCTTGAGCCATACTTACACATGCCACTGACTTCGACACAGTTAGAATGTATATCACAGAGTATAAGAGTTGTGCCAAGACCGGTATGTATTCAGTTAGAACAATGACCCAAGTAACAACATGACATTCATAAGTAACGGCAAAAGAAAAGTACCCATGATTAGTGAACAACTTGCCTCTATCATATATCCAACGAACAAAAACTTTAAACAATTGGGGTGAACGGTTTGAATAATATGGTGATAACGCGATATCATGAAGATATGAAGGTAAGAAAAACAAACCCATACAGAAAAATATAATACTCCACAATCCAGATGCAACCAATCTGAATTTACACTTGAAATACCCTATCCGCAACCACACATATAGAATTTGAAACATCACGACCGCTCCATTCAACAATTCACCAACTGAGACTTTTTGAGAATTAGAGGAAGCATTAGTGACCCAGAAAATATAATCATCACCACCGTTCAATCGCCACATGAAACTCTTAACCGATGTATCACACAGTTCTGCTATCAAAAACTGACCAAAAGTAAAAAACTTGGTTGTAAGCCCCGAATCATCCTTTAGCTGCTCAAACACTTTAGTAAACAGCTTCATGGCACATGTGGGCATTATTATAAATGTGGGAGCAGAAAGTTGCTGGAAAGATGATATAGGTGCAAAGTCATTAGTAGCTTCAAACTGATTAAGCCTTTCCAACAGAGCACAAATGAGCTTGGCAACAAAGTTTGCAGTAATCTGAACACAAATCCCAGCTTCACAGAACATATTACTCCACCACCCAGTTAAAAAAAACTTGAATTTCCAGCTCAAGTACTCTATCCACAACAACATATTTATACTTTGAGTTTCTTTTGCTTGAGATAAGGGACTCTACAATCTATGACAGTAAAAAAGTTTATGTTGAAGAGCATGTAAAGAAAAAAGGACAAACATGCTAGTAATCGTGAGAATCTTCCTTTAGGCATAACAATGAAATCTAACACAATCACCAACTGAACTTGAAAATCGAATCACCTGGGTAGATAATACAGTTGCTTGCATATAGGATTCGTTATAAAGTAGCACAAAACCAACACCCACTGACAAAAAATGAATAATTGAAATCCCAGCTAGCAACCCACTGTGATGTAGTTGATCAAATAATTCCCTTGCAGTACCAGCTTCAGTATTTCATGTCCCTGTAAGTATCAACCTCGACCAGAAAGGCTTACCTTGCTGCAACCTGTTATCAGACTCAAGCAACTCACATTTGGGAAATAAAAAAAAATTCTCCCTTTATTTCAAGCACTTGAGCATACCATTTATGTGCGTTTTCAAAGCTCGCCAATCTAGCCAATAAGAGAAACAAAACTCTAATTTACTTTGACAAATCAACAATCCAATTCCATGCACCAACATAACTAGAAACCCCTAAAATACTATCTGACCTTTTGCCACAATCAAGTGAGGAACAAGTGTAAACAAAATAAAGATAAAAACAAACAACACCATCCTTCCAGATCCACAATACAGGCTCAAGCATTTTATCCAACAAAATTGTGTCGTTCTCTGACATTTGAACAAACACCTTCCTCTCACTATGAGTGTCAACAGAATTAACACATACAATTGAATTAATAAACCTCAAATTTAAAGTATACCCCAGGCTAATAATTAACTGAATAAAAAATTTACCATAAGAATTTGATGAACCAACAACACGCTTACCTCGATCGAATAACAAGCGAGAATCAACAAGTTGGACTATATCAGTATGATTTTTGTTCTCAGAACATACAATATCCATTAAAAGTATGTTAACAAATAGATTATAGGTGATACTAGAAACACTACCATTAGCCGACATACCAACAATTTGATCTCTTAACCATGAGTCTGACCAGTACCCATTCTGAGAAATCAGCTCACATACAAAATTTCTACCAAATGCATCCATTAAAATTGAACCAACATAGAGCGCAAAAGAACATGAAGTAATTGTATCAAAACCAAATTCATAAATTCCAGCTAAGTAACCTTTAATGAGTTTGAAATCTTTTCCGCGATCAAACAGTATAATTAGGAAGAAGAGCAAAATGATTCTTACTAAGTAATTTTATGTTAACACTGACGAAATCCTTCAAGCTTTGTGGTTCCTCACAACTACCCTCATTACTCATAACTTCTGTAGTTTGAAAATTCACCTCATCAGGTAAATCTTCCTCTTCATCGAAGAAAAATGAAGGAATGAGCAATTCGAAATCGAGACAATCATCATCTTCTTCAGTTTCAACAAAGAAAAATTGGGGAATCAACTCCAAGTCAAGAGAATCATCTTCTTCATCAACATCATTATGAATGGATTTAGCAGAGTCTTCAACTTTTGATGGCAATCTTAAAAACCCCTTTAAACCCTTATCTGAATCGGTTTTAGATCCAGAAATTGAATCGGAATCTAAAGTTGAATCTGAAGTAGCATGAGGAAGAGAAATTGGAGTAAGATATTGATTGAATTTAGGTACCAATTCGTCAATGAAAACATCCTCCTCCTTCGTAGCTTCCGAATTCACAACTCGATGAAAGAATTGTTCTTCTAATGGTTGTATGTGAATTGATTCCCAACTAAACCTGGTGAAGTTGATTTGAGACTCTGTTTGCCAAATATGATAATTTCGACTTGGTGAAGGGACATCGTTAAGACGATTTTGATATCTTCTCTTCGGATCAAGTAAATGGATATAAAGTGCATTGTTCTCTTAAGTTCGATACTGAAAATCCCACCAAAAATCCCTAGATCGAAACGAATCTGATACCAAATGTAGTGTACCTGGATGTACAACTACATGGTTTGGACCATAATTTGAGTTAGGAACCTCTTGATTCATAGTGAACCAAGCCTAATTGCTAAACCAAACTATTCTATTCATAAAACTTCTCATAAGAGTTTCATTACAAGATATGAAAATATATAACTCACTTTTTCTCTCTCTCTCTCTCTCTCAATATCCGACGATCATAAACTATCCATGTGGGCTAATCTAAAACACCCATTACACCCCATTAAGTACTAATAAATACCCACACATATACGATACGGGCACTCCTGCCCACATGACACATAGTTGTCGTATTGTCTCGACTTTGTCCATAGACAATCACACTTGGTATATGACTGATAAGTTAATAATTAAAATATTGTGGTGTACTTGCACTACACCATTTTTTCCGATTCGAAACGGTTATTGAGCGTTACGAATCGGGGTTGTAACTGTTCCGGACCGTTACGAAAAGGGGTGCGACAATTTTTTTGTAACGGCCCAGCAGCCGTTACGATTTTTTTTTGTAACGGCGCTTGTAACAGCGAAGAGCCGTTACTACGTGGCACTGTCGTAACATGCGAGATTCATTACGAATTTATTTTGTAACAGAACGTTGTAACAAGCTGAAGCCGTTACGAATTTTTTGCAACAGTAAAAAAATTACTGCCGGTCAACCTTGACCTGGTCAAAATCAGTCAGCAATGACCAATTTTGACCAGGTCAAGGTTGACCGGCAGCTCATTCTCGGCCGGAATACGTCGGAATTTAAAATAACCACCTGCATACACCTTTCATTTATCCTTCACAATCAACAATATTTTTTTTCAATCAAATTCATGTCCATTCAATCAATTGTTATCACATTCAAATGGATTCATACAAAAAAGAACTTGAGTTTTTCTAAGTACCAAATTTTGTTCTTCTAAATACTCAAATTTTCTTCTAAGTATCAAAAACAAAGGGAATACACGGGAATCCTAAGTTCAGTTCATAGAAATTTCTATGTTCACAAATTCATCTAACTGAAGTTTGTTCTATCATCGAATAAAATTTCAACCTAAGTTCAGTTCTTACTAACAAAAATTGCAGCTGCTTTTCAACCTAAGGACTTCCTTGTTCTCCAACCTTTCTGCTCCAAACTTGCTGCAGCAGAGCATCATCCAATTAACCTGCCAACCAACACCTCGGCTGAGAACAGAAGGTGGCAAAAGAGTTGCGCACGAAACCTCGAGACTGCGATGTAGGTTCCAGTGGACTGCAATTTATCAAAAAAAAATGTGTATACGAATACAAAGCTCTATATTCTGTAAAATTTAGATGAGCATCTGGATTCTGATGGCCATGATAACCATATATGAAGAGAAAAACTAACCTCTACGAGATCGATAGATATGTTCCCTCAGCATGAGTTTTCATTACTTCTAAATATACTCTCTTCTCTTTTGATACCTCCCATGCTGCTCGTTCTGCCACTGCTTTTCCCTAGTAACACCAATTCTGCAATAAAATCATAGATAATACTTGTTAGTGATTGTGTAACGATTCACCTGCCAAATCAACTGGTCCAAAGATAATTTTTCATAACATAAAGCTACCTTGTGCACCTGGGTGAAAGGAACGATGTTAAAGTTTCATTTCAACACCCAGAAATGAAAAACAATTAGAAAAAGCAAAACATATCACTACTTACATGCTCTTTTAACAACGACCGAAAGCCTGTAGTTGACCGAGACATAAAAACATTGTAGAAGTATTCTGTTTTCCTTTGGGTGTGGCCACAAATTGTGAAGTGCACATTTAGAAGTTGAAAAAAGACACCAGATGTCAGTGAATGAGTTTTATTTGCAGGACATATTAAATATGAGTGGGAATGAAAGAAGTAAATAAAGTTGGCGTCGAAGCCACTGAATCATTGGGACTAAAAAAGTTAGAGAAATAAAATCATTACAAATTAAAGATTTCAAAGCAACACATCCATCTACTACCCTACGACCAAATCACACCAAGAAGTATGCAATAAAGTAAGCTATCATCTGTGAGAAGACACACATAGAAACACTAGAAGTTAAAGATTTTCAACTATAAACAATTTACCATTTTCAAGATAAGTATTAAACCACTTACCTCTTTGTTCGCTCTAGCCTCTGCCAATGCTTCAGCCTCCTTGAAGCATTTAAACCACTGGTGTAAAATTATTTTTGAGCTGCAAGTTCAGATTGATGTTTCTCTATGATTTCTTGCAGATACAACCACAGACAAATAGAAAACAATGAACACACAAGATAAAACAACAGTATTACCTGAGCTTTCTTTTCTTCCATTGTGTCATACATTCAAGGAATTCGATGTACATTTTCTTCAACTTTTCAATACATTGTGCAAGGCTGCGACAGAGTAGTAAAGACACCATCACAATTCAACCCTCACACAATATGTATTTTTAGTGAACTCAAAATTTACATTCACTATAAGATTTTTCAATGATTTTTCAAAAAAATGGAAGCTACGATTTAAGATTTAACCTTCGATCTCTTGGTATGAAAATATCGGTATTAAACAAAAATTTGCACACCTCCATATGCTCATCACGTACAGCAGCAACATGCCTGCAATTCCTTCTCCCAACTGCAGCCCCATTCTATCTTCTTAACTCAAACAACATCAGGTCCAGAACCATCCAATATCAAATGTTATTAAAGCTCTACCAGAACCACCATTTCCTTAATCTTCATATCCTTCATCCATCTCACAAAAACAACACCACAATTTCATACTTTCCCTGCACTTCAGTCCACCTATAGTATACTAATTCTCTGTAAAGCCAACATCAACACCAAAGCAGCTCACAAGTTAAAGAAGAAATCAATCCTAACAAAAACCCTAAAGTTGAAATTACACAAATCAATTCATACTAATTGAAACCATAAAATTCAAATTAAACAAATCAATTAATACTAATTGAAATTGAAAAAATCAATTCATATACCTTCAACTTCAGTTTTTCAAACCCTAACATAAAATTATATTAGATTAGTTAGTATATATCCTTCAAACCCTAAAATTTAATTTAACAGGCGATGAAACAAATACCTTCTTCTTCAAAGTTCTTCTCCATAGATAAAACCCTAAAATGAAACAGAAAAAGAAATCGTAATAGATTTATCAGAACAAAAAAACCCTAAAATGAAATCAGAGAAAGAAATGAGTTCGTGAGATTTATCAAATGAAAAACTAACTAAAAAAAAACCCTAATGAAAAAGCAGATGATTAAATAAAAAAACAACTAACAAATCGAAACTAACAGATTGAAAAAACTTACGATTGACACTAACAGATCGATTGATGCAATACTCTAATCTCTAATCTCTTTGATCGAAACTAACATATCGATTTACTCGATAAAACCTAATATCTGCAGAGGCGAAGAGAAGAGAAAGAGAAATGAAGAATATAAATTGTTGATGAGTTTAATCGATAGATATACTTCTCTTCAGGGGAGGAATAATCCTCTAGCATTAGTAAACTTGGGTGGAAAAAAGTTGCACACGGCTGAATGGCACACGCGCAATAATATCCTGTTACCGGCTCTAGTGTGACCTAACGTGTGATTAGCACACGTAAAAATTAGCATGTTACGATTCATAACAGCTTAACCCTGTTACGAATCTGGAGGAAAATTCGTAACGGCTTCATCCTGTTACTTCTAGGTTGTAACGGCTTTTTGTAACAGAAAAATTTGCAACGTCTACTGGGCTGTTACAAATTTTAGTTGCGATTCGGGAAAAATGGTGTAGTGTTGGGTACCCTCGTCTTTTCACTATGTATACCATGAACGTTGAACTGGGTCACTGATGATCGTGACACATCATTATACTAGTTAAAGCAGTAATGATAGTCGAATGATTTGAATATGGTTTGATGAGATTGCCTGATAAACCATAATGTTGGTGCACTGAGCACTTATGAAAGTAATCATCGCTGAATGATCGTAGAAGGTCTTTCTCGATCCATGTGTCATGAGTCAGTCGAATGACAAGGAGATATTATAATATTAAAATAATGGTCGACTGACGAACCAAATGCTGGTTGATGAACCAATAAAATACTGATGGTTGGATCAGCATCAAATTCTCAAATGTTGATAGCTGAATCAACATGAAAAATACTGCGACTCAAATATTGATAGCCAAATCAATATGAGGAATCTTGCTTTGTAGAGAAATTTAATATTGATAGTTGATGGACACATTTTTGTGTCCGATTTGCCTCGATTCTCTATATTGTCAGTGCTCATTTTTGTATTTATTATGGTGTTTTATGTGTGTGTGGGTATTTTTGGCCAATAAACATTTCTGGAAAAATCGACTCGAAAAGTTGTTAAGGGCACCCGAAGGACACCTGTTATTCAGACCCTCACTTTGGATAAGGGACACCCTAGCTGATAAGGAATATCAACCTCTATTTGCACCCCCAGAGACACTATTCCGCCCCACGGCTAAGCGCACCCCTACTCTGGTTAGGGGGCGCACATTCTTCATTTTCAGAAAAACTGATTTTGGCGGGAAAACTGAATTCAAGTTTCAGTTTTGCAGCGTGATTTGCAGGCGAGATTTACTGGAGTTTTAGCCGGATTTAATTGCTGCTTTGGATTGGATATACCTTGTTACGACTAAACATGGAATGTATGGTGATTAGATTCGAGAAAATAGGGATGTATCTTCGGTTCTAAGGAAACATAGGTGTGGAGTTCACGGGATTATTGATATTTCCTGGATCGGATTTTGGCGAGATTCAACTGCACTTTTCTGTTGGGATGGATCTGTTAGAGCGTAGTAGGGATGGTACGTGTGTGTGTATCGATCAAATTGGGATGTATTATCATGTTGTCGACAAAACAGAGGAGGTGGTATTTCGTGTGGTATATTTGGAAAGTTGGGTGATTAATGGAGAGTGTAACTATATATGGACACTAGAGCATCCTATTTACACCCATACAAGACGCGTTAAGAGAAAAGGAAGAAAGAAAATATCTGAATCTTTTGGTAGAATAAAAAATATTCGTAACTTGCTGAAGAGGAGAAATAGAGATTTTTGTCGAGATTTATCGACCGTGTGAAGTATATATAGAGTTGCTGGGAGTCACATAAGAGTTATCGGGAGTTTGGGGTAAATACAAAACGTCTCTGGTTCAAAGAAAGAAAGTTGCAGACGAGTTATGTACTTTCGGGGAAGAAGACAAAGGTGAAGAACATCGAACCCAGTTAGACAGTCGCAGAAACCGTGATCTATACTTTCAAACTCAATAACTTTGTAACAATTTTTCCAACAATTATTTTGAGTTCGCAACAGTTCTGTTAGGATTCTCTGTAACAGTGCGTTCTGTAACAATTATAACTTTTACAAACATACTGCTTTATACCTTTTCTTCAATAAAACACCTTTTTGAGCTATGGATTATTATTTTGAGCGTGTTTTCACCATGAAGAGCTAAACCCCAACACTGGGACAATAGAGGAAGCCATTCTTTATGCATGTGGTAATTCTATTTAATTCTTTTGTGACTTTTGCACTATTCTAAATTGATTTATGATTTTTCTTGATTATTTGTGATTTTGTCTGATGGTGTATGCTTAGTCTAAGAACTTCTGATGCATCATGCTTATGATTTACATATAATACTTTATAAAATCTATTTTTGGCAAAGAAAGAGTCAATATTTGTTATCTTATAAGCTATAATTGTCTAGAATTAATAGTTGAGCCACATGAATATAAGAATTGGTGGAATCCTGAGTCTCAGTACCTCTCGATATTTGTGACAATCTTTGTATATAATTTCTTTATTTTGTTTTTAAATCTTAAACCAATCTCATCAAGTCCGAGTTGAACGAACTTTTACTACCACTTTCTACGACTTGTTAAAATCACATCAATTTTTGGCGCCGCCGATGCAGACTTGTATTTAGGTTTAGGTTTTAGGTTTTGTATATTTATTTTATTATTTTATATATTTTTGTTCTTTTTTACGTCTTTGGTATTTTTGTTTTTGTTGTGCAGGATTGACTCGAAGCTAAAAGTGTAAAGTCGAACTTGCCAAAAAAGGAGAAAACCGGAAATATTATTTTTGTTAGTTTTTCTATATTTCTTTTGGACTTGTATATATTTTTTGTTTATTTTTAGTATTTTATTTATTAAAAAAAACACATGCACACACCAATTGCATCGTCAAGCTACCGAATTTAGGAAAACTCGTGGATTAGTAAGCTGAACCCGTGCCTTGGGCCTTATGGGAGTTACCAGATGAAAGTCCACAAACCTCAGCCTAGTACCTTTGGGTATATTTTTCTATGGTCAACTGAGCTTACCCATTTTAGTCAACCTTGCATTTGCACGTGCACAATATAATGTCGAACTGGTATTACAATAGCCAATATAATGAATATCCGACTGAGCAACATGGACATCATTCTTATTCTGACCATAGTGTGAATAGTGGCTGGGAACGCCAACGTTTTCAAGGTTATGGGTCATACCAGGGTGAGACCAATTACTATTCGCACATCCACCAGTCATATGAGCAAAACAATCCTTCTATTTCTCTAGAAGAGTTTTTCAAGAGTCATACCTTATTTATGAAGAAAACCTTTAATATTCTTCCAGAGGAGCAGTCAACTAAGATGTCTCTAGAAGAGTCTCTTAAGCGATTTACTGAGAATACAAATATGATTGTGGAAAAATTGGCTCAAGATAGTCTAAATTTTCAATATAGTGTTTCCAATAGTACCCTTGAAGATGAGGATAGTTATTTGCATAATCAGGATGACGAGGTTAGAATTGGTAACACTACTTTAGACGAGGTTCAACCATTTTCATGCTATTATAATGATGATTATGATGAGGATAATGCTGATGAAGAATCTGAAATATGTAGGCATAGTGATCACAAATTTGTTACTCCAACTGAGCTTTATAATGATTCTAGTTCAAATCCAAATTATTTTAATGATTATTCACCTATTCAAAAGGACGAGGATTTGACTAGAGATACCACCGTTTTAGACGATGTAAAATTTCCTTTTGATTACGAAGCCGATAATGGTTTAGAGGAACGAGTTTATTCTGAGAATAATATTTTAGAGTCTAGCGATTTAGAAACAATAGTATTAGATGAAGAAGATGAACTCGTAGAGCCTTTAAATATGTGTGAGGATGCATCACCTGAGTATAACCTAGAAGAAGCAATTGACTATTTTCAGGATTCTGACGATCTAAAAATTAGGGAAATTGTAACTAGCCTATCTAGAGACACCCAAAATTCTAAGTTTGGGGGTGATTATCATTCTCCTTGTTCCTTACCTTTAGCTTTTAAAGAGATATCTCACTTGGGATTTGACATATGTACCTCTACCATTTTACAAGATCATCTTCGGACATGTTTTCCTGAACCTAGTGATGTCCATAAAGAAGTTCAGTTGTTAGAAACCCGTCCTCTGGTTGATGTGGTTTACCCAGGCTATAATACCCAGATTGATTTTGTTTTCCCACCAAAAACTTTTCTTCCAAATGTAGGAACGTATAAGTTTCAAATGTGTCAGTTATTAAGTTCTGAGACTAAACATAAACACTTTAGCAAAATAGAAATGACAAATTCGCTTAAGAATGACCACCACTTTCATTGCGGTCAACTGTTTGAGTCAAATATGATTTAATATGAGGATCCTTAATTATTCAGGTTATTGTTATGTGCTTCTAAAATATTATTTGAGTTTTTGCAGACATTACAACCTGATATTTCAGATCTTACTTATGAGGAGGTGCAGCCCATGAAAATATTTTATTTAGACCCCTTTATTGAACCTGAACCTGAACCACAACTAGATGTAGTTGTCTTAAACAGGAAACTAGACAAGGGTGTGCTCTTGTTGTTCATTTTCTTAGTTTGTTGCAGTTTCCTTTTATCGGTGGTAACACTTTTTGATGCAGATGATCCACAACTGTTTCGATTATTGCTATATGATTCGAGGTGATTAATTCTTTCTTAGTCTGGCTGAAGACGTTAAACTTAGCACTTCTTGGGAGGTAACCCATGCTCGTGCAACACGGTAATATCTTTCCTTATCTCTTTTGCTTCAAATGGTAACAATTTCTTCGTGTTCATACTTTTAATTTTATCTATAGAACATTGAGGACAATGTTAGATTTAAGTTTGGGGGTATGGGAGAAACTTTTTAGTTGCATTATTAAACTCCAGAGCCTAGAAATTTATGCCTATTAAGGATGACACTAACCAATCTAAGTGGATGGAAGCATCTTGGTTGTAGGAGCTGAGGAACCAATCTGAGTGGATGGAAACATCTAATAGAGTCTATTCATAAAAGCACAGAGCTCAGGTGTTAGAAATAACATAGTAGTTTCGCCGTATCTCGTTGAGTCCTTTTCACTTCTGTTTTTATTTTATTTTCTTTTTAAAATATGTTTCTCTAAGTGATTAGGTGGGGCTCACGAATCAAGTTGTTACCACTGCTAGGGTGAAATAGAGTGATTAGGTGGGGCTCACGAATCAAGTGTGGTAGTACAAAAGGGAGCTGGAGCCAGCTTTTTTCTAGGCTCCCGATTAGTTTCTTGTCTGATGAGAATCTTTTTGAATAAAAAAATAGTATATTTTCAATAAAAAAATAATAAAAAATAATTAAAAAAAAAAAGGAAAAAAGAATTATTTTGAAACGAAAAAAAAAATGAGACCAGACCACCAGACCAACCGGAATAAATTCAATAAAGTCGACCACTGATACCCTTGTATATGCCAGTTGTGTTGACCTAGAGTTAGGATTATCGACCACTGGTTCCCTTGTATATGCCAGTTGTGTTGATATTAGTCAGACTAGTATCTCAGTCTATTAGGATAGGTTCATTTTGGCAGTGGCCTTCAGACAGATATGAGAAACACCGTTCACCTAGTCAACATCAAAACCATCTATGTTTTTCTCTATATCCATCTCTTAATCTATCCATGTGATTTGTTGACTCTGGATATTGATGTCCATAGTGCAACTATCTGAGTAGAGCTCTGCCACTTATACATGAATTTTAGTATGCTTGAGTGCAAACTCGTGTACATCAATTGGAATTTCGCATCAGGGTACTTCCTCCTGTAGTCAGTGAGAGTATGCCAACCAAGGAGGTTCTTTAGTGCTTTTCCAAGGTTCTGCGTAGATATCTAGGGTCTGGAGTAAAGGTTTTGTGGGTATATCTCTTGTAAGCCCTTCTGAGACTATAACTCGGCCACTAGGGCCACCTAGGGATTTAAAGGCTTGTTGCATACGCTAAATACAACTGACGATGTCTGCGACAACGAGTTAGGATTTTATTTTCTAGATTTGATTTGCTCGAGGACTAGCAAATAATAAGTTTGGGGGTATTTGATGGACACATTTTTGTGTCCGATTTGTCTCGATTCTCTATATTGTTAGTGCTCATTTTTGTACTTATTATGGTGTTTTATATGTGTGTTGGTATTTTTGGCCAATAAACATTTTTGGAAAAATCGGCTCGAAAAGTTGTTAAGGGCACCCGAAGGACACTTGCTATTCGGACCCTCACTTTGGATAAGGGACACCCTAGCTGATAAGGGATATCAACCTCTATTTGCACCCCAGAGACACTATTTCCGCCCCACGGCTAAGTGCACCCCTACTCTGGTTAGGGGGCACACGTTCTTCATTTTCAGAAAAACAGATTTTGGCGGGAAAACAGAATTCAAATTTCAGTTTTGCAGCACTATGAAGTGAAGCAGTTGTAATGCCATAAAAAAGAAGGACACTACCTTGATTGATGATAATGGCTTGGATTATGTTCCTTTCTTGCAACTTTTTATTCTTTTTTTTGGACCAATTTTAGTATGGATCGAGGTAATAAACGTGTAGGCATACATGATCGCTCAAAAATAAGATGCACAATGATGAAATCCGTGTCGAATTGGGATATCGGTCTTGGACAACCGATGCGCAGTTTAATTTGGGTGATAAAATCTGAAGAACAATGGTAAAATATTATATACACACACACACATAAGAAACTGAATGCATATCATGTGCCGTTTTGAGTAATCTAGGACATATTTTTAGTGTAAAAGCTGCTAACAAAGTTTGTTATAACAGACGGATAACATAAAATATTCGAAAATGTGGAAAAACTGGCAACTGTAACAGGTTGGGAAACTTTTCCATACATGAAGACATTAGGCAGCTTACACAATTATGTCTGACGATATTTCTTCATAAATTTATTTAAATTCATAACTTTGACCATCTAAAGAGTAAATTTGTTGGTGGTGCCACCTATATCTTCCCCCACAACATACTTAAAATTACAACAACAACAAAAATCATAAGCTAACTCTAACTTAGTGTCAAAAACTAGTGGGGTGGGGTTGAATCCTTCCAACAACAACATATATACATCGAAGGGTTAGAGAGGCGGTTTTCTGGCGACATTGACTTTCTCTTCCAGATCTGAGTAGTTTCTGCTAAGATTTGAATTCTTTGCTTATCTGGATCGATGTTTTACTTGCTGGTTAGTCTTTCGGTTTCCTTTTCTATGATTTTTCTCCTCTTTTGGTTTGATTATGGATTTTTCTCTGTAATCGGGGTTTGACCCTCAATTAGGGGTAGGAGGTAGTGGTTTTTCAACATATATAGTTAATTCTGGTAAGCTTAGATGGTTTGATTTATTGATTAATGAGAAAGATGAGTTTCTCCATGAACCTTTGTTGTTTGAGACCGCTATTATTGTTGAGGGTAAGAAATTGACGGTGTTTTCAGATAAGGAGGTAGCAGTTGATGTTTGTAGTTGTGAACATCCAATTCTAGGTTGTTTGTTGGTAAAAGACTACCCTTTCCTATGGTTAGGAGTGTTTTTAAAAGAGTTTGGAAGTTAAACCGAGATAACTATGACTCTCCATGGTGATACTATATTTATGTTTGAGTTTGATTCCGCAGAAGACAGAGTTTGTAGAATCCTAAAAGGTTGGGTAGGATTGCTAGCTTTGTTGGTGTTCCTATCATGTTATATAAATAAACTCCTCTTAGGACTAGAATGACTTATGCTAGAGTTTGTATCGAAGTAGATATGGATTATGATTTCCCTAGTCAAATTGATGATGTTGTTGGTAAGGTGAGAATTAAAGTTCTGGATAAGTATAGTTGGAAACCCCCTAGGTGCTTACATTATGTTATTTTTGGTCACACCCTTGAGAAGTGTGTTGTAGCTGCTGCAGTCACTGCGTCTGCTGAGAAGTTGCAAAGGGAAGCTAGTGCTGAAAAGATGAAGGATGCTAGTGAGCCAGAGGGCTGGATTGTGAAGAATTTGAAGAGAGGTAAAGGGAAGTATACTAAAAAGAATTCTTTTTTTGTTGATGCTGGGGCTAATAGTGCTTCCAGTAGTGGAGCTGCTAGTGTGGTGGATCCTCCCCTGCTTGTGAAAAATAAATTTCATCAGTTGGTTACGGATGAAGTTGGTGAGTGTAAGGAAGTGTCGATTTCTTCCGAGCCTAAGGATAAGATTATTGTGAAAACCAGTGACAGTTTAAATATCGAATTAGTGAATATGGATGTGGTGTTTCCTTCTAGTGTTGTGCAAGGTAATTGAGTTAATACTTCAAAGAATGGAAGTGTTGAAGCTGGTTTTGTATTCTCTCCAGTGGAGAGGCTAGATAAGAGACTAGTGAGAGATGAGTTGCTTGGTGTCCTCATATCAAAACAAGCCTAGTTTAAGTTTGAAAGGTGTAGACAAGAAGTCTACTAAGATAAAGAAAATCAATCCTTCAATTAGTTAATTTGTTGAAGATGGTTTGTTGGACTGGAAGGATTTTCATTGATTTTTTAGATTATGCCGAGTTTTGGAAGTTTTATCTAGTTGAGAGGTTGTTTTGAGGTTAGTGGTTGCTAGGTTACTTTGGAGAGAGTAGATGTTAGGTTTTCTTAGAGAGATGTGTTCTTTTTGGTTTTTTCTTTTAGTTTTTGTTTGTATGGTTTTGGGTTCTCCTTAAACCCAGTTGTCTGATTAATGGAAAAAAAAAACTAATAGGATTTAGAGATTCATTTGTCTGATTATGGCTCTTCCGTCACTGTGCTCCGTTCCCACCGAGTCACTATATTAGCAATCATTGGATCTCGTACGTAATTGTTTTCCGGAAAAATAACCGTTAATATATACTCCCTCCATTCCAATTTAGATGATGTTATAGAGTTTTTCACGCACATTAAGAAACATCAAAGAGAGTAATTTTTTTCCAAATATGTCCATATTAATATTTTCCTAAAAATTTATATCTCCTAGTTTTTTGTTTATGGATTCTAGTATAAATTATGAATCCCCATTTAATTCCACTTGGGATGACTAAATATCCTAAGATAATAGAGAATAAATTTAAAATCTTAAATTAGATTAATTATCTTTCACTGATAACAAAGACAGTGAATGTTATGTTGTGATCCCAATGCAAGGGTAAATCAGTGAGAATTTAGAGAAAATAGTTAAACTCTCATCTACTTTGGAACATATAAAAAACACTAAAACATCATCTAAAGTGGAACGGAGGGAGTAATTATTATTAATTCATGTACCTGTGTGAAACTCGTTGCGCAACAACTTGATTGTGAATTTACATGATTGGGTTGTCTCTTAGTAGCCATGAGCGGGAACGAGGACGGGAGCGGGAACGAGGACGGAAACGTAAATCGTAAAAATTTCAAAAAATGAAATTCGAGTAACGATTCAGGAACATAAATTAGGTTTAGTTATTAGTAGTTTTTTCCAAATTTATAAACAAGAAATAAGACATCATCATATAACATTTAGTAGAAAATCTCAATGAAGTACTACTTTCTTCTAGTTTCCTACAATATATCTCACATTTAGTACTTGTCTACCCAGTGAACTTGGGGTTGTAAGTGGCGTAGTGTGTAGACGTGCAGGGGAAGATGGAATACTCAATAGCCAAGAATATCTCTTATCGTACAAACGTTAAAGACTAAAACTAACTTCTTGATAAAATAAAAACTAAAACTAGGTAGATAAGTAATGCAAAAGTTACAGGCTTATATTTAGGCTAATCTAGAATATATAGGAAGATATATGATATAATAGATAAAGATGTGAAGATATAAGAATATTCAGTTAGCAGGATATTTAGCCAGATATATTAGGTATTCTTCAATAAGATATTATAGTTGGAAATTGTGGGTATTAAAGAGAAACGTTCCCCCGACGATAGGAGCGCGTTTCTTTCTTGTCAAGAGCGCGTTCCCATCACGATTTTCACTGAGGAACGCAAATTCGTGGTTCTCACTGAGATTCGTTATGTCTTTTCACGTTCCTGGCTACTAAGGGTTATCTACCATTTCCTTGACTGTGAATTTATCTGATGACTGATGGGGATGCATTTCCTTAATTGAGATAATTTAGACTACATTGGTCCATGATACTGATTATTAATTAAAACTCGTGTTGATATCACCAAGTTCATGTTGATCGTATGAACCTGAAAAACCATGATCAGAAAATGAACGCAACTGGACGACATCACCTAGTTCCCTAGTTGGTGGTTGCTGCTGCCTATAATCCATATCCACTTCGATACAAACTCTAGCATGATCCATATCTACATCACCTAGTTCCCTTGTTGGTGGTTGCTGCTGCCTATAAACTCCTCTTAGGACTAGAATGACTTATGCTAGAGTTTCTACATCAACTTAGGATCTCGGGAACGTTTGGGTTTTGATCAAAACTACATGTCTGGTAAAACTGTAGAAGGTGGCTTCGCAGCTCCCTATAATGAAGCATACGGTGAGTGAGACATGTGACACGCAGTTGAGCAGACAAGGTAAATATCAGGTGTGGTGAAGTTAGACTACCGCTACCAAAAACGTACTCTGTCCGTTTCTTGAAAAAGTTGCTATCATTTTTTTATTTTAATCTAAAAATATATCAGATTGAAAAAGTGATACTACCTCTTTTTCCAGAAACGGAGATAATATTTATCTTAGCCACGAGGAATGCCCATGGAGTCTTACTGCTGTCACTCTGAGAATATCCATTTCCTTTTCTACTTGTTTAATTGGAACATAAGACGGATATCACTTGGCCATATCATTGCACCAGGGGTTTCGAACTTTGGATCCACAGCAGTCGCATCCAATATCATCACGTAAAAAGTACACAACTGCCATCCCAAAGGCTTCTTATTTTTATTTATCTACATAAAAATCTTTTGAGATTTTATCTCCTTAACTTTCATACTACTTGCAATTTATGAAATCCTCACCCCAAACTTGTGAAATCAAACCCATAACTTTTTATGGATATTTTGTTCAATGCAAGAACAAACACACGAAGAGATATTTGGTGATCTTACTAATTTTGGAGTCCCAGTAATTCAAGGTGTTGGTCCCATAACAATAACAATTATTTCCAATTGCTTGTTGTTGCGTCTGTAACAATAAAACACTCAAGAAAGATGTTAGAATAAAAAGATTAATTTCTGGAAGGTAAATAAACACTCAATTGGACTGCAAACAGAAGACAAAGTCACGTGTTCAACACGCTGTCCTTAACACGATATTTGACCGGTACGCCTCAAGAATGAGTGATGCCTATACCCTGTGGTCAAGTTCGTATCCAGGATAAAACTGTCCGTTGCAAGCACTGTTAGCACTACAGTACTTGTCCACTCTTACGACCTCAACAACGATTGCGCACGGAATGAAAAATAAAGGACCACACAGGGGGAGAAGACGAAAAGAAGAGGATAGTAGCTCTTCTGGACACGAATTGAAATGAAAAAAATGATCGAATTATTTAGGGTAGAAATGAGAGAGGTCTCATTAACGCGCATTAAAAAAATTAGAATTAATTTCCAAACGGTTTAAAACGTTCATGCATCATAATGTCGATCTAAAACGTTCATGCATCATAATGTTGATATAAAACGTTCATGCATCATAAATATAAAACGTTCATGCATCATAATGTTGATATAACGTTCATGCATAAACATAATGTCGCCCAAAGATTTATTTTGTTTGAAATATTTTAAGTATTAATTCAAAAATTCAAAAGAAGTTTTGCCAAAAAAGATAAGTCTTGACCCACACCCGAACCCGAGCCCGGCCCGGCCCGCCCGCCCGCCCGCACGCACACACGGACAGACGGCGGCGGCGTGCGTGCTTCGGTGTGAAGCACCGCGCTTGTGTGAAAATGTGTGATTGCACCAACTAGCTCATTGCCTAAGTCCTCTCCCTCGCACAAAAGTGCTAATGACCCAAGGGCCACTCTAATATCAAAATTTTCAATACTTATGGAGAGGTATCATCTTTAGTTTTCCCTATGTGGGACTAAAGGTTCATTCACAAATAGTGAAAATGAGCTAGTGTCCTTAGTGACCAATAGATCCTAAGTTCCAATCCCACCAAGACCAAAAACCAAACTATTTTATAAACTCATTTTCTCTAACCATCCCCCACATGAATGAAATACCGATAAAAAATCAGAAAACGGAAAACGAGAAATACCACTTAGGCAAGAGGTGTCCATGAGGTCTTGAACCTTTGCTTAGTGAGAAATTGCCGGAACTACTTGATGGACAGTGAACGCGATGTCTTGAACTACCATCGTTTGGTGTAATCCGCGATAATAACCACGCGTGATATCTCTCTAGGTGCTGTCGAGTTCGTGCCGTTGTGTCCTTTTTGGCCCTGGACAAATCCCGTTTCTCCGAATGCTCTAGAGAATCAGCTCTCTTCTCATAGGAAGCGACCCACTTCCACATTCATATAAGTGAGTTCCATTAAGAGTGTTTACTGCTACACCCCACTTCAATCTAAAATTGAAACTATAGAACTCATTAAGACTTAATAGAAAGTCAACCTCACATGCAGTCACACTATCACGTCTACACCATAGGGAAGGGGCAGAGAATGAATTCTCTGATAGTGTTTACCTTGACCCGCCACAAATTAGTTTCTCATTCGAAACCTTGATCTTGGGATCTCCAGTCAGCAAGGTTGAGTATCCTTCATAGAAAGTTTATTTAATGAGCCTAAGCCCCATCCCCTTAGATGCATTACTAACTATCTCCTTGGACAAACCTTTCGTCAAAGAATTTTTCAGTTTACAAACTTTGTTTTCACAACCTTTCACTACAAAGCCCTCAGATTGTTCCATGTAAATTTCTTCATCTAATTCACCATGTAGAAAAGCTCTATTTACATCCATTTGATGTATTTCTAGGTTATGAACCGCGGCTATGGCAATTAACATCCTAATGGAAGTAATTTTCGTAACGGGTGAGTAAGTATCAAAGAAATCTACACCTTCCTTTTGTTTGTAGCCTTTGACTACTAACCTAGCCTTGTATTTTTGAATAGTTCCATCTATGTTACGTTTCCTCCTAAAGATCCATTTACATCCTATGGCCTTACACCCTGGAGGTAAATCTACTATCTCCCATGTATCATTTTCTTTGATGGATTCCATTTCACTAATAGAAGACTCTTTCCACCACAGAGCTTCAGAAGAAGTCATGGCTTCTCTATAAGTCTGAGGATCAGACTCTGCTAGTGTTATGAAGTCAGGTCCAAAAGAGGTTTAGGTTCTAGCCCTGTTACTCCTCCTAAGATCAAATTCTACTTCATCTTCCTCTAAAGGTAAAGTCTGACTGGTTGAAGGAACATCTAGGGGATCAACACCTCTCTTACGAGAGTCAGATTTTAAAGGAAAAACATTTTCAAAAAACACAGCATCCCTAGACTCCATAATAGTATTTACACCAATTTCAGAAACATCAGAATTCACAACCATAAATCTATATGCAGGTGTATGCTCAGAATACCCTATGAAGACACAGTCAACAGTTTTGGATCCTATCTTGGTTGCTTTAGGTTTAGGGATCTGAACTTTATCCAAACACCCCCACACTTTAAAGTATTCTAAATAAGGTTGTCTACCTTTCCACAGTTCGTATGGAGTTTTATCTGATCCTTTAAAAGGTACTCTGTTCAGGATATAGCAGGCTGAGAGGACAGCTTCCCCCCACAAGTTCGAAGGTAATCCTGAACTAATTAACATGGCATTCATCATCTCCTTAAGGGTGTGGTTCTTACGTTCAGCTACTCCATTCGACTGAGGTGAATAAGGAGGGGTAACCTCGTGTATTATGCCATGTTCTACACAGAAATCTCCTATAGGAGTTATGTACTCGCCACCACGGTCAGACCTAATGGTTTTAATGGTAGTATTCAATTGATTTTGAACTTCTAGTTTATACCTCTTAAAATCTTCTAAGGCATCATCCTTACCTCTAAGCAAATATATATGACAGTACCTAGTACAGTCGTCTATAAAAGTAACAAACCATTTCTTGCCACCTCTAGTTTGAACTGATTTCATGTCAACTAGGTCTGAGTGGATTAATTCTAAGGGTTTAGAATTTCTATGAACATTTTTGCTAAAAGGTTTTCTAGCATACTTTGATTCTACGCATATTTCACATTTGTGTTCCTTTTCCAAACTAAATTTGGGTATGCAGCCCACATTGGCTAGTTTAAGCATTGACTTATAATTTACATGTCCAAGTCTACCATGCCAAACGTTCGAAGACTCACAAACATAAGCAGAAGAATCATTATTATTCATTACAGCAGTGTTTACATTAAGCTTATACAGACCCTCAGTCTTATAACCCTGCCCCACATAATCCTTACCCTTAGTTACAACACATTTCCCAGATTCTATTACAATTTTAAAACCCTTATCATCTAAAACAGCACAAGAAACAAGATTTTTGCAGATGTCCGGAACATGAAGAACTTCATTCAAAGTGAGAGTCTTGCCAGAAGTGAGCTTGAGCCCAACTTTGCCTTTTCCTACAACCGCAGCTGCAGATCAGTTACCCATATAGAGTTTCTCTCCTTCCCCTACCTTATTGTAGGAGGTGAACATTTCTTTGTTCCCACAGACATGTTTGGTAGCCCCAGAGTCTACCCACCAGTCTCTCACATTTGTTACCAAATTTACTTCAGACACCGTGCCAGAAAATTCATCTTTGTTGTTTTCAACCAAATTAGCATTATTTTTCTTTTTAAGGTCCTTACGGTTTCTACAGTGAACCGCCATATGGCCAGGATTTCCGCAAGCATAGCAATCACCCTTAATTTTATTAATGCTAGATTTAGGTTTCTGAAACATACCTTTCTTGCCTGGAGGTTTCTTGGAGTTGTTTCAGTTCTTATCAGCATTGGAACCTTTGTGTTCAGTCACATGAGCTTTGTAAGACATGTCCCTTGAAGAAGATACATTTTTGTCCTTGGAGCACAACAATTCTTCAACTTGAATTTTCTTACCCAGTTCAACCATAGTAACTTCAGCAGTTTCATGTCTCAGTTTCTTCTTGTACTCGGACCAGGAAGTAGGCAATTTCTCGATAGCAGTAGACACTTGAAAAGTTTCATCAATCACCATACCTTCCGCAAGAATTTCATTCATAATTTGCTGGAGTTCAAGGAATTGATCAACCACAGATTTGTCATTCACCATTTTATACTCATAAATCCTAGCTACCAAGAATTTCTTACTTCCGGCAGTTTCAGCTTGGTATTTCGCCTCCAAAGCAGCCCATAAATCAAAAGAAGAAAAGTTTTCTTTAGCATTGTAAAAATCATACAAAGCATCCTCCAAGCAATTCAGAATATGAGTTTTAGACATGTAATTGTTCCTCTTCCATTCTTCTAAAAAAGACTCACGACCAGCATCATTCAGCGATTCATCAAAAGGTTTCAGAACATAGGAATCCAACTTATGGTAACTTAGAAAGAATAACATTTTTGCCTGCCACCTCTTAAAGTCTTTTCCAGAAAACTTTGCAGGCCTTTCAACATCGTTCTTACCCATTGTTACAGACAGAAAACAGAAATATCGTGTTAAGATTGTTGCGTCTGTAACAATAAAACACTCAAGAAAGATGTTAGAATAAAAAGATTAATTTCTGGAAGGTAAATAAACACTCAATTGGACTGCAAACAGAGGACAGAGTCACGTGTTCAACACGCTGTCCTTAACACGATATTTGACAGGTACGCCTCAAGAATGAGTGATGCCTATACCCTGTGGTCAAGTTCGTATCCAGGATAAAACTTCCCGTTGCAAGCACTGTTAGCACTACGGTACTTGCCCACTCTTATGACCTCAACAGCGATTGCGCACGGAATGAAAAATAAAGGACCACACAGGGGGAGAAGACGAAAAGAAGAGGATAGTAGCTCTTCTGGACACGAATTGAAATGAAAAAAATGATCGACTTATATAGGGTAGAAATGAGAGAGGTCTCATTAACGCGCATTAAAACAATTAGAATTAATTTCCAAACGGTTTAAAACGTTCATGCATCATAATGTCGATCTAAAACGTTCATGCATCATAATGTTGATATAAAACGTTCATGCATAGACATAATGTCGCCCAAAGATTTATTTTGTTTGAAATCTTTTAAATATTAATTCAAAAATTCAAAAGAAGTTTTGCCAAAAAAGATAAATCTTGACCCACACCCACACCCACACCCACACCCGAACCGCCCGCCCGCACGGACGGACGGCGGCGGCGTGCGTGCTTCTGTGCGAAGCACCGTGCGTGTGTGAAAATGTGTGATTGCACCAACTAGCCCATTGCCTAAGTCCTCTCCCTCGCACAAAAGTGCTAATGACCCAAGGGACACTCTAATATCAAAATTTTCAATACTTATGGAGATGTATCATCTTTAGTTTTCGCTATGTGGGACTAAAGGTTCATTCACAAATAGTGAAAATGAGCTAGTGTCCTTAGTGACCAATAGATCCTAAGTTCCAATCCCACCAAAACCAAAAACCAAACTATTTTATAAACTCATTTTCTCTAACACTTGCTAGCTCGCTTGGGCATATTTAATTATCCATCACATTTATTACTTACATCTAGGGGCCAAAGCTGCCTACAATCGATACTACAACACAAATGTCTCAAAACGACATAGAATAGACAACCCTAACAAACACAAGCCGATATTAACATCAATTAGGCTAAATACTATAAAAACAACATGCTTAATCTTTTTAATCTGGCGATCGACGACTCGATCACACAAGAACCAAGAACCAAAGCTCTTTTCTAGTAGCAAGTACCGGGTAGATCAGAGATAAACCGCGTAACGATCTTATCTCCAAAGTGCGATAAAAGTTTTTACACCGGCCGTCTGCCTGCCTAGACGCAACTTACCCGAAAACAAGAGTAATCCTTAACACATTCCGTGTCGTGTTGTGATGAACAGGGAGTGAGCACACCATTCTAGTTGGGTTTACGTATTCACGACCGTTAGAGTAGCATATTCATTTTATCGCTGCCCAGAAGACAGAGCAAGTCTGCCAACTGGTGGCTTAACGAGTTCGCATGCAGAAGATATAGCCCTCGAAAGAGTTGACCCTGGCGAATGACCCGTACACATGGACCCGAATCCATGCATACGCTACAGCGGGCCAGATGCTACTAACGCCGGCCTTAACTCTCAACATTGTTTTGGTAATCAAGTCGGGTTGTTGGATTACCTTTGGACGGGTCTATTGCAAGCTATTATTTTCATTCATGTAAACGCAAGCTACGTTGAATCCATTCACAGATGAATCCAACCCAGCCGGAACAATCATGCATTTCATAGGATGATAACTACTTGATTGAAGTGATTGAAACTCGCACATTTGTCTTGTTCTCACTGATATAAAAACGACATATTTATCATTATAATTTCAACGCTGGATCCACATATCACGTGACATGGTTTCGGACCTACAGATATTTTCTTTTGACAACTTGACTGCTTTCATTAGACCATGGAATGACGATCAATCCCCCTCACCCCCCACCCCCAATCAAAGAAATTTAAAGAATCCTATTTTGAGGTACGAGGCATACAAAATGCTTATCCCAACTAGTGTAGTTTGATAAGGGATGTCTAAAATTAGTTAAAATTATTTTGATAACTTTGACTAATTAGTTAATTAATTTACTTACTTACTTACTAATTTATTTATTTTATTTTATATTTTCTAATATATTTTTTTAAATTTAAAATTTGCTCTTTTTTTTTTTTGTTCAATCCTTAATTTTTTTTCTTCTCTTTTCTTCACTCCAACCCACGCTAAACTGACTACAATTTTCATCGCCTTCGACTAAATGTAGAGGCTCTAATTATTGTTCTAATCTGCAAATTAGTGAAAAAGAAGAAGTTGAAGTAGAAATTGAATTGATTGAAGTTGGAGAGTAAGAACCAGATCCTCACTGTAAGGAAATGTATAATAAAATGTACCGCAAAACCATATCTTATTTTCTTATGTTTGATTGATAGATTATGTTTAAATCGAAAAAGCTAGAGTTTTATGGCAGTTATAAGTAAAGTTCGGCTTACAATTAAAACGAATTATCAGCGAAACTACTCATTGTTCTTCATTCTGAAAGTGCCTATGAAAAGTTCGGCTGATAATTAAACACGAAAAGGTTAGCGAAACTTCACTTTATGAAGAGCAATGCTAAGTTCGGGTGTCCTATTTTTTTTTGCTCAAGTCAGCTGAACTAAGATACAACAATAAAGAGTGAAGTTCTGCGGCTAAGTAGTGAAGTTCAGCCGAACCTAGGTATAGGTCTTGTAAATATATACAAAATTAAAATTTCCAAAAAGCCAAACCCAAAAAATAATTATAAAATCTAACATCTAAAAAAAAAATAAGGAAAAAGTCAAAAAGTAAAAAATAAATCAATAAATAAAATAAATAATAAGGGCATTAGTGTCATTATTAAATATGATGGATAAGGGGGTATTGGTTTTAGTACCTAGTGACTCTATTTTGTCCTTATTGAATATGCCTCAATATATTTATGTGTGTCTCAAAACAGTGACTCTATTTTGTCCTTATTGAGTATGCCTCAATAAATTTATGTATGTCACAAAACAGGATTTAATTTAAATTTAATAAATAGTTCGTAATAGTTTTTAATTGTAAGTTTGGGACGCTCAAGCCCAGTGTCAAGCCCAGGTTAAAGAAAATCCCAAAGACAAGTGAAAACTACGGGAAAACCCATTTTTCATTTTTCTCCACAGCGAAACCCACGAGCCCAAAACTTCAGGCGCGCCCCCAATTTGGACGGAAAAATTATATCCAAACCCATAATTTTATAAAATTGTGTTTTCTTCATGGTATGGGAGAAATTTTCAATCCCACCGATCCAGGTTCATCTAAAGAAGAATTGAGATTTTTTTATCAGAGATCTTTTTACAAGATTTCAGGTCGTTGGGATTGAAGTTAAGAAGAAAGCTTTAGATTCATTGTTACAAATATTAAATGAAGATGAAAAATCTTCGATTTTGGTTGCTAAAGAAGGAGATTGCTTGATTCTAATCATCATTCATAAGTTCATGAACAAGCTATTGTTGATGTTTCTCTTAGTTCTAGTGATTCATGAAGAAAATGTGTGTTTGAAGAAGGTGGATTAGGTCCTCTGTAGAGGTTGCTTGAAACTGGATCTACGTATTTGAAAAAAAAAGTAGCTATTTCTATTGAAGCCATTACCTGTGATCCTGAAAATTCATTGGCAGTTTCAGCTTACAGAGGAATTCCTGTTTTGGTTTAAACTTGTCGATTTGGACCTCCATTAGCACAAACTCATGCAGTTGGAGCTGTGAAAAATGTATCTGTAATTGATGAAATCCAAGTTTCTTTGGATGAATTGTTCCAGTTTTGGTTCAATTATTGACTTCAAGTAATTCTTTTGCTCAAGGAAAAAACATCAAATTGTTTACGGCCAAAACGAACAGAAAAGAAATCGTTATAGATGAGAACAATATATTAAAATTAATCTGAATGTTGGATCCAATGAATGAATCATCAGTAGTTAATAAGAAACATCCGGTCCCAATTGTTTCTACAATCGTCGCCGGAAGTAGCCAGATCTGTTGGAACAAGATAATGTTTGCCGGTTGTTATTCTGACTTACAAAAACTGTGTTATTGATAGTGTCGGCTTTAGGACAAGTGATTTTGAGGTTGTTTGCGAAGCTCTGGTTCATGGTGGGATCTTGGGGTAGGGTATAAGTCATTCATGAAGGATGAGCAATTTCCGACACCGATGGCGTGACCACCAGAGAGTGCAACGAGATCAGTAGTGGTAAGATTCTTAGCAGCAAGAGCTGCAATAAGAGTACTACTTGTACTAGCATAATATATTATGCAGCTTCAAAAGTGACTGCATAATATTTTATGCAGTTGACAAATGTTTGCATAACACATTAGTTTTTTTGTTAGGATTGAAATCAATAAAAATAAATGACTGCATAAGCTAATATGCACCTATAAATGTGTATGCATAACCTGTTATGCAGTCAAGAAAATGTCTGCATAACCTGTTATGCAGTCGAAAAAATGGATGCATAATACATTATGCATCGATAAAATTGTTGCACAATCTTTTATGCATCGAAAAAATAGATGCATAACCTGATATGCATCCGTAAATATGGATGCATACTGCATTATGCATCAATTTTTTTTTATACGCACTAAAATCAACCAAAACAATGGTTACATAACTTGTTATAGATGCATAATTTTGTTATCCAAATGCATAATTTTTTATGCATTGGAGAAAATGGTTGCATAATTCTTTATGCGTCTGCAGAATGTGTTATGCATCTTTTTTGGTGGATGCATAATAGTTATGTATCAAATTTTCGAAAATTTTGCCTAAAATGATGGTCACCTCCAATTTTTTCGTGAAAAACAAAAATTTGATATTCTTGTTTGTACTCGTTGCGTATCTCTCTTAAAAAGATTTCCAACAATATAAAATTTGTAAAAATTCCAAAGCGCGGATTTTTAGATATGTTATATCCAAGTTGCATTTCTAATTATACCCCTGATGCATAACCCATCATGCGGATGCATAATCCGTCATGCAGACATTTTTAATAACTTCATATAATTATGGGTGTCACAAAAATAATTATGGGTGCCACGGTACCTAAAATTAATTGTGGGCCCGACAATGAAAATATTATTTTTTTTGGATCTGCGCCTAATTTTCCTCAAAAACAATGATAAGAAGTGGCCATTGTTTTGGGATGAAAACTACATGAAGAAAAAATAGGATGAGGTTCCATCATGGACCCTAAAATCATTTTTTTTCCTTCATAGAATATAGGAGCTACGCATTCTTTTATTTCCGTTGGGTTCCTGCTTTATTCCCCCAATCTTTTACCATTTTGTTGAAAACGCATTTATATTATGGTTCAATGACTCAATCCTACATGTAAAATTATTGATAAAAGTTTGATATCTAACAAATCCCAAATTTACAACTATCTAATTTATATACGGTGTAACTTTCATAAATTAACTTCAACTCATTAATTTTTTTAAAATAATGGGAAAATTTATTCTAGCCCATTTTATTAGTTTTGTTTATCGCAAACCCATCAATAAGATTGCATGTATAAAGAACCCACAATTAATCATCTTAGGAGATTGATTACACAAATAACCTTTGACGTATATCTAAATATAAATTCTAATTATTATTTCTTAGAATAAAAAATGTGAGTTCTTCTTTAACAAAAATAACTATTAATATAAAAAAACGTGAGTTTTTCCTTAGCAAAATTAACTATTAATATGTGATAAATGTTAATCCCCTTAGCAAAAATAACTATTAATATGTGATAAATGTTAATCCCATAATTATCTTCGATCTCTTTCTTCGTTAACAAAAATAAATGTTAATCCCATTGTCATTAGTACAAAACAAAGCTAGGCTAAGTTTATCTGCGTTAGTGGTCGTCAGGATTTGTCCAGACAAAGATAAATCAAGGGTTGTGGTTCTCCTGACCACCCCTTACAACTCGCACACGTGGCATTAATTATAATTATTATTTCTTAAAATAAAAAATTGAGTTCTTCTTTAGCAAAAATAACTATTAATATAAAAAAACGTGAGTTTTTCCTTAGCAAAATTAACTATTAATATGTGATAAATTTAATCTCCTTAGCAAAAATAACTATTAATTTGTGATAAATGTTAATCCCATAATTATCTTCGATCTTTTTCTTCGTTAACAAAAATAAATGTTAATCCTATTGTCATTAGTACAAAACAAAGCTAGGTTAAGTTTGCCTGTGTTAGTGGTGGTCAGGATTTGTCCAGACAAAGATAAATCAAGGGTTGTGGTTCTCCTGACCACCCCTTACAACTCGCACGCGTGACATTAATTCCAATATTATGAATGAAAAATGAATAATCAAGTCAAGATATGGATTTTCAAAAATCATAACGAAGAGGTTCAAACTCATGACCTATTGTGTCGTAAGAGTGGCCTCTAACCAGTGTTCCACCTTGGTTGGAATTAATAGAAAAGATAAATCAATGGTGGTGGTTTGCTCAACTTAAATATCATAATTTTTTTATTAATTAGTGTTTCACTAATTGCACATAATAAATAATTTATTCATTATAAAGTGTTCTTTAATTAGTGTTTCACTAATTGCTCATAATAAATGACTAATCATTTTTTAATTATAAAAGTTTTATTAATTAATTATAATATTTATTTCTATTAATAAGTAATTTTGATAAATAATATCAATAGACATTTTTGGCGACAATGAGTAGTAGAAGAGGTGGAGGCCGAAAGATTAGTGGTGGTTAAGGGCGGAGCCAAGCACAATTATATTTATTTTTGTTCTTTTATCGTAAAATGGGATACAAAGTCCATTTTTCACATGTATCCAACTTGCCAAGAATGTTTTCTCCCTCTTTCCTCAAAATCCTGTATCAAAAGTGTACCAAGAATGTTTTCTCCCTCGTTAACAAAAATAAATGTTAATCCTATTGTCATTAGTACAAAACAAAGCTAGGTTAAGTTTGCCTGTGTTAGTGGTGGTCAGGATTTGTCCAGACAAAGATAAATCAAGGGTTGTGGTTCTCCTGACCACCCCTTACAACTCGCACGCGTGACATTAATTCCAATATTATGAATGAAAAATGAATAATCAAGTCAAGATATGGATTTTCAAAAATCATAACGAAGAGGTTCAAACTCATGACCTATTGTGTCGTAAGAGTGGCCTCTAACCAGTGTTCCACCTTGGTTGGAATTAATAGAAAAGATAAATCAATGGTGGTGGTTTGCTCAACTTAAATATCATAATTTTTTATTAATTAGTGTTTCACTAATTGCACATAATAAATAATTTATTCATTATAAAGTGTTCTTTAATTAGTGTTTCACTAATTGCTCATAATAAATGACTAATCATTTTTTAATTATAAAAGTTTTATTAATTAATTATAATATTTATTTCTATTAATAAGTAATTTTGATAAATAATATCAATAGACATTTTTGGCGACAATGAGTAGTAGAAGAGGTGGAGGCCGAAAGATTAGTGGTGGTTAAGGGCGGAGCCAAGCACAATTATATTTATTTTTGTTCTTTTATCGTAAAATGGGATACAAAGTCCATTTTTCACATGTATCCAACTTGCCAAGAATGTTTTCTCCCTCTTTCCTCAAAATCCTGTATCAAAAGTGTACCATTTTTAACATGTATCCAACTACGATCATGAAAATATTTTCTTATATGATATCATCCCTGAAATATATGGTACTTTCATTTATCAAAAGTGTTAAAAACAACCAACCACATCTTGGCAATATTAATTTTGAGGAAAGATGAACAATATTAATTTTATGTTGTCGTTACAACATCGATAGCATCATAGTGTAGAAGATGTGGTTGGTTGTTTTTAACACTTTTGATAAATGAAAGTACCATATATTTCAGGGATGATATCATATAAGAAAATATTTTCATGATCGTAGTTGGATCAACCAAATGGTACCCCTGTTATCTTTGGTACTATATCGTATAAATCATGATTTTTTAATGTTAAAATAAAATTGATTGCAATACAAAAAGAATATATACACGGAAAAAAAAATGAAACTAGTCAATTGACGACATTTTGTTCAATCTAAACCTCATACATGGCATTTGTGATTGAGAATTAGGCGTTCAACAACCTACATGGGGTAGGCGGCAGTGATGGTGGCAGTGGTGGAGTCAAAAATTGACATTGAGGAGGCCTACTTTTTTTTTTAAAGAAACATGTAAACTTTGGTGGACTTAACCATAAATATATATGGACAAAATACTATTTATAAAATAAACTAAAAAATTTATGTAGTTATTAAAAATTTAAGGGGTTAGAGCCAGGTTACTCAACCCTTGGCTCTGCACTAGGTGGTGGTGGATAAAAAAAAATGGATTCATATGGTTTTATGGTGGTGGCGGGTATTGGTGAACAAAAACATATTATGCTAATTTCGTAACGCCGATATGTAACGTTATATTATAAAGTATAACACGTGGTTGATCATTCTAATGTTAAAATAAACTTGATAACATACATGTCCATTTTAAAAAATTGGTGCAATCAATTGCCATGTTATGTAATAACTAAACGAATGACACGAATCAAGATCAGAACATATGAAATTATTTATTATCGGTTTATCTATGTAAAGAGTGGTCAGGATTTGTCCTTGGCAAAGATAAATTTACCGGTGGGGTTTGTGCAACTTAACCATTTTTAAATGTTTTATTTATTATTGTCTCATTGATTGTTCATAATGATTAATTAAATTTCTATTATAAATGTCCCTTTAATAATCCAACATAAATACATAATTTTATTAATAAATAATTTTACTAAAAACTATATTAATTCTAACGGTGGTGGGTGTTTGTGAATGGTGGAGGCGGTAACATTACTATTGGTGGAAGAAATAGCGGCGGCGGATGGTTTTTATGGTGGTGGGTGTTGGTAATAGTAGTGGATAATAATAGTTTTTGCTTTTTAATGAGTTTTATTGACCGAGTAAAAAAAAAATCTTCACAAAACATGCAACATTGTATTGTGAAAGATGTAATTGGTTGTTTTTAGCAAGATTGATAAGGACAAAAACCAAATATTTCGAGGATGATACCGGAACGTATAAGACAATATGATCATGACTGTTGGATCACCGAAACGGCATCCGTATTATATAAAGGCAATTGGCGTACCAGCGTAAGAGAACATTATTGCTCTCTCAAGTACTATTACATTCTTTTTCCTGAAAGACCATAATGTCGAGTTGTTTCGCGACAACTACCTACAAAGACAACAACGTACCTTCACTCAATTCCCGATATAAAACCTTATTGACCGGGAAAATGTATTTACATTCGAAAATATTTGTTTCAAAATTATGTTTGTTCATCAAAATCATCATAAAAACTCTAAATCATAAATCTAAATTTTTCGTCCGATGTTTATAGAATATTTTTTATATTTTACATTCTCAAATCATGCGACCTCTTGATTACAAATCAACAATATCAAATTACGGATCAATATGTATAGGTTTCATTCACTGGGTTAGAAGGTATAGTAGATACATATGGGTAGATCACACAAAGCAAAACATGACTGAGAATAGTTCAATAATTTGGTCAAGAAATAAGGTCAAAAATTTAAGATTAACTTTCTATAGGACTAATTAGATCGGCTTCGATAGGAGCCGATTAAAATATGGATTAATAATAATTTCCACGTAAGACAATTGCAAAACATAGTTTGGCTAACTCTGCCTATGTAAAGAGTGGTCAAGATTTGTCCTTCCTCAATTGCTATGTTATGTGAGAAGAAGGTGATATCTAAGATTGAGGTACAATTTAAATCTATTAGATTCATACCATTTACAACTGGACGCCTTGAAAAAAACTGACGTGTTGTTATTATTATTACAGTTAAGGGATACATTGACCACACTTGCGCAAATAACTCACTTCGCAAATGATTGGTGTTGCATGTACTGTCAAATTAATTAAGGAAATAAATATAGTTTCGTTAGTTACAACACATTTCTCATATTCTATTACAATTTTAAAACCCTTATCATCTAAAACACCATAAGAAACAAGATTTTTGCAGATGTACGGAACATAAAGAGCTTCATTCAAAATGAGAGTCTTTCCAGAAGTGAGCTTGAGCCCAACTTTACTTTTTCTCACCTGAAGTTGCAGATGAGTTACCCATATAGAGTTTCTCGCCTTCCCCTACTGAAAAAGCGAGGGTCTAACAACACCACCCAATATTTCGCTTAGCAATCTGTATGGACTAACTCCGAAATACTTTGCTAGAGAATCAACTAGACAGTCAGTCTCAATCTAGATTAAAGTATCTCAAGGAGTCAATATCTCTCACTTGTTTTGATTTACTCAAGCTAAAACAATGGTGAGTCTTTAATCAAACACAAGGAATAACTTGGACGGTACCAAAGACCAATATCCAAGGATCAGTCAATATCAATCAACAACCAAAAGTTGGATTTCCAATTGATGATCTTAACGCACAACCTGTATTATTTCAATTATATAAAATATAATGCGGAAAAGAAATAACACATACACTAGAAGTTTTGTTAACGAGGAAACCGCAAATGCAGAAAAACCCCGGGACATAGTCCAGATTGAATACGCACTGTATTAAGCCGCTACAGACACTAGCCTACTCCAAGCTAACTTCGGACTGGACTATAGTTGAACCCCAATCAGTCTCCCACCAATCCAAGGTACAGTTGTACTCCTACGCCTCTGATCCCAGCATGATACTACACACTTGATTCCCTTAGCTGATTTCACCCACAACCAAGAGTTGCTGCAACCCAAAATCACATACTTGATAATAAACAGATCCGTCTCACACAAAAAAGTATATCAAAGGATAAATCTGTCTCCCACAGATAAACCCTAGGTTTTGTTCCGTCTTAATATATAAAATCAAGGTGAACATGAACCAATTGATAATTCGGTCTTATATTCCCGAAGAACAACCTAGATTAATCAATCACCTCTCTACAATCCTTCCTGACTACACAAGCGGATTGTCGAGGAATCACAAACAGTGAGACGAATATGTTTGTGACTTCTTTATCTTGCATATCGGAGAACTCTCACGATCTCAAGCCAATCAATCGATTATACTCGTACGATAGAATATGCAAGATCAGATCACACAACTACGATAAAAATAGTATCGGTTTGGCTTCAAAATCCCAATGAAGTATTTAAGTCGTTAACCTGATTTTAGAGAAGAAAATCAAAGGTTAATGGAGATTGACTCTAGCGAGCGCACTAGTAGCACACATACGTGTGGGGATTAGTTTTGCACAATGCTAGATGTCTCCTTTATATAGCCTTAAAATCAGGGTTTTGTCTTAGGTACAAAGCAATCCTTATTCACCGTTAGATGAAAACCTGATTTAGAATCAAGCTAATATTTCTCAACCGTTAGATCGAAAACTTAGCTTGTCACACACACTTGGATAAACGTTTACTGGGTTTGTGAAAACCATGCCCAAACGTGTACGTGTATGTTGGTTCAACATAGTAACCCAAAAAGGTTAACCATGTGAGCATTTCATATTAACCTTGTTCTTCTTCACCATAACTAGTTCAATTGACTCAAATGAACTAGTTAAAGAGTTGTTCAATTGCTATGAGATCTTATGTAACTACACAAGAAACAATTGAAACAAAGATGATTCGATTCGATTGAATCGGCTCATGAACATTATAGCGCTGGTTTTCATAAAGCATTCCTTAGTAATTTAATGTTTCGTGTTCAGAGCACATATTTATATCATAACCACTTAAGTTCACAAACAAGTTCGCAGATTTAAGTTAATCGGTTGAGTTTTCCAAACTCAGCAGAAATTCTCGGAAAGAGAACTTCCGCCAGTTCGCGGACTTAGCACACAAACGAGTTTTGGAAAATCCAGCAGAAATTCTCGGTCGAGAACTTCCAACAGTTCGCGGACTTGGCAAGCCAATTCCACAATCCTCCCGATTTCTCTTGATCAACAAAGTTCGAAAACTTCGGTTCAAGGAATACATGGTTATGTAATCTAAACTCTCATTTCAATCATTGAGACATTCTCAGAGGACGCTATGTAGCCGTTATTCACAGACCGATTCACGTCAAAGAAATTCTCAAAGTGATTGAAACTTTTCATGACTTTCGTCACTAGGTGAAGATAAACTTGATCAAAGCGAAACGCTTTACCAACAAACGATTTTGAGATAAAAGATAAGCAATGAATGCTCAGCTCGAAATTTCAAATGTGTATGATCTAGTCTATATAGCATACGGCTTTTGTCTCATAAGAAGTAGGAGATAGGATAGATAGACTTTTGAGTGATAGATAAGTTCAAGTCTCCACATACCTTTTTGTTGTATGATGAATCGCCATGAAGTCCTTGATCTCAACTACACTTTTCTATCCTAGTCCGAGACTTAGCTATGTAGGCTAGAAATCAAGACTCATAGTTTTGATCACTAACATTGACAAACATGCTTGAGATAGAAACGCATGCGAGGTCGACCGAGCTATGCTCTAACGCTTACCTTATTATGAGAGGTGAACATATCTCTGTTTTCACAGACATGTTTGGTAGCACCAGAGTCTACCCCACCAGTCTCTCACATTTGTTACCAAATTTACTTCAGGCACCGTGCCAGAAAATTCATCTTTGTTGTTTTCAACCAAATTAACATTATTTTTCTTTTTAAGGTCCTTACGGTTTCTACAGTGAACCACCATATGTCCAGGATTTCTGCAAGCATAGAAATCACCCTTAAGGCCAGAAGCAGTGTCCGGAGTATTTTGGATATAGTAACTTAGACGCGATGTAAGACTTATGTTTTTTTTTTTTTAGTTTTTCCACAATCTATTTATTTAAGAAAAATGAACATTGCAAATACATAACATCAACAAAAATTGGACAGATTGCGTCTGACAATAATGACTACTGATGGTCCGGAAACGGCAAAATAAAGGAATTGTTGGGATATGCAACAGATTACTTGATACGAATAAAAGAGGTATAACTATTTCGATTCTGAAATCACATAAAGTTCACAGTAGAAGATGACATCAAGTTTAAAGTTAGTAACAAACATAATATGGCTAAATAAAATGTTAAAAACAAACATGATATATAAACTTAGAAAGCCGTGGGACTTGAAGAGGCCAATTTTGAAAATTACAATCTTAGAAAGAAACGATCAACAATACCATAATTTTTTTTTATAAATATTCAACGTAGAAGATGTCAACTTTTGGTAAAGGATCTATTGACAACCTATTAATTTGAAATAGGATCAGGGAGTACAATATGTGTTCAAGATTCTTTATGAGGTAATGTATCGCCAGATTATATTCCAAGTGAAGGTAGGAACATATAGAAGTAACAAAATGTCCAAGACTTTTGAAGTTACCAAAGCCTTCGTTAAGACGAACTGCTGGGAACAATACTTTGTTGAAGATTTAATGGCAGAGGTTCGCATATATACAATCCCTTCGAAAAGGTAATGGGTACACATTTTAAACATTGTCATCTAATGGATGTTGAAAAATTACAGGAAAATCATGTCACATTGGAGAGTTTGTATCATCTATTTGATGCAAAAAAATACTATTCTTTGCCTATTTGGAGGATCGACAACATGACCATGATAGATGAGTCAGTTGGAGCGAAATATGAGCATGGGGAGAATTTTATGGACGATATTAATTTGTTGATTTCACTGAGATGAGCGCTGCTGACGACATATTTCCAAAAAATATTTAAACTTCCATGTTCATGTAGAGCATTATCTCATTATAAGCAATGAACCTAAATAAAAAAGTTTCTGGAAGTTAAGATTATATTTCTTTCGTTTGAGCAAATCTCTGGCGGTAAAATATTAAATGAAAAAAATAAGAAAAAAAGAGAGGAAAATCCCAACTATTTTTATGACAAACCCATATTAAATTATAAGGAGTTGATAAGTATTCGGGACACAAATTATACAATATATTAAAAATGAACCAACATCATGTCCCGTGCCGTTACAACGCGGGTTAAGGGCTAGTAACCTAGAGAAAGAGAAGGGGAGACACAAGATAGAGAGGAAGAAGGAGAGAGAGATTTCTTATTAATGTGTATAGAATACAATGCTTAAGCCTCTATTTATATAGATAGAAGAATTGGTGTCCAAGATATGTAAACCCTAAACTTAGACACGAAGGGCATCTTAGTAAATAAACTTGGTTTATAACACTCCCCCCTGATGACCACTGTGGCTAAGTCATTACAAATATACCAGGAAAACTCAAAAGAGAAAAACCTGAAATTGCATAAGCATGTAAAGACTCGAAACAGTGTTGGACACGCAAATGTTGCCTCATTAAAACCTTGACAAGAAAAACCCAGTGGGACAAAACCCTAACAAAGGAAAAAGAGTACAACACGATAAAGTCCAGCGAATGCACCTTAATTTGATGATGGCGCTCCCCCTGATAAATACTTCAGTCAAATATTGGCGTGCAAATCTTTGAGTCGAGACTTTCCAATTTTGAAGAACGAATTTCTTGAATGCAGAAGAGGAATGTGCTTTCATGAAGATGTCGGATAGTTGATGAAGTCTTCATTTGTGTTGCACAAGCAGTAATGCCTTCGATTAATACTTTTGCGAAGTCTACATTCTTCTTCAACACATTGAGAACTTGTGTCATGGATTGCTAGCTTCCCGAGATGATTTGCAGAAGTTGTTGATGTAGTTTCTTCAATATAGAGCCAAGATGTTGATAAATTACCATAAGTGAACAAAACTGAACTTGTGGTCATACCTTATGTGGATCGGAATGACATCCAAATTACTAAGGGCTTGTTATGTTGATTTTGCCTAACAAAATGACCTAGTTAATGGTGGAAATCCACCAAATAACAGAAATTATACAACTCCCCCTTGGATGACCACCATGTTGAATAAATTGCCTCACTAAAACCTTTCCATTAAAAACCCAACGGGAGAAATATGGATTAAGGAAGAAGAGCACAAATATCAACATTAAAAGAAATTTAAATGTCAGAGATGTTGCCTCGTTAAAACCTTGTCAGGAAAACCACATGGGACAAAACCTGGAACGAATGGAAAATAATACAACTTTTGACATATTTATGGATGCCAACTCAATTATATGAGTACTAGAGAAAACAAGCATCAAACCATAATGTATAGTCTATTTAATAAACAAGTACTGTTATGCAAACATAATTCCGAAACTGCAGATTAGGAAAAATAATAAAAAAAATATACTGCTTAAACGTGGATTTTTAGTGTTTTTAAGGACTCATCAAGAGATCAATAAAGTTGATAGCATCAACTAATCCGGATTTTTGTAACTTTGCAAAACTTAAAAAAAAACACTTAAAAGGATTGTTAAACCTGATATAATCGAGTCAGGTGGATGCCTGGATATATATTGAATCTTACAAGGATTAATTTGAATATATTCTACGAATGCAAGACGAGTCTTTCAAAGACTACCACGCCAAATGTATTATTCAGGGGAGAAAAGAATATTGTTGAATAAATCCTAGGGTTTGAGAAAAAAATGAAACTCTCAAATCGTTTTTACAACGAACAAATTTCTCATGTAACACATTATGACTACACCAACATGTAATTAATAGGCTTGGCACGTTTACGGTGTTAAGTCTTGGATCCAAAATTGTGTTAACCGAGAAATCAATCCAATCTAATTTGGAGTTTATGCCAACCAATCACATATGTCGATATTTTTCTGCAGAGGGGTTCAAAACCACCATCCTTTATTTCAATAGCTACTTTAAATGAATATTCGACAACTAATTACGATACCACACAATTCTCCAGTGTATGCATATCTTGAAAAGGATTACATAATTGATAGTACGAGCGCCCACGGGCATTGTAATCTCCTCCCTTTCAAATGAGGGTATAATAACTTTGAGAATGTGAATCGTGTTATTGGTACACTCAATTGGAGCACTACCAGTAGCTTCTTATGGAACGCTGCTTATTTTATTTGATGTGACTGGATTTCCTCTTAAGAGGCAAGAGCTTAATAAAAGCAAAATGAAGACATTTCGCGCCTATCCAATGACAGCTTTTTCGATATGTTTATGAGGGGGAGAAATTTATATGACTTTTAAGTTAATCAACACCAAAGTCTAGTAGCGTATATTCTCCCCCTGATTATGGCGGAAATATTTTCATCTCATCTACGAAAACAAGTTTCGTAAAGTATTAACCAACTATGGATTTTATTGGTTACAACCATATAATCTCCAAATAATTATGTGACCTTTAAGGTAAAAAGATAATGATTTAGAATCGAATTATGGACATATTCTTTGTTAAAGAAAATTATATCAAGATTTATATAGTCACTAGAAGGACTAATTATATGGCCGGGTGCGCACCCTTTTTATTAGTGTCCATGTCCAACTATAAGTGGAACAATTCAAATTTTGGAGAATAATTATCACGAGGAAAATTAAAATTGCACAATATCTCTCAGGAATGCAGCAATTCCTCATTTTATTGGTACATATAAGTGGCTTAAACCCTAATAACGAAATCTCAATCTAGGATCGATACAGAAAATGTTTCTTTTTTAAGAACATAAAGAAATCATTATCGTCAGTTTTTTTGGACAAAAATCCATTTTTTTTTATTGATTAATGATGGTTTCTTGTAGGGAATAGAAACCAATCAATTTTTCCTGCTAGGAATAGAACCATTGGCTGAAAAATAATTTAGAATGCCAACTTATACTGATAAGAATTTTTTATACCAATCGACTAAAAAAATATACCAAAATCATATTGACGACTGGGGAAAAAATGTCGTATGGAAAAATCGATTATGTGGTAAAAGAATGGTTTCATGTAAAGAATAGAAACTCATGCTTTGTTATTGTAGAATAACATATTAATGTTAAAGGCTTTGCTTTAGCCAATCATTACCATCATAATTGACGAGAGAAAAATCACACCATATTGGCAAAAATGTAAGAAGTACGCCAATCCGCTTTTCTCATCTTACAGAGATGATGAACAAATACCAATATTTATTGGTCATCGTATGGACAAAACTGAAAAGAATATAGTCTTTTAAGTCATTGGAAAAAGGAAAATCCACTTTTTGGTAATGTATAGTTTCTTGTAAATAAATAAAAACCATACAAAAATCACATGATCATTGTCCAATGGACAAAAATACCAATATTAATTGGCCGGAGGTTTCTCAACCATGCACGTAATTAATTATCGTAAAGGTAAATAAATAACGATAACATCTACAGTTTCATTAAAGGAATAAAAACTGTAACCATCTTTTGATGGATTTATTTTCCCTTTCTTAATGCAAAAAAAAAAAAAGGAGAATAAAGGAAAATCAACTCATCCAATTGATCACCTTGATCGTTAGTAAATACAGTAACTAGAGGAGAAAAAAAATACTCAAATAAAACCAAAACATAAAATACTGTTGAGATAGTGGTTAACAAATACCACAAAAGACAAATTGAGTCCACGAGCTTTGGTTCATCTTACAGACCAAACAGTTACCTTGATCTACAAAAGGTCAAAAAGAAAAAAAATTAGCTCTGGAGAATAAAACTTTTTTTTTATTCGTTTAGTTGTAGAGTTACGCGCTGACGACGTATTGTAACCTAAAAAAAGAGAAGGGGAGACACAACATAGAGAGGAAGAAGGAGAGAGAGATTTCTTATTAATGTGTATAGAATACAATGTTTAAGCCTCTATTTATATAGATAGAAGACTTAGCGTCCAAGATATGTAAACCCTAAACTTAGACACGGAGGACATCTTAGTAAATAAACTTGGTTTATAACAAATCCCATAATTATCTCCCTAAAGATCTCTTTCTTCCTTAACAAAAGTAATTATTAATATGTGATAAATGTTAACCCCATAATTATCTCCCTAAAGATCTCTTTTATTAATTATTCTTCGGTTATCTCCCTAAAATGTCTCGTTTCCTAATTTAATTTTCTTATCTTCTTTCTTTCCCACCCAAGTGAAAATCTCAATTATCCCTAATTGTGATTATTTTAATTTTCACAGTCACTAACAATTACAACTTTGGAGAATCAATTTTTTCACCAAAACTCAAGTGAAAATCGCAATTTTCCCTAGCTGTGATAATTTCAGTTTTTAAAATTACTAATAATTGTAATTTTCACATCTTACTGAAAATTTTATTTATCAAAATTTGGCGATAAGCTCAATTTTTACTTTTTGGAATCATTTGTGTTTTGTCAAATCATAACTCGCTGAATATTCTAGTGTTCACAATTTGGTGATAATCAAAATTTCCCCCTGTTATAATCAGTTGTATTGTATTTTCAGAAATCACATAGAGAACATCTCTCAAATTTATTGATAATCGTAATTTTTACTGGTTGGAATCAACAATATTTTGTGAAAATCGAAATTATCATCAGCTCACTTCAAAGTAAACCATAAAATCAAAAAACAAAAATAGAGATCATAATGAGGAAGCAAACACTTAAACACTTTGTGAGGAATCCTTCATTGTGGACCAGAAATAATGATAATAATTAAATCAGCGGAGAATTTTTGTTAAATCTTGGATAGAATGTGTCTCATCTGTGAGGATGTTGACAAGAAGTTCGAGAACAACACTAGACTAAAGAGATCACGTAAGGTACAAGCAGAGAGGCTGAAAACCAAACAAAAATGGCAGCGAACTCGGGCGGCCTGATCCATGACTCACTGAAAATTTTCTTCCTCAACTTTGAATCAATCAACCTCCTGCACTTCTAGGATTGTGTCTTTTCCCTTGTTTACATCGATTTCTCATTCTCTTATTCTTTTTGTTGCTTTGCTTATGTCTTAATCTCTTGTTTTTATTGATTTACGGGAACGAGGAACCCTAATTCTATAGGTTCTATAATTTTATTCAATTTCTTTTAATATATGATTACCTCGAGCTAACTTACCCGGTTTTTTTTGTGTTTGCGTTTTTTGTCAGATTTCATCCCTCATCTCTTTTCCCAAGCCTAATTGGGAGGAATAGGGTTCTGTGCTGAAGCAATCGAAGCGGTGATGACCTTTCATAACATCCTTATTCTGCAAATCATTGTCATCTTAGAAGATTCTCCAATTATTTAATCAGTTTGGGTTGGATTCCGTTGCTACAATCGCCTCGTATTCTTCATTCACCCGTGCAAGAAATTTATTTCCACACTCCTCTCTACAAATTACTGCGGTCAGTAATCATTCCTTGATTCATTCAAGGTCGAAGCTCAGCTTTCTTCCCAATCTTACTTTACTGTTCCTTACTTTAGCTGCAAGTCTTTAGCATGGCAAACACTTGGTGGATTTCAAACTTTTGCCTTGACTGGAATGCAGTTTATATACTAAGCCAGAGTCATTTAGCCTACCACAGAGCTTATAAGTTTCAAAATTGTATGCAAACAAATTTGAAAGTGTTTATCTTTCACAAAAATCCCGGGAAAACTCTTGTAATAATCTACAACAGCTACCATTCTGTTCAATTGATAACCTCAATGGCCTCTTCTTCAAACACTACTGATACTATATGCAACATTCAGCAAAAGGAAAACAGTGCTGCTAGAAGGAATAACAAGCATGTAACTTTACAAGGAAAAGGAAGACTTATTGATTCATTTGCTTTGATTGGATATGTCTGTAGAGAGAGTGAAGTGACTAGGAATGTTGTAAGTTACTCAGTCAGACAAAGATGGGGTGCACAAAATGAAGTAGTTGTGATCACTACATGGAGAAGAAATGTTTTTATATTCAGGATTCATTCAAGGGAAATTTTCCAGAGAGTGCTAAGGGGGATACCACACTCAGTAGGTGGATATTTATTGGTGTTACTTCCATGGAAATTCCACATGAATGTGCAGAGAGCAATTTTCCAATTTGAAGTCTTCTTTATTGAGTTTAGACTAAGAGCAGACCTTGATAGAGATGATATACCTCATCTAATTGCATTTCAGGAAGGAGAACCTATCTCTATCTACAACAGAGACCCTACATGTGTAGTGAAAGCAAGAGTTAGGCTGGATGTTAATCTACCTATGGTCAGAAAGGTGCACTTAACTTTGGAGGATGGAGAAAGAATCAAGATTGTTATTTTCTATCTGGGTTTCCCTTCTGCCACTTGCAGGCACTGCTATGTTTTCAATCACAATGAAAACTACTGTGGTTTGATTGCTAATATGGCTTGGATAGCAGTTCCAGTTTTGAACCTTCAAGGTGTGGATCCTTTTGAGGAGCAAGTGTAGAACTTGCTCAGGTTATTCAACATAATATGGAGTTTCATGATGGAGGAGATGAAGGTGCAAATCAAGGTCAAGAGTTGTACAATGTTGTTGTTGGAAATGATAATGCTAGAGAGGATGTAAATGATGAAGATAATGATAATGCAACAGAAAATGACATGATTAATCAGCAAGATTCATCTAATGCAGAGAATGAAAACACTATTGAGAGCATGAGTGAAGTCAACAAACATGTCATTGAGGAAAATACTGCTAGTGCTTCTTATAATTCAGAAATCCATAGAAATGATATCAGAACAAATAAGAGAAGAATAAAGGAAGACATTGTTATGGAAGCCATGGAGATGGAGGGATATATACAAGAAATTGATAGAACTATACACATGGAGATGGAAAGGTCTTCTGCTGACAGAGGAGATATGATAAATGTTGATGATGCTGATAGTGACATTAGGATGAATGGGTCTGATGTTGTTTCTATTGTGGATGCTGGAGCTCGAATCCTTCCATCTGAACAGGTTTTTCTTATTACCAAAAAAAATTTATTTATATTTTCAAAATTTTATACTGCCTGCTTGTGTCAATTTTTCCTTGCATATCTCCATTATAATCTTTACTGTGTTTTTTTGAACTGGATTAACAGTTATACATCTCTACCTAAAATTTTCCTTTCTACTATAGTTTTCTCTATATACTTCATTATGAAGCTTTTATCTTGGAATGTGCAGGGGGTTGGAATACCTCTCACTAGGAATCACTTGAAATACATCCTTAAAAAGCAGAATCCTGATTTTATGTTTTTAACTAAAACCAAGGCAACTAAAGATAGCATGGACATCTTAACTAGGAATCTTAATTTCCATGACTGGCTTGCTGTCCCTAGAATAGGACTGTCTGGTGGGATGCTCATTTCTTGGCACAATAACAAAATGTTAGATGCATTGCTGAATTCTTTGATATTTGTTTCTTTGAAGTGCATGATTGCTTTAACAATGTTTGGAATGTTGTTTGTATGCATGGTTCTTTAAATGAGCTAGGGAAAAGAATGCAGTGGGACAAAATAAACCATTTTTATAACTTAAACCCTTGTACTCCCTGGATTATCATAGGAGACCTGAATTTTATTCTGCATGTTAATGATAAACATGGTGGAAATAAGAACCCTCATATTAACAAACTTATTCATGAAAATATTCAGAAATTAGGACTCATGGACCTTAGATTCCAAGGCATTCCTTTCACTTGGCCTAACAATAGGGAAGGCCATGAAAACATAAAAGAAAGAATTGACAGGATCTTATCTTCTCCTAGTTGGTCTGCTTTGTTTCCTGATGCTATAGTTTGTAATTTATCTAGAGTGGGTTCTGATCACATGCCAATTTTACTAAACTGCAAACCTATTAAAGTTAAACTGCATAAGCCCTTCAGGATTATTAGAACTTGGTCTAGCCACGAAAACTATAGAAAACATGTTCTTGAAAATTGGAATTGTAATATTAGAGGTTCTTACGCTTTTAGTTTACAAAAAAATCTTAAAAATCTTTCCTACTCCCTTTCTAATTGGAATAAAAATGTCTTTGGCAATATTTTTACTAACATTGAAAACCTTAATATAAAAATGGAATACTTACATTCCATTAATCCTTTGCCTATGCTTGAAATCAAGGATACGCAGAATAATCTTGAAATATGGTATAACAGAGAGTATGATTATTGGAATCATCTCTCAAAAGACAAATTTATTAAGGATTTTGATCGGAACACTTCTTTTTTCATCAATATGCGAATAATCGAAGAAGAATAAATCATATACACACCCTTAGGGACGATTCAGGTATTTGGATTGATGATAACACCCAGCTTCATAAAATGCTCATTAAACACTTTAAATCCATTAGCTCTTCCAGTAATGTTCAGCACCTTGAAACTCTTAATAACCTCATTGACCCCTGTATCAATGAGGATGAAAACTTGAACTTAATTAGAATTCCTGATGAGTTAGAAATCAAGAACACACTTTTAAACATGAACCAGTGGGGTGCCCCTGGTCCTGACGGATACCCGCCAGGTTTCTTCAAAGAAAACTGGGATGTTGTTAAAAAGGACATTATTAACATGGTCCAAGACTTTTTCAAGAAAAACTACATTCTCAAAGAGATGAGTTATACCTATATAACCATAATCCCTAAAGTCCAGAATCCTTCTACTCCTGCCGATTTTCGTCCAATCAGTCTAAGTAACACCACTTATAAGATAATTTATAAAATCCTAACTAACCGTCTAAAACCGCTTCTTTCGAAGCTTATTTCTCCAAACCAGTCTGCTTTTATTCCTGAGCGCCAAATCACAGATAACATAATCGTAGCTCATGAAATCCTTCACTCTATGAAAACTTCTAAAAATAAAACCGGTCATATGGCTCTGAAAATCGACCTTTCGAAAGCCTTTGATAGAATTGAATGGGACTTTCTAAACAAAACCCTTAATTCTTTTGGTTTCTGTGATGAGGCCTGCCACCTTATTATGCAATGTGTTACAACTACTTCCTTCTCTGTTCTTTTAAATGGTGTTCTTGGGGACAGATTTACTGTAACCAGGGGTCTTAGGAAAGGGGACCCTTTGTCACCTTACCTATTCATTATTTTCATGGAAGTACTTTCGAAACTTCTCCTAAAAGCTGAGAATGATAAAATGATTTCTGGCATCAAAGTGGCGAGAACTGCGCCTCCTGTTTCGCATTTGTTTTTTTGCTGACGACTGTTTTTTATTTGCAAAGGCTAATCTCAATGAAGCTAAAAATATTGTTAACATTTTAAACACTTTTGGAGAAATGACTGGGAAAGTCATTAATTTTAATAAGTCTGGTGTTTATTACACGCTTAAGATTCACAATAAGCATTGTAAAATTATCTCTAAAATTTTGAAAATCAGGAAAATATCTAGAAATGATAAATACTTAGGGAATCCGCTTTTCTTTGATAAAAATAAAACTAATAGCTTTGAGCCGCTTCTTAATAAGTATTACACTGTTCTTCAAGGGTGGATGGGGAAGATGTTTAACCAAGCGGGGCGAACTGTTTTAATCAAGAATGTGCTTAGTGCCTACCCTAATCATCAAATGCAGTGTCTTGCCTTCCCTAAAAAGACGCTTGATAACCTTGATAAGATCCAGAGAGATTTCTGGTGGCAAAAAAGAATAAGAAAAAGTGTTACTACCCTAAGGCGTGGCCAAGTATAACTAAAGACATTCGCCAGGGAGGGCTGGGGATAAGAAACCCTCATAAGCACAATCTTGCTCTAATAACTAAGTTGGTCTGGAGGCTTATTCACAATCAAGATCAGCTGTGGGCTAAAATTCTTAAGCATAAATATTTCAGAGACCAGAATCCGCTTAAGAAAACTAGAAAAAATAGGATTTCTTGGATTTGGACTAGTATTCGCAGAGGTCTTGATATTATTATTTCTAACCATGTTTGCCAGATTAATGATGGGAAGTCAACTAATGTTTGGTCTGATTTTTGGATTCCCAATCTGGTTCAGCTTTTATCGCCTATTTATATTGACTGTAATTTGCCTGTAAATGTTTGTGATTTAATGAATGCTGGAGGGAATTGGAACATGAACATCATCAGTAAATACATAGATTTGTCTTTACATGGTGCTATTAATTCTGTAACTACTAACATTAATATGCATGATAAAATTAGATGGAAATCTACAACTTCTGGAAATCTCAATACTAAGTCAGTTTACAATTTTCTGACTAACTTGAACTTTGATAAGGATGAAGCTAAGTTTTTTAAACATTTATGGAATCTTAACATGCTGCCTAGAGTTAATATGTTTTGTTGGAAAGTTGTTTCCTGTGCTTTAGCTCTGGGAAATAATATGTCTAAATATGTGAAAGATTTGGATCCTTATTGCCTACTATGTGATAACCTTGAATTAGAAAATGAAATGCATTTGTTTGTTCATTGTAATTTTGCTAAGAATGTGTAGGATGCTTTTGAGCTTAATGACATTTACTGTTATATTGGGAATGCTGGCATCATGAATTGGTTTAAATTTTGGATGAATAACAAGAACCTAACTAGCAAGCATAATCTGATTACCTTCATTATCTGGTCCATCTGGAAGTTTAGGAATAGTGTCAAGTTTGATAACAATTCCCCAAATGTAAACAAGTTAGTTGATAGCATTAGAGCTTCCTACCAAAAGTTCAATTTTTATCGTGACAGTAAAGCCAGTCAGGTTCATAATTGTGCTAAGATGTCTTTAAGAAACAACCATCTGCACACAGGAAAAGACTATGATTGGTTTATATGTTTTGATGCCTCCTATTCTGAAGATGATTACACAATGGGATATGTTATCTCAATATTGGATAATGCAGGCAATCAGAAGCATTGTCGTGCAGGATGTGGCTGGGCCTCCTGCCCCTTAGAAGCTGAAACAAAAGCTGGAATTGAGGCCATCAGGTGAATGAAGGAACTGAAGCTCCAAAATTGTTGCATGATTAATGACTGTCAAGTTCTAATGAAGATTTTGAAAGGAGATGAAGACCCTGAAGTTCATCCTTGGAGGTCTCAAAAAAGCACCCTTAGATGCAAATTTTCCCTTGTAAATTATGATTCGGTTTCCTTTATGCATAAAACTAGAAAGTATATTGATTTTGAAGACAAGCTAGCTAAGGAAGTAAGATCTAGGAAGATTAACTACTTCTCTATGGAGAATGTGAGCGACAATGTAAGAAACAAAATCCTAGAAAGAGTTAAGCTGGGCTTAACTCCCATCTTGTATATTTTGCAAAATTCCAATATTACATAAATAAAAGTCTTCTTATCAAAAAAAAAGATCACGTACACCCACTGACCAATAAGTTTCTATATAGTCTCTCTCACAATTCACCACGAACTCCGGTATTCACACTCACATACAGGAAAGGAAAAAAAACCCTAGAAACCACTAATTAACAAAAAAATCTAGACAAGATTAACATTGTTGACAAAGGATCTTACTCGAGGTCAAAAATATTCGCTAAATACAACTTCCTCTTTTCTCTTGTGATAAAACCCTTTCTTATGGATAAAAATTGTACTTGCAGCAGAAAACTTATTAACGAGGATCCGATATACATTACTATGTTTATAGTGATGAGAGGAGAGAAGAGAAAGAGAAAAGATTAACCAGGATGGACATACAATAATGGTAATAAATTGACCTAAAAATTAATGAGCGATGATAAAAGTTTAAGAATAAACAAATATAAAGAGAGAAAGTTACGCCCACATAAAACTCCCCAAAAATAACGCTTTTAACCTATCAACCTATTTTATCTAGTATACCTTTTTTTTTTTCTTTTTTTTTTTTTTTTTTAAATCAGGTTAGAAAAAGGTCAATTTGGTCTTGTAAAAAATATGAAAGTATAAATTCAGTTTAAGACTAATAATCATAACCGTTGATCTTATTTTTTGGGCTACACATATAGACCATCTTAATGATGGGTTTCTAGAAGAGAGATGACTCAAACTTAGGTTCCTCAGAAATTTCAACATACAGTTTTTGGTCCGACTTGCATATGTTAAATCATATCTCTTTAAAATAATCTCCCCGAATCTGTCTAAATTAATAAACATCAACCCAAGGATATTGATATGAAGTAGTTATATCGTAATGTTGTATGATCATTTTGCTCTGCAAATTAAAGGTACAAGTCAAAAGACTCAAAAATATCAGAAAACAATCAATATATGCATATGTCATGTACACAGATGATAAGATCTTATATGGCTAACTGGTATCCGATTACCCAAAACTACTAAATCTACATCGCAACAAACTCATTCAAATCCGCTTTCAGATTTAAATTTCAACACTTTTAACAATTTCAGTATGTTAAACAACGAAACCGATAATTTTTTGTTTTCAAATGGACACATGGTATTTTCATATACCTTATTTTTTTCGTCTTATTTCTACGCTTAAGCTTCAATAAGTTACACTAATATAAAAGTCAATAAGATTTATACTATAATAGATTAGGTTCAAGCCAAGGTGAGGAGATAAAATAATTTTGTCAACTTGATTGATTTTCAAAGAATTGACGAGTATTTTTATTTTAGTAGGAACATTTAAGAGAACATTTTAAAACTAGACTATGGCTAACTGTCATGGTGCTTGAATGCAACATTTAACTTTGAAAACCCGTAGATAATTCCCTTCAATCAAGATAGTGTTCAAGGGTAACTTGAACATGACGTTGAATCAAGTTTGAAGTGGGGCACACAAATATGAACTATCAATTTTGATTTTATAAGTTAAAATCTAACGGCTCGTCTTGGTTGGGCGAATCAAACCCGAACCGTCAAATTTGGTTTTATGAATTAAAATCTAACAACTCGTTTATGAGTGCCCAACCATAGTGTGCATCTAATTAACTTACCATAGTGGCTTGAGATTGATTCAAGCTGACCTGACGTCAACTTGAATCTTTTGGAACACCATGAGGTTAGTTAATCTAAGCTTTAATAATTAGTTATGGACATCTAATTCATGCAATAACCGAGGGGATGGGGGTCTGTTGACGAGTCTACTTATAACACCATTTTCTTTGTTAATTCATATATGCGCGCAAAATGTTTAAACCTACCAAAAAGTTATGAAACAACGTTACTCATAAAAAAAACCTTTCTCTCTCCTGAAAACTTTTTCCTCAGGAGTGATTCACGTTTAGCCTCAGTTAAAAAACCGGCCAAGCAGATCTGAGCTCCTCTTTGCTTCCCTTCCCAGATCTAGACTTAGAACTTGTTTGTTTGTAGCTGACTCGGCGTCTGAATCTGAATCAACCCCTGACTCGGACCGAGTCAGCAGTCAGACCGTTTGTTTTCCATTTTGAGTCAAATCTGACTCGACCTCTGACTCAGACATAACCCCTGACTCGGACTCATTTGAGTCAGGTAACAAAATACCCCTGACTCATGGGACCAAACCACTGACTCACTTATTTCCGAGTCAGATGAGTCAGATCTGACTCAAAACAAACATATCGACTCAGATCCAGATGAGTCAGGTGATTTCACTCAGATCCAGATGATTCAGATCCAGACGACTCAGATGAGTCAGGAGTAAACAAACATGGTGTTAGTTTTTAGGTTTTTCCTTTCCTGTGTTCTAGTTTTAGGGTGGTTTTCATTTTTCTAGGATTTATGTTATTGTTTTCTTCCTTACGCCATTTAATGGCTTCTTTGTTGTCAATTATCGACTTCTTTTTGTATGTTCTACGCTCCTTGACTGCACCTTTATGGTGTTTCTTCATCACCTTTTTTGGTTAGATTTAAGTGGGTTTATGATGGTTGACAATTTTAATTTTCGGCAAGCTTTGGATACTTATGAAGAACAAAATCAAGGAAGTATGATTATGGTGTCATCATCAACGAATTGGGAAAATTACTCCTTACTGTTTACGGGAGCATATCTTTTTCAAGAAGAAATTCTAAGAAAACGGTTGGAAACTACCCAAAAACCATTATATTCCTATCTTTCAATTACACAAAGTTGGTGCTTTTACAGTTCTCCGATCTTTCTCTTCTCGGATTATTAGTTGTACTACTTGTTGTAATTTGGTTTGTGATGAATGTTATTATTTTGTGAACGAATCAAATTTGGTGGTGTTTAGAGAGAAGAAAAAAAAGCAAGAAAAAGAAAACATCGTCACTATATTTTGGCGAGTCCATGAGATTCTTCATTCTCTCTCTTCTCTCTCTCATTCCTTCTTCTTCCCAACAAAACCATCAAAAACAATCCTTTTCTGCTCATATCTAGTCCACTATAGTAGATTAGTTTAGTTTTATTATGTTTTCTATTTATCTACACAGTTTTGGTAGTTTTATTATGGCGATTCTTGGTTATTGGGTTGGGTTTTAAGATCAATAGTGATGCTCTCCAACGACGAAATCTCCATCTTTGTTGTCTCCGGCGACGAACTCTTCATCGAAATCTTCATCATCAACTTATCCGGCGACGAAATCTCCATCGGTGGTCTTTTTGACGACGAAAGCTTCATCACTAGTTACAAGAGATTTGAGAAAATCACTCCTACTCTGGAAGCATTTCTTCCTAAAAAAGAAAAACAAACTAAATGGTTGGAATTTAATTCTGAGAAAAACCATCTTTCTTACGATTTAATCGGATCTTATTCATACTTGTGTTTGTCTTACTCCGATAATCTTTCTCTTTCTCTTGTCGGATTTCTCAGTATTGTACTCTTACGGTATGTTCTTGTTCTTTGTATTCTCTTATTTTCGATCTTAAACTCATCGTAACCTTGCCAAATTAACAATGACTCTAGCATATATATGAGGGGCAGCTTTATAAGATCTAAATCTAGAGTTTCAGGGATCTGGGCAGCTTTATAAGATCTAAATCTAGAGTTTCAGGGATCTATACTAATTGATGCGTGCTTATATGTCTATGTAAGTGGTTGAGAACAAATGTGAGTCTACAAAATTAAATTCAGAGGCATATAAGCATGTTCAGGTAAAATTAAATTCAGAGGCATATAAGCATGTTCAGGTGGGTCAGATTTGTGTGTCTCAAATTCTGCAAAGAACATGAGATGTTTATAGGATGTTTTAGCCACATTAGCACTAAATTTACCACAAATGAAGTTGCAAGCTTGATTTTTGGACCTGGCATGTGATGAATGAGAATGATGTGTAAGTTCGAAAACGACATGCTTGTGTACGTAGTGGCACACACTAGGCAGTGTATGCATTATCAAAGCTGAAACAATATCACGTGGCTTTTGTTAATTTTCTCTCATTTGATTTGACCGGGCATTACGCGACCATTCCGGCTAAAGTTTAATGGGAGAAAGAACTAGTTTAATTTGATAAATGTCATGCATATAATTATGGATTAGAGAGTTTGTTGAGATTATTAGTCCCACATTTTTGGGCAATCTAAGATCCTGAGATTTATAATTTCTAAGGGCCTCTCCATTCGTTGTCAATTGGTTTTGAGTTGGATGTCCGTATTCCCGTATTCTAACAGAGTTTCACCGGATACTAGATATCAGTACAAAAATATTAGTAGTTGTAATGGTAGTGTTGAAAGCTTTATGTGGGAGGATCAAAATATTATCCGAGATTGCCAAGAGATCCTGCACAAGCTAGAGTCATGTCAAGTTACTTTCAAGAAAAGATCTTGCAACAGTGCAGCAGATAAACTAGCAAAACATGCTAGAACTAGTGTCAAATCTCAAATTTGGCTAGAAGAGCCTCCAAATGTAATTGCTAGTATATTAGCAGTTGAAGGCAGAATTTCGTGTTAGCTCTAGTTTTTTTTTCTTTGTTCTGTTTCAGTCAGTCAGTTGTTCTTGGTTTGGTTGTTAGTCCTGCTAGTCTGTTTGTACCTGTTTCTCTTTCAATAAAATCCCCTTCTTTGCTAAAAAAAAAGTACCAGTATAAAAAAGACATTTTGATAGTATGGAATCTGAATTTGATGATTCCGGTAGAGTTTAGAGCAATTCTTATGGTAAAATCCAAACTATTCCAAGTGTGGAAAAACCATGGAATGTCAAGTCTAGTGGCTTCCAAGTTGGGGTCTTCCACAGAAAATCAAAGCAAGGTTCCACGATTTCGTGGAAGGGTTCGTGGAATCCATCTGAACGCCAATAAGAATAGCGCTAAACGCTAATAAGAATAGCGCTAAAAAAACGCCATTAAGAATTGCGTTTTTTTTTATCCGTAGATTTAAAATGAGTTGTTGAAATCTAACGGCTGAGAAAAAAGCTCCATTCTTTATAGCGTTTTTTTAGCTCCATTCTTAATTGCGTTTTTTTAGCTCCATTAAGAATAGCGTTTATACTATTCCACCATTACACTTGCGCTTCCATTCACAGTTCCAAGTGCTGAGGTGGCGTGGAAGATGGGAGATGGATGGATTCCACCATAAGACTTGCTCTTAGTAGTCCCTCGTACATAGAGCTAAAAAGTTGGCAGTAACCTGGTCAATAATGAATCTACGACCCACGCTTTCTTTTACTCAAAAAGTTACTAAGAGCAAGTCCATTGCAATCACGATTAAGGTCACGGCCACTGGACGTGAGCATTATAACGCGTTTTGAGGGGTGTGAGTGCGTTTCAGACAAATAACGTGTTATTTAGAAGAAAAAAATGCGTTTTTTATACGTTATTCTAAAATAACGGGCGTTATAACGGTTAAACAAAATATAAAAAAGAATTATGATTTGAAATTCCAGTGTAACAGTTACAACGTGCGTGAAAACAGTTATAACGGGTCTAATAACGTTGTTATAACGTCTCCTATACATCATTATTTTATTCTTTTATTTTAAAATATTGATTATAATTTTTTAATCTTTAATTTAAAAATATAAAGAATTGTAATAAAAATGAGTCATGCGATAGATATCGGATCACTAAGTAGATCTTAGGTTATAAACCAACTCTTAGGCCACAAAACAAACTCTGGATTAGTAAGGCACATGTTTTTGGTCACTCAACAGTTTTCCAATTACGAAGAAAATATTGGGGTCACGGGCAAATTCACGTTACTAAATTAAGTGAGTTTAAAAAATTCTGATCAAAATGACAGAATTTTGGGGAATATAAATGTCTGGATCGAGACAAATCTTGTTTATAAGCATAGGAGTTTTGAATTGGGGGCAAACTTTTAAACCGTAAGGCAGATTTTTGGCCATTTAGGGCAATTCCAATGGGCATGATCAAATCTACACATTTGATGTGCCAGGTGGATGGAAAAATTGACTTTCGTGCGGTGGGAAAAGAGTTCATCGACCCAAACTGAACCGACCATAGCAGCAAAAGACGACCCCCCAAAGATAATCAATCATATCAAATATTCAACTCACACCTAATTTTTTTTTACTTTAAGGTTATTTCATTTTTTTGTGAAGCTGAACTTGAGGCTGCTGTAAATAAGATATGTGGTAATTTAAAAAAAACTGAAAATGGTAACAAGAAAAGAGTTGCGCAATTTCTAGAAGTTAACGCTGGAAAATGTTCAGCTAAAAGGCAAAGAAAAGCTCCACTTATGAAAGTAAACAACCGAAATTTCAAAAACAAATGAAAAACGGTTCACGAGCGCGTTGAATGAAAGATACGTCAAATGAAGATAACCAAGAGGCCAAAGATTGTATATTATTTTTGTTGTAGTCATTGTTTAAGTTCTTATTATTATATAAGTTTATATCTTGAAAATATTCTGGCAGTAATATTAATTAATGAAAATATTTAGACCTCAAATTGGACTTCAATTTTATATTAAGCAATACTTATTACATTTAGACTTCTACATAAAGTAACTTGATTTCATAACAACAATAACATCAAACTACATCAATGTAGGCACATAAAGCTTATAAAGTTCGTAGCATTCAAAATGCTTAAGCTCTCTTATGTAATTTTCTTCAACAAATTAGGCTTAAGCCACGATTTTCAGAAAAACAGGTAAACAACAAGTTAGTTAATATGATTTTAAACTATGATGGAATCGTTCAAAATAAGGACAGTGGTATTAAGATACTCACTAGTTCATCGTTGGACAATCCAGGATTATCACGGTGAACCATCCACAAAATTTTTGTATAATGTCTGACATCTTTATTGATGAATGAAAATCTTAGTTTAAGCCGCTTGTCAGTTCTTAATTAAATTTTCATTTCGCAGCACCACAAATCTTTGACATTCGCTTTTTCATAAATACTAACTGGTAGGATTTCTCATTACAATATTTAGCCAACATCGAATAAGAGCGACATATTCTTTCATGATAAAGAGATGGGGAGAAATTTAGGTGCAATACAGATGTAATTGAGATGGACCATTTTTAAGGATGTTGAAACAAGCTTTGTAAAGAAAAGGTTTTCCGTTAGTTTCATGACATACATCTAGAGCTATTTGGATCACTTCCTCTTCAGTTATATCGTTAAATTTTTCCCGATCAATTTCCCTTACTTGAGAAAGGATGCATGATTAATTGATTGAAAAAGAGCATATAGTCCATGAGCATCTTGGTTTCCGGGGTTCCCCGTTTCTGAAACGAACATTGTGAATATGTTCTGCAAAAAAACGTGTGCGACATGGCTTGATCACGCATAACATTTTAAATAGTATAAAAAATGTAGGCTTTACAATTAGCTAGATCCTATAGTTGAGTATATTTAGGACCACGAACTCTGGCAGACATTTTTTTGAGATATATTTCTACAAAAGTTTGAGAAAGAAAGATTGCGATTGAAATAAAATTCTAAGAATTTGTGGCTATACATGGTCTGATATTGGAGTTGCATTTGATCGAATTCATAGGGACTGGAACGAGAGTCGTTGGATGGGACTAGCCGTTGCCGGCTCATACTAGGCCACTCATCTCACAATGAGCCGAGACTCGTATCTAACGACAAAATTTATAATGGTTTTATTATAACAGTTATATTTTTTCTTATATAAATCATACATTTCAACCAATATTCCCAAACACAACCACAAACATTCTCAACTTAAAACATTGTCAACCAACACCATGTATTTTAAAAGCAAAGGAAAACAAATATTATGTGGACAAGCAAAAGAGTTCGTTCATTATGTTTCATGGATCTATAGTCTGATGAAATGTCATTGCATGTATTCTAAGTGTACACAAGTAGGTTATTCATCTAAAAGAATGGTCATTGAGTCACAACCAGAAAAGCTCATGTATTTGCAATATTAAGATCCTAACTATCGTGGAGAACCATGAATGCTAGTTGATGTTATGAAGGAGCAAGAAGATTTTTTTTTTGTTGAATCACATTTTTTATTGATTGAAAAGAAAAGTCACAAGACTACAACAAGACTGACTCAAGGCCGTTACATAGAAACAAAACAGAAATTACAGACTCAAGAAATAAAAAGCTAACAGAATGTTAAATTTTGAAAAAAAGCATGATTTGGCTCTCATATGTGAGTCAAGATCTGCTTACTGTCATTCTGTAACTACCTTCATGAACTTGCTGAATGATTCTACTTTTAAATCTATTGAGATTAGGCTTAATTTCACCAAAAAACCTTGCCATTTATCTGAAACCATAGCTCTTTCATAGTAGCACAAGCAGCTGTCATCCACATCTGTTTTACCATTTTACCTTTGTGTTTTGCCACCTGACAAACATCTGCAAATGATTTAGGCCTTGAAAATCCAAAAACCATAGTCAACCAATCCCAAACTGCAACACTGAACTCACACTCACAGAGAGTATGATTCATACTATCTTGATCTGCACAGCAAATGCAGCAGATTGAAACCATTTCAAATCCCTTCTTCACCATGATAACATCATCTACATAGACTTCTTGTTGCGGCTTCCATACATTGCTGGTAATACTAGGGTGAATAAAATGCTTCCAAATATATTTTGTCCATGATAAAACTGGCTCATGATATCTTATTCTTTCAACTGCAGAATGTGTTGAGAAAGTACCATTTTTATAAGCATTCCATAATCTTATATCACCACCACCATGAACTGCAGGAAACTGATGATTGGAGATAAGTGGTTGCAGTTCAACTGGAATATTCCACTGACCTTCAGATAAAATGCATTCACTTTCAGACCAATATTGTGCTTGACATAATCTAGATAACCAATTTCATTTATCAATGGATTTCCCCCCAACCAAACTGAAATGTGTGAGCCATCCCAAATTTTCCATCTGATATCATCTTTTAAAGAATTTCAAGCCCATTTCAGTCCTTTCCAAATTGTGGATTGTCTCCAATTTGATGTCCATTGGCCATATCTATCTTGAAATTTTGCAGATAAAAACAGTGCCCATTCTTCATATGAATTTAAAATTCTCCACATGAGCTTCATTAACAATGATTGGTTGACAACTTTTAGTCTTTTAATACCTAGACCACCTTCCTCATAAGGGGTGCAAACGTTTTTCCATGAAAGAGTTTTGAATTTTCTTATGTCTCCATCTCCAGTCCACAAGAAATTCCTTATAAGTTTTTCACATATTTTAATCACAGAAGAAGGCCATCTATAAACTGGCATGTTATAGATAGATAAGCTACTAAGAACATATTTAACTAGCACCAATCTATCATGAAAAGATAGTAAGTTACCTTTCCATGCTTCCAATTTTCTTTGAAGCACTTCAACTATATGCCAAACCATTGCAGATGTAACTTTTCCTGGAGCAAGATATGCCCCCAAATATTTGTCAGGGAATTTGGCTACTTCCATGTGTAACATGTTACTAATCAGTTGTCTTCTTATGTGTGAAGTACCATCCACAAATAGCTTACTTTTGTGTTTGTTAATGATCTGACCAGTAATAGCTTGATATTCATCTAGTAGTTTAAACAAATTCTTAAGACTCTTCTTACCTCCATTACAGAATATGAATAAATCATCTGCAAAAAACAGATGAGTAGGATGTATTCCATTCTTCATAACCACTGGTTGCATCTCACCTCTTTCCACCAAAGTAGAGATGTTTCATCTTAAAACATCTTCCATCACAACAAAGAGAATTGGAGAGAGTGGATCACCCTGTCTCAAGCCTCTCCCCACAGAAAAAAATCCACATGGCTCCATTAACTAACACAGAAATCCTTGTTGATTTAAATAGAATGATTAACCACTCACACCATGCTTCAGAAAAACCATATTTCAAAAGAACTTTAGTAAGAAAATCCCAACTTACTGAGTCATAGGCCTGAGAAATATCAAGCTTAATTCCTACATTGCCTCCCCTTCTTTTGAATTTCATCTCATTGACCAGCTCAGAAGCAAGCAAAACTTGCTCATGTATGTTTCTTCCCTTTATATAAGCTGCTTGCTGACGAGATATTAACTTTTACATAAGCCCACTCATTCTTTTGGTGATTATCTTAGTAAAGATCTTGAAAACCACATTACTTAATCCAATTGGCCTAAATACATTAGCAGTTTTAGCTCCTTGAGTCTTAGGAAACAAGAATAAGAAACTTGAGTTCATCCCTTTTGGTATAAATCTTCTCCTCTAACAGAATTTGATACCTGCTACCAAGTCATTTTTGATATTGTTCCAACAACTTTTAAAAAAGATACCAGAAAACCCATCAGGACCAGGAGCACTCTCTGGATCCATGTCAAAAATGGCAGCTTTAATCTCCTCTTCTTCTGGAAGTATATCTAATTTTTGCTGATTTTCTTCAGTAATGAGTTTTGGTATAACATCTAACAAATTTTCTGCTTCACTCACAGGCTGAAATTCAAACTTCTTTTGAAAGTGATCAACCAAAGCTTCAGCTATTTTGTCTTGATCTGCAACTACATTACCCTCAGTGTCTTCAAGCTCACTAATCATGTTTTGGGCATTTCTTATTTTCATTTTAGTATGAAAAAAATTGGTATTAGCTGAACCTTCTTTTATCCACTTGAATCTAGCTTTTTGCCTCATCAGAGTATTGGCTTGAGTTTCTCTACTAGCATGTTCATTTTGAGCTTGAACTAAATTAACAAGAGCATCCTCATCAAATGGATTGGCATCTGAAATTTGAGTTGCCAAATTTACTTTATCTGCAGCTTCCTTAATCTTTAGTTGAACATCACCAAAGGCTTCCCAGTTCCATGTGTTGAGAACCTTTTTTAACTCCTTCAACTTGTGAAGAAACTGAAAAGCAGGATCCCCCACAACATTTTGAGACCAACAATTTGATACAACTTGCATAAATTCTGGATGACTGAACCATATTTTTTGGAATTTCCTTGGAGTGTTTTTTGGTTTTGGAATATTAGCACATCCTCCTAACAAAGGTGCATGATCAGAGACTATTCTCATGCGAACCTTATACCCCCAATCACTATACATCTGCAACCATTTTTGATTAAAAACAACCCTGTCTAAATTGCATAAAATTCTCCTGCTTTCATGTTGACAATTATACCATGAGTATTGTAATCCAGTTTTGGGAGATTGAAATAACTCACACTGATTTAGGCAATCATTAAATTCTAACATTGAATTTCTGTTAGGTACTATACCACCCACCTTCTCATCTTGAGTAAGTACTGCATTAAAATCACCTAAAATAATCCATGGTTTATTAAGATCACTTATAATCTTCATTTCTGACCACAAAAACCTTCTCTGAATAACTTCGACATGTGCATGAACATCAGACACCAACACATCACCAACACTTACAGTTAACATCTGATTAGAAACTGAAATAACTTGAGGTTGTTGTATACCTTTGTTACAGAATAACCAAATATTTCCTTTCATACCAGGACTATAATTATGTATGACCATTTTTTCCATACCAGGAAGATTCAATTTACTACAGAAAGAAGAACTACAAACAACTTTAGGCTCAGCAACCCAAACTAAAGAAGGACTAAATTAATTGATTAAAGACCAAAGTTTATCTTGGGCCCTTACTCTTCTTAGGCCCCTGATATTCCAAAAAATTATCTTCATTGTTTAAGATGGGGATCCTTAGTTCCCCATTTACCAGGCTGTTTTCTAAAATTATACTTATTGTTTTGTGGAATTTGACCACTTACCTTTGAAGGAGCATTAGGACTTTTATGAGCTTTAACTGAAGCAGAAGTACTAGTTGAATTAGATGTAACCATTTCCTTCCCAACTACTTTAGCCCAAGAAGTAACTTGTATTGGAACCTCTTCAACTGTACCATTAATAAATTTTACAGTACTGTTATTCAAGGTATTTGCTTCAACAACTTTCACAATCTTAGGAGTTTCCATAATTACCTCTTCAAGTACCTCTTCTTGAGGAACATTTTCTAGAGCACTGAATTTGCTTCCTTGTGAAATAATTTCCACATTTGAAGAATTGGTTTGAACAACATCCTTAATTGAATCTACTACTGAATCTTCAGGTATGACAGGGTTACAAATTTCAAAAGGTACTTGTGGCTCCCTTCTTTGATCATTTTTAGGAACACTTTCCACATGTTTTTCTTGTTCTGTGTTTTTCTTAAATTTGCATTCAGAGTTCAAATGTCCCACAATCTTACATGAGGAGCAAAATTTTGGAAAATCTGCAATCAACACATCCTGAAAGAAACCTCATATTTGGTCCCAATCCACACTTTACTAGGAATATGCTGAGAGAAATCAACCTCCACCAAAATATTTGCATAATATCCTACCTCGTATCTAGCTGTAGCATTATCAATCTTGAGTGGAGTTCCAATTTCCTTACATATTGTAAACAAAATTTTTTCATTCTAGAATTCCAATCCCAAACCAGGAAATCTAACCCATACCATTGCTTTAGAAGTTCTTTGACTTGCTGGCCTGAAGTTGTAAACCCAGTTTCTAACCTGTAAAATCTGATCCAACACTTCCCATGTCTGAGATTTGATATATTGTTTATCCTGATCATTATCAAGCTTAATTGCAAAAAAAACCATTCCAAGAGGAATGAGTTTACAATCTCCCACTAACTTCCATTGACTTCTTAAAATAACTGAAGCATCAACAAATTTAATCTTCTGTAAATCAAGCCTTCCAATAAGAGAAAACTTCCAAGGATCTAAATTTTTTTCAAACAAATCATCTGGTAACTGAATCGAAGGAATTTTATTCAAATTTTCTCCATTACTAAAACTATCCATTTCAGAACTATGATGATTAATCGAAGTATTTTTCGGAAAATCCATGTAAACACTTCAATTAATACTCAGTATTCATTGTAAATCAAACAAATCAGATAAGATTTTAACCTGAATTAATTGCTTCAAGCCCTGAAAACGAGATCTGGAAAAAGAAAATTTTCGCCTGAGTTGATCACCGGATTCGCAGAGCGTGACTCAGTCGATTACTGAGACTTTGACCCTAAGGAGCAAGAAGATGAAAATGTAGCAACATTGTGCAAAAACTTGAAACTTAAAGCCAAGTTGAAGAAGTAACAACACGACCACTGCGGAGAAGTAGAGTTTACTACATAGTTGATTAGTGAATGCTCAAGCTCTGGTTGAAAATATGGAAAACACTTCTGAAAATATCCATCGTGTTTTAAGTTGGAGTGGACTGATTAAGTTTTATGTATGAACTGATATCATTATATTGTCCAATGTTTAATTAGTGGAAATGTCTTTATATTTGCTCCATCTGTGTACTATGATAACTAATTTGAACAGTTTTTATTTGAAATCAAAGTACATTAGATTAAATAAAATTACATTACACTCAATTACTATTAAAATCATAAAAACGAGGTCATAGACATCCTCAATCATGGGGCGATTGATGGAGCATCTAGAAGGCAGAAGGGGTTGAACCTGTGAAGATATCTAAGGATGTTGAAACAAGGTAAAAACTGAAAAGCTATCCCGTTAGTTTGCTGCCATGTTGCTACAGTTATTTGGTTCACTTCAACTTCAGTTTTACCTTTAAATATATTTCAGTTAGTTTGCATTAGCATACCAAGAAATTTTTTGACAACATTGCTTGAAAATAATTCGACAATCCGCGAGCATCACGGTTTTTCAGGTTCCCCGTTTTTCCAGCGAACATTACGAAAACATTTTCCGAAAAGGTTCGTCCATGTAAAATTCGTAACACTGTGGATATTATCTCTTGTTTGAAAAACATAATTTGTGAAATTGTTAAATCTTGTTCTTAAGTATACTTGGGACCACGAACTCTGGCATACATTTTTTTTTACAGATTTTGAGATTAGGATTTGAGACTGAAAGATTAAAATTGAAGCAAAATTATAAGAAGTTGTGGGTGTAAAATGTGGAGAGGGTGTGGAGGTTCAATTTATGCAGAGTATATTGAGAGTCGTCGGATGGGTGTAGTTGTTGCCGGCTCAACATAGACGGGTTGTCTCAGTATGAGACGAGGGTCGTATCAATGTGACACAAATCGAGATCTAAGTATAAATCGATTTGTTAAACACCCTAGCACATGAGAGAAAAATAAGGTTAAATTGCTTTTTCTATCCATTCAATGCTTAAATATCCCTGTATTTCCTTGGATATAGGTTTTATTTCTTTAGGTAGATGCATAGTTGTATACACCTTTATAGAATAATATAGTCCATTCAAATTAAAACCAACACCAGATGACCACCAAATCAGGAAAAAAGCAGATCTGCTTTGATTTGGAGAGGATGGTGAAAGTACTGACTATGTTGATGAAGCTTGGTTTTATTCATAGATCAGTGTTGATGAAAATTGTTATGCTTCGGGTTCTTCTCCCACAAAAGGTATATGTACTGATGATCCACATATCCATCAAACAAACACAAAAAGAATTAAAAAAACCTTAAAGAATGACTTATAATCTGTAAAACTAAAAATAAATTAAATGGTTCAACTAGCGAAAACTGGTGAAAAGAAGGTTGGGTGGTGATTGATCTTCTTAGACCGACTCCAAAGGAGACGATTTGATAAGAGATTTTTCAGGCAGGGGTGGTTTCCATCGCTCCGGTTTTTAGAAAGAGAAAGTCCACTAGGATGTAACTTCCTATAATCTATCACATGTAGAGGTGTAAAACGTGCCTTCCCAGCACATCACAAACCACGAAGTCACGTGTTTCCTGTCGTGTTGTGCTGTGCCGGCGATTAAGCGTGTCGTGTTGTGTCATGTTAGACGACGTGTTGTGTTGTGTAAGAAAAATAAGCGTGATATTCCGTGTTGTGATGTGCCATGCACATTCATTTTATGTTATCCAAAGAAAATATCTTCCAAATATTTAGGTATTATATGTGTTGTTACAAAAATAAGTCAACAAGACGATGACAAGATGTCAAAAATTGGCTAGAATAAAGACTCCTTTGTCAAATATTCACAAAATGAGATTTTTTTTTTTAATTATAAGCAAAGGCCTTCAAAAAAGGAAAATGGTCCTCCTCAACTGTTGGTAGAAGCCAAATAGGAGGGGTAGACCAGTACATGGTAGAATTGTTTGTCTTTGCCCATAGGGCGAGCTCATGAGCTACAGAGTTACAATAACGAGGTTGGAAACTAAAAATACAAGCAGTTAACTTTAAAGAACATAAGTGAATGTCTTTAAAGATAACATCCGTACGCGAATCCCCATCAAAATTCCCAGCTGAAAATTGGTCGACAAGAGATTTTGCATCACTTTCTATGATGATATGAGTTAATTGTTGCTCCAATGCTTTCTTCAGTACTGCCCAGATGGCTCTTGCTTCAGGTTCTTCAGCAGAATGTACTTCAAAGACTAAGGATGCACAAAAGGTTTCTTTTCTTGAGAAGTCTCGCATCACATACCCTGCACCAGTTGCTCCAGAAATATCATCAAAGGCACCATCAGTATTGCATTTAATCCAGCCAAAAGAGGGAGCATCCATTTATCACAAATACTGACAGAAGTAATAGTAGAGTTAGTCAAACTAGTTTTCCTAGTGAGGAGCATAGCTCTGGCTCTAGCTAGGACAGTAGTATGGTTTTCATTAATGTTTTGGAAGATGAAATTGTTTCTACTGGTCCAAAGAGACCATAAGATAGCCACAAAGAGACTTTAGTTATCCCCAGAGAGTTTAGATTGAGTATCAATTAACCAGAACAGAAGCCAATCAATAAAAGACTTGTTTTGAAAATCTCCAAAATAAGAACTTTATCCTAGTTGAGAGGCACCATTGAGTTTAAATTGAGGATCAATTAACCACATTGTATAGTGTTTTATACATGTTATGACATGTTTTCTTAACATATTGTCTATGTTGTGCCACGTGCTTATCCGTGCTGCATGTTATGGTGTGCCACTACTATGCCAATTTGCGTGGCTCAGTGTATCCCATGAAACTACCATGTCGGCTAAGCTGGAAATTTAACATGTTGTGTTGGACTGTATTTTCGCTGGAACGACCCAATTGACACATCCAATTACATCACTCAAAATGGATATTGTTCCCCAAAATTAACCTTGTGATAAAAATACGTTCTAACCCAAAACCAACCTAAAAGTTGTCTTGTTAACCTTCAAAGTCTGGAACTCACCAATTGATCGTAAGGTTATATCATTAAATGCATTAATCTTGTGTCGAATGAACATTGTGATAATAGGAACTTAAATTTAAATTAGTTTTCGTCGTCAAGATGTCATGGTAATATTCACTTCACCATGTCCACCGATCCTACCTTTTTTTTTTAATACACAGTCAACACAAAAACCAGTACAATTGATGCAAATTGCGTCTCCCTTAAACTTAGTAATTTGGATTTTGTTGATGATACAAATGTTCACAAAACATATGCTACTATAATTGGATTTTTTAATTCAAGGGACTAAAAGTTATGCGCGCACATGGTTACAAACTTGCAATAATCCAAAGGCAACATCCAAACAGCAGCCTCCACTGTCCCAGCCATACCATCCATGGGTACGGGTTAATGGGTATATTCTTGAAATGCACCATTTTAGAACACTACAGAAGACTTTCAGCAACAACATCGATGCACCTCACACATGTTGGGAGGGTCGCACGTCTCGTCGACTTGAGTTTACATTTTCCACTAGTCTAGCGTGGTCCATGATCCATATATATATACTTGTGGAAAGACAGGTCCAAATATGTATATTCTTCACCTTACCTTGTGGTTTAGTCGGTTGGTGGATGATAGAGATACCTGTGGATCAGCTGATGGGTCAAAATATGCAGAGTAAGTAACTTCCAATCACAGCCACAGCCACGGCCACAATCACACCCATATTCTGATATTCTATCCAAAATATTGATAGTGACCGTACTCTAGTATGAATTATTCGAGACTAGCCCGTGTGATCAACCAATTTAAAATTCTTCACAAGCGTAAATAAAATGTAGATATAGATCAGAGCTGGAGTCTGGAATCAAGATCAGATCCCAATTTCCCATATGAAACATTTGAACAGAGGAAAAGGAATCTAATAAACTATTAAAAGCATGAGGAATTTTAAGTTAGTCTAGTGGGGTTTAGATTATAAGGAATAGAATAGGAGCTGAACATCACCACCAAAGTTTAAACTAAAAAAAGTGAATAAAGAAAAATAAAGTTTGAACTGATTTTGATGAACCATCACCACAACCAACTAGAAGTTCAGTGACTGGAGCGTTCCTACAGAAATTATTAAATTCAAATAAAACAAAACAGTTCTTACCAAATTCAAGTAAAACAAAACGGTCCTTGCGGATGAATTTACTAGATAGTTAATCTTCCGTAAAATTTGATAGTCCTATAGACTGTAGCAGTTTTACATAATTTGATTTCCGTAAAATTTGGTAACCCCTGCAGCAGCAGTTCTGAGGGGCTTGACTTTCAAAATATCTTCTGTATGATGTGGGATTGTCGAGTGTCATTAGACGCTAGCACTCCACGGTGGAATGGTGGCCCATATGAGCAAAATATTATTAGTCAGTGAAAAAACTTTTGGTTAATTAAGATTTAGTTCCAAATTTTTTAATCACTCCTTAGATTCCTGTTGAATTTTCGATGATAACATGCATGGTCTCTCTCCCTCTTTTGAGCAGTAGTTTTATATCCAGGACAACAGCTAGCTAGAGTTGCGAGACAATAAGAGATAGACAAGGGTTATTCCAACTCACCCAGAAAGATGCAACCAACTAATGTAGAGTACGGTAGAGGACAGACATGACAATCGAGTAAGCGTTTCATCTCAGTGTATTTTTTGTTTACTGTGTGCTAGCTTGATTTGATTTCAACTCTCAAATCCTAATAAAAGAAGAAAAGAAAGATCTCTTTTCTCTCATAAAGAGAGAAATATTGCAAGTACCTCTCTTTACATAGTTTATATATACTGAACATAATAAATATGAATCAACTTGCTCTTCTTGAATCAGAATTTGTTGAAGTTGATCCAACCGGAAGATATGGAAGGGTATATGGCAACGAAATCTCTCATCTCACTCTCTTCCTGAGTTATTTTTTCTCATTTTTCCTGTTTTTATTATTTGTTGCAGTACAAAGATATCCTTGGCAGAGGAGCTTCAAAAACAGTGTACAGAGCTTTTGATGAATACGAAGGGATTGAAGTTGCTTGGAACCAAATCAAGCTATATGATTTCTTACAAAGTCCTGAAGATCTTGAGAGATTGTACTCTGAGATTCATCTTCTTAAGACTTTGAACCATAAGAATATAATGAAATTTTATTCTTCATGGGTTGATACTACAAACAGAAACATAAATTTCATTACTGAAATGTTTACTTCTGGAACTCTCAGACAGTAAGTTCTTCATTTTCATTAATTGTCGGTGTAAACTCTTCCTGATTTTAGAGAATGAGGATTTTTCTGATTTGAGTTTTGATTTGATAGGTATAGACACACTCATAAGAGGGTTAACATTAGAGCAGTAAAGCATTGGTGTCGACAGATCCTGAAAGGACTAGTCTATCTACATAGTCATGAACCTCCGGTGATCCATAGAGATCTCAAATGTGATAACATCTTTGTTAATGGCAACCAAGGAGTAGTTAAAATTGGCGATCTCGGACTCGCCGCAATCCTCCGAAAATCCAATGTTGCTAATTGTGTTGGTAAGTAACTTTGTTTCTGAGTTCTTGAATTTTTCATAATTAGCTCAATATTAATTTATTAGGAATCTAGATTGAGCGTATGTGATTGGATATTTCAGGAACACCAGAATTCATGGCACCAGAAGTTTATGAAGAGGAATATAATGAACTGATTGATATTTATTCTTTTGGGATGTGTATATTGGAAATGATAACTTTTGAATATCCTTACAGTGAATGCACACATCCTGCACAAATCTACAAGAAAGTTATCTCTGTAAGTTGTGGCTCAGTCTTAATGATAAAATGTCTGTGAGAACTCTAATTTGAACTGTTTTACTGCTTTGATGCTCTAGATTTATATGTTATGTCGGTGCCTGATAGGGGAAAAAACCAGCTGCGTTATACAAAGTGAAGAACCCTGAAGTGAGGAGATTCATTGAGAAATGTTTGGTGGCTGCTTCGCGGAGACTCTCGGCAAGAGAGCTGCTTAATGACCCATTTCTCCGAATTGATGATTATGGTGCTGATTTGAAGTTATTAGAGTATGAGAGGGAAACTGATGATATTAGTCCTCCATTTTTATATCAACCGAACTTTGAATTCCGTAGTAATACTAGTTCACTGAATGGATATTCTAATGATTTTGATTTTGGACTGCCTCTTGAACATCAAAATTCATGGGAATACAATCCTATTGAGAATGAACGGAGTGGTATCGAACTGTTCAATTACCATGAAGATGAGAAACAACAGAAGGTTGACATTACAATCAAAGGAAAGAAAAGAGAAGATGGTGGGATCTTCTTAAGGCTTAGAATTACAGATAAAGAAGGTTAGATTTCTTGAATTTTCATTATTTTCCATGTTTTGTTTTTATTTGAATTGTTGATCCGGAGGAATCAAAATTGAGTTCCTTAATTGTTTTTGAAGGCCGGGTTCGAAATATCTACTTCCCTTTCGACATTGAAACTGATACAGCTTTGGGTGTTGCAACCGAAATGGTTGCAGAACTAGATATAACGGACCACGACGAGACTACAATAGCATATATGATAGACAAAGAACTTGCTTCCTTGGTACCCGACTGGAAACTAGCGGAGAATCGATACTTCGGAAATGCAAATTTCTGTGAAAATTGTGCCTCAAATCGATCTTCTATCGGTTCTCTAATGGAATATCTTACCTCAAACGACCAAGGTTCCAAGAACTTGAAATTTTTGCAATGTTCAACAAATGGGTGTGCAGCTATGCGCGGTAGATTTGGAGAAATCACGAGCCAAGTAGAAGGGTCAGAGCCCGCTATCACAGCAGGAGCAATACTTTCACAAGAATTCGGGGAGCACCATGGACATGATAACACAACAAAGTATGAAAATGTCAGTGATAAAGATAGTGTGAGTTTTGCCGATTATAGTGAACCCAATACAAGAAGTTCTTCCCCTGCAGATCCATCACCAAGTTGTGAATACTTGGATAATAATGAAAACGAGATCAGACAAGAATTCAGATGGCTAAAAGCCATGTATCAAATGGAATTAAGAGATCTTAAATATCAACAGATTGTAAGAAAGTCGGAAGCTCTCAGTCTTGGATCACCCGGTTTTGATAATAGCAGGGAAGTCAAGGTGATGAGAAATCATTTTAGAGGTTCTTCATATTCGTCTGAAGTACATAGAGAGAAGAATAAACTTCTCTGTAATTACTCGCTTCGTAGGTCCACTTCTCTTCTAGTTGATGCTATTGATGTTTAAATTTCTGTTCAGTTCTCCCTTTACATTTTTGTTGTTAAAAAATACAAGGGAAAACCCAAATGTTTCATCACAAACTAAACTTCATCAATTTCTGTAATGGACATCACATTGTATTTTTATGTAATATTCCAAAGGTGTAAGTTTACGTTTGTCAGCTTGTCGTGTACCCTCAAGAATTTTTTTTTTTTTGAAGCACCCCAACAACATATGCTATTACTTTGGTTGAAATGAATGAGACGCTAACGACCCATCACGGAATCGGAGAGAGAAAATCTGTGAACCCGGCAACAAAGTCGGGCGATAAACTCTGGGGAAATTTTTGTCAGAATTGCAATTTCCATGTTAAGGATTCTAACAAGATGATCCAGTAATTAGTTTATGCCCTTCAAATTAATCAGATAAGTGACCGATTGTTCTCGTAGTCTTTTTATCTGATTTGATTTGTTGTTTTTATTCGGTTGTTTTTCTATATAAGAAGATTTTTATCTATCTATAGGGGAAGTTTATATTACATAAGATCGGATCGATATTGAGTTTGATCCTTTCTAAGAAAGCAAATTTTACATGACTAGACATATTCTCTGTGGAGAAATATTTCACTTTCTTAGCTCTAACTTTCTTAGCAAGTCTATCTTCAACATCTACGAACTTCCTAGTTTAAACAGAAAGGAAATCGAATTACAGTAGTTAAAAGAAAATTTGCATCTGTCGATACTATTTTGAGCTCTCCATGGTGGATCTTCATAATTGATTTCTCCATTGATAGTCTTCACCAAAGTTTGACAGTCATTGATTAAGCAACAATTGCTGAGATCCAAATCCTTCATCCACCTAATATCTTTGATTCCTGCTTTGCCTTCAGCTTCTAAAGGGCAGGGAGCCCAACTGCTGCCTGCACGACAATCCCTTCTATTTCCTGTTTTGTCCAGTATAGAGATTGTAAAACCCATGGTGAAAGCAGATTCCAAAAAGGAAGCATCAAAGTAGATAAACCAGTCAAAGTCTCTGACGTTATTCACATTAGTATCTTCATTAATATCTCTGACAGAAATAGAAGATCTTTGTAAAGGTGCAAGCCTAGGGGTAGAGTAATTCTGTAGTTTGTGTTAATAATATCAATCAACCTTTGTGGCTCTGCACAATATTATCAAAGTTAACGCGATTCCTGAATTTCCAGATGGACCATATAATGAAAGAGATTTTATCATGATTAGTTTTAAAAGTATTGTTATTCATCCAAAATTTTAGCCAATTTAAAACATCATGACCCTTAAAATAGCAAATGTTTATAAAACCAAAGAAATCCCAGATTTTTTTTTTGTAAAAACACAATTCACAAAAAGATGCATTTCATCTTCAAGTACGCTACATTTACAAAGCAAACAAAAAGGACTAGAGTCTTTAACATATTTAGACATTTTGTAACCTAAAGCCAAAGCACCAGACACAATTTTCCAACATAACATATTCACTTTTGGCAACTTGTTTAAACCCCAGATATGTTTCCAGAAGCGAGCCTCATCTTTGTTGATATTGAATTTAGTTTGAAAGTTATAAGCAGATTTAGTAGTAAGCTGCCCAGATCTAGTAGAAATCCATCTAATCCTATCAGGTTTGTCTAGGTTGATAGTTATAGAGTTTATAGCATTAAAAGCAGAGTTATCTATGTATTTAGATATGATGTTCATATCCTAGTCACTGTTAGCATTCATCAAATCACTGACCTTAGAGGGATTATTATGATTTGTTTGTACCATGATAAAATTATCATATATTGAGCCCGAATATTGTCTGGGCCACCATCCAGCTGTCAGCCAATCCTGCCATCCAGCCAACCGACGCAGCTCACCAGTTGGCCCATTGTTACATAAAGTCAACGACTGGTCAACCGACAAAGTCAAGGATCAAAATCAACCTTCGGTCAACAGTTTCCAACCAAGTTTCCAAGTCGTGCTCCCAGCCATCCCTCGTCCATGTCCCCCAGCGATGATCTCCGGCCAAGTCCGCCGACCATGTTGCCCAGCCTTGTGCACAGACGAAGTCCTCCATCCAGATTGCCAGCAGTGCAGCCAGGAAGTTTCCATCCAGATCGCCAGCAGTGCTGCCAACTAGTTTCCAGCCATGTCAACCAGTCAAGGCAGTCTGCCAGCAGGTCACACCATGCAAAGCTTGACAGTCACAGTCAACAACAGAAATGAGGCATGCAGGGAAGATTAATGCCAGGAGGCATGCATGGCAGGTTAATGCCAGGAGGCATGAAGGGCATAGCCAGGAGGCATGCAAGGAAACTTAATACAATTTATGCCTACCATGAAATTAGAGGAAGAAGTTAATTCGCAACTATATAAATAAGGGGAATTATAACCCTTAGAAGGAGGCCTAAGCTAGCTAAGACAAAAAAAATCCATTGTAATTCTGACATCAATAAAACATCACTCCCCAAGGAGATTCATCTGTGGATGTAGGCAAAATTCGTCGAACCACGTTAAATTCGTGTGTCTGTCATTCTTGATTATTTCCTGTTATTAACCCTGTTTTCATCAACAACGCTAGCTTAACCGTGTTCTGTGCCTGGAAATATTTATGGGTACAAACATGATCATTATGGATAGGTTTAAGAAGATTAGATTGGTTAGGAAGCTAGAAGTCATACCAAATATTAATATCATTTCCATTATTCCCTTGCCAAATACAGTTAGACTTAATGACTTCTAAACCTTTCCTAATACTAGACCAAATCCAAGAAATTATGTATTTCCTAGTTTTAACCAAAGGGTTGTGATTTCTGAAATATTTGTGTTTAAGAATTTTAGCCCAAAGCTGATCCTGGTTATTAATCAGCCTCCAGGCCAGCTTAGTGATTAAAGCAAGGTAGTGTTTATGAGGTATTCTAATTCCTAAACCCCCTTGTCTAATATCTTTCGTAATACTAGGCCAAGCTTTAGGATAGTAACATTTTTTCTTGTTCTTCTTTTGCCACCAGAAGTCTCTTTGGACTTTGTCTAAATTATCAAGAGTTTTTTTAGGGAAAGCTAAACATTGCATTTGGTGATTAGGGTAGGCACTGAGGACAGTTTTGATCAAAACATCTTGCCAATCCAACCTTGAAGAGAAGCGTAATACTTGTTTAACAAGGGTTCAAAGTTATTTACTTTATTTCTGTCAAAAAAGAGAGGAGTCCCTTAATATTTGTCGTTTTTAGAGATTTTTCTAACTTTAAGAATTTTTGAGATAAAGTTACAGTGTTTATTAGGAATTTTGGGAGTGAAATAAATCCCATATTTTTGAAAATTGATGACATGACCAGTCATTTCACCAAAGAAGTTAAGAATATGCACAATGTTTTTGGCTTCAGAAAGGTTAGCTTTAGCAAATAGAAAACAATCGTCAACGAAAAATAAATGAGAAACAGAGGGAGCATTTCTGGCAACTTTAATGCCTGAAATAAGATTGTCATTTTCAGCTTTTAATAGGAGTTTAGACATGACTTCCATGCCTATGATAAAAAGGTATGGGGAAAATGGGTCTTCTTGTCTGAGACCCCTGGTGACATAAAATCTTTCACCAGGCACACCATTTAAGAGGACAAAGAAGGAGGTAGTAGTTATGCACTGCATAATAAGGTGGCACCACTCTTTACTAAAGGAAAAAGCAAGCAGAGTTTGGTTAAGGAAGTCACACTCCATTCTGTCGAAGGATTTCGACAGATCAATTTTAAGAGCCATATTGCCATTCTTATTTTTAGAAATTTTCATGGTATGTAGGATTTCATGTGCCACAATTATATTGTCAGTTATCTGGCGACCAGGAATAAAGGCGGACTGATTTTGAGAGATTATTTTAGAGAGCAGAGGTTTAAGTCTGTTGGTTAAAAATTATTGAAATAAGTTTGTAAGTAGTGTTACTAAGGCTGATGGGACGAAAGTCACTAGGGGTAGAAGGATTTTGAACTTTAGGAATCAGAGTAACGAAAGTATAGTTGATTTCCTTGAGAATAAATTTTTTTCCTAAAGAAATCTTGAACAAAGTTGATAATAACGTTTCTAACAATGTTCCGGTGAGCTTTAAAGAAACCAGGTGGGTAACCGTCTGGACCAGAGGAACCCCACTGGTTCATATTGAACATGGTGTTTTTAATTTCACTTTCATTAGGAATTTTAATCAGCATATTACTAACTTTGTTCGGTTGTTACGGGATTCATTATAAAATTAAGGTTTCTTTCTAAAATCGATTTTTAATTCGTGTTTGGTCTTGCGGATTTCTTTTCAGCTTAATCTTCGTGAGTTTTGGAAAGATCTCCTCTTTAGCTAGTTTGGATTACACTTACCGGAATTCATGGCTGATTCTTTTAAGTGGTGTTAATTGGATTTCCTTCAGCGATTGGTCATTGGATGGAGATGTTTGGTCTATCTACTGATTACACTTTCTAGAAGCAAATCTGCACGTGGCTACTTCATCGAGTAGAAGAAGAATAGTTTATTATACAAAGTTATTGGGTTATAATCATGAGACTCTGCAGATTTCAGAAATCTTTCAGATTAGAAGAAATCTTGGTTTTGTTTGTTGTAAGAAGGAAATGTAGATGCATGAAAGGGTACAAAGAATTTATCATCCAAGTGGCAATTGCGAAACAATATCAAAGGAATTAAAATATTTTCTTAAATTATAAAAGAAAATAGAGTAACAGAAAGGGTTTCCTCTGCAAATATTTTCCAATAATTTCTGATATAGGTAACAACAAGCTCTTAGAATTCATCAAAAGAGCTACTTCTTGTATTAAAACAACTAGGAAGTAACCCGTGCTACGCACCACGAGGATGCCTCATGCTGGCACCGTGGACACATCGTTTGTAACGGAAGCTTGCCCTTGTTGACAATCATCCTGCGGCCCTGTTAATGTAGTCTACCTCATACATTTCCGAAGAGACATTTACAGGAAATTTTAGTTTACCTAACCACGTACTATATTCCGTTGGCATTCTCATGTCATTTTAACAAAGTGAATATTTTTTTTGCCTCCAAGATAAGTACCACCCCAATTCATCAAATCAGCGAAGGCTTTCCAGTTTTTTGGTTCAGAAGATTGCCCTTGTTTGTCAACTTTGTGGTCTTTCACTAACATCATCTTCAACCAAGGCCCTTGTCCCTTGATTCAGAAAACAAAAGTCTTATTGAAATCATTAGAATTAAACATCATAGGGAAAGATAACGGGGCGATAGTTCTGATATACTAACATGAGGTGCAAGGCCGTCGTTATCCAAGGTTCCGTAAGAGCCACATTCCATCTCATGTTACATGAGCCAAAGTTATTATATATTACATAAGAAAAGAAGTCTCATAGATGATTGCTTTTCATATTTGTTGAATTCTTTAAGCTGGGTGTCACAGATAAGGTAGTACACAGAATGAATGTCAAGCAACGAAGTTGAGAAAAATATTATATGTTTCATATATTTCGACCAAACAACAATCAATTGATCGGACGAAGTAGAAGTCCAATAAGAAAATAAGCTAGTTCGTAATCCGACCTTCACAGAAAGGAATTCTTCGCATCTACCCTATGACTGTAAAATCATTTTCTTGAAGCTTAAAAAATCGGAATGATAAAACAAACGACAGATCATATATTAATGGAAACTACCCCTGTCAAAGCAAAGTAGAATGTGTGCCGTGTCAGTGCAACTAATTTTGTGTTAAATCGAAGCGGAACTAATAGACACTTTTCCACTTCTATCCTTCAACATGATCACCATTGCTACCTCAACAATTGACACTTTCCCGTTTGTCTCTGCATGACTTTGTAGAAAAAGAGATTTGAGAGCAGTTGTGGATGGGTTTCATTTAGAAGAAATCTTTAAGACAAATCCATAATTATAAGTTGGATTAAACTGAAATAAATTACCTATCCTTATAAAAGGGGATTAAATGCCAAAGTTACCATTGAATCTTGATGTTCCTTTTGGCAGTAAGATGTCTATATGTTATAGACTTGTTGTTGTAACTTACCATTGTTGCTGGGTTCTCCTGGTTCAAGCACTCTAGGACCAAAATAGACATATATAAATTATGTTAGGAAGTGGGTTGAACGCACAACTGAAATATGATAATTCTCCGTATAATCTGAAAAACATAGATGTAAGGATTGGAACACGCACCATCAATGGCGCTCTTGGGAGAAAATTTTGCCCCAATTTCTTTTAGGCATTTTCACAAACACTTAAGCCTCTGATTTTAAATGTTCCTCCACTGAAACCCATATATATGTAACTGATTGATGGGGGAAAATTAACTTCAACAGAGCTTAAGAAATTCCACAAAGTTTACGCAGTTAACTGAACTTTTTACAATACTTGCATTGAATTATTTGTAGTTCAATCTCAGTATTGAGATGGACGAAACCAAAAACAGTATAGCCTTCTTGTTGTTACCTGCATTGCATTAGCAACAACCTAATCAGATTCATCTGAAAATTTAGTAAAACCCAATATGATCTAAGGTGTGATTATAATCATTCAGTAACTATCCAGTAAGATGTAATGGCAAACTACTACCAAGTTCAAACCCAAAATTTAACACATACGCTAATAGAAAAGAAGTAGATTGATATATTAAAAAGATAAACTTCAACATCCCGATGAATTAATAATCATACTACCTCCGCCCCAAATTAGTCGAGTCATTTGTAGTTTGTACAATTATTAAGGCAAGAAAAGAATGGGAGTATGTTTAAATATTTTTTACAAGTATGCTCTTATGGGTAATAACATGTAAAACTTCGAAATGATTTATCTCTTAAACTATACCATGGTTTTTTGTAAACTTTATACCGTTGAAAAGCATTTTAAAACACCTACATAACGAATATAAACATGATTATCAAATTATATATATTTCTTATAGTAACAACAATCAACTAAAAGGATAGTTTTAGAAATACCCCCTTGATTAGTGAAATGGTTCATCTATTTGTGGGACAAAATTTAAAACCAAATAGCTCAACTAATTAGGGACGGAGATAGTATAATTCAGATTTCTATGAGATACTGTTATACGGTAATTATCATCGTCTTGGTTTTTCTGTCTCTTCATTCTCCATTTGGATCAAATAGAAATGATTGATTTTACAGAGACATTCACATCTGCTGGAGGAGAGAGATGCGATTAAAGAATGAATGTAGAGAAGAAGGGGAAGGAAGAGGAGAAGTAGTTACTTTAGCGGGCTGCGGAAGTGGGGGTCGAAAGGAGATGGAACCATAGAAGTGGGGTTAGATTTTTGGCGTAGTACTGGTGAAAAAAAAAGTGGGTAGTTTTTACAAACTGAATGTGCAAGTGTGGTGTAAATATATTCGTATTGTCGATTCTGGTTGTTTGGGGCTAGAAGCAATGAGAGAGCTCCATTTTGGAATACTCCCACCATAATTATCTACATCAGCATTTGGTGGGATCAGAATGAAGGAGAATTGAGTATTTGGTTTCAGTTATCATCTTGTTAGATTAGATTAGATGGAACAATGAAACAATGGAACTAGTGGGAAGATTATTCAAAGAAGAAGGTTTTTCTAAATCCAAGATAACACAGATCAAGTTAGGAGAAGCTTAAAGAACAAATGGGATCTTGAATGGAAATTAGAGGTAAAAAATAAATATCTATTTTTCGTATCTTTTGAAGACCCGATAGAATTTGCTAAAGTTGTCATGTCAAATGCTTCCGTAAAGGGTAAACTTTTGTCTTTTGGGAAAAAAATAAATCAGGTTAGGCACTCTGATCTTAACTTTAATAAATGTATCTTCTGGAGTGTTTTCAAGTTCACTAGTTTTATTTCTGATAGAGTGTATATGGAAAGAAAAGTAGCTAAACAAATTGGTGAAGTTATGTTGATGATTGGTTTGCATGATGGAGAATACAAAGTCATTGTGATAGTTGATTTAACTAAGCCACTAGTGAAAAGGGTTGACATGATTTTAGAGGATTTGGGAACAAGGAAGAAACATATAAAAATAGATTATATTGGCTTTCCATCTCTGGTTTGTACTTATTGTATGTGTTAGAGCATTGTTCGGTCGAACTCGCAAGCGTTGTTATCTCAAACTTGTTTGTCAATTTTAGTTGATCAAAACTATATACTTGATTCTAGTCTACTTATAGCTATGTCTCGGATTAGGATATAAGTGGGTAGTTGAGCATTAGACTTCACACCATTCACCAATTGAAGAAGAAGATCTACTGAAGAGCTTAGAGAAACTTCATCAACAAAAGGTATGTGGAGACTAAAACTTATTTATCACTCAGAAGTCTATTTTATTCTATCTTCTAAGGAGACTAAGTCGTATAGCTATATAGACTTTGCATTATACACACTAGTAAAACCGCATGTGCGATGCACCCGCCTCTTGAACCTACGATCCAAAACTGATGCATAAAGAGTCATATAGTTCAAGATCTCTTCAATATGAGATCATTTGATGGCAACATCCTCACATTCTCTTCATGGTCAAATGTACTTATATCACCCGAAGCAAAGACGTGATAAGACCATTCCATTGTTTTGTTTCAATCAAATCTTCTTCCTTTTTTCGTTTGCGAATGAAAACAATTTTTTTTTTTTGAGGCTTTACCTTGCATCAACTAATATCCAGTAATCCAAGTGCCTAGACACTCCTTTACCATCACCATTATAACCGTACTGCTATGCCTATCCACAAATTATTCTCGACTTGTGACATTGTGTGCGCGCAAGCTCCATCTACGAACCAAAAAAAAAAACGCACATGCACACACAATTAAGGATGGCTAAAAATATCATCAAAATTAACTAATAAATAACTATTTTAAGACCACGCGATTAAGTTCAACTGACCCTCAATATATTACCCCTCAAAGTTGTATCCAAATTCTTTCGATCATGGTAAAATTACTATTGTGAGTGAAATATAAATCAGAAAAAGGTAAACGAATCTAAGTTACCATCATTTTTGGGTGTTGTAGTTATCACTTCCAACTTCTAAATAGCTCTACTAAAATGGGAAAATAATGGCCAATGACGCAAAAGACCAAAAACAACATACATTAAAATGGAATATATATAACTTTTTAAAATCAAATACAATAGAGTCCATTGTATCCACAAGTGTTCAATTGTTTTTGATTGGTTTCTGGTCGTTCTAACCATGTGCATATCGAACACAGGAGCACTGAAATTAATATGAAGTTACGATTCCTAATCTTAGTGCACTTAAGAACCAAACTTGCGGCACATTCACACCATTAAAAGTTAGTCATTTGCATGCATATACAACTAAAGTACTGCAAATCCCTAGATTGATATATAAAAGAACACACTACCATTAGTCTTTTATGTTAATACAGTAAATAAAACCACCGAATTGTAAAGAAAACTACTACATTACCTTGAGAGTTATTCTTGCAACTTCCTGTCCCCTGAATTGTGTTTCCACCACCTTTTGTTTTCTTCAAATGATAAGCATTTGAACGTCTTTGTATATAAGCTTCCTTTTCATGTTTAGTCATCGAATTGTAAGAATTTCGACGTCTTTATAGATTTGCATCCTTTGCATTTACAGTCATCGATTTGTACTTTTCTTTATCCAAAACTCGACAAACCTGTAGTAGAGCATCCCTTTGTCATTGTATCTCTGTTAGTCTAGGACTTTGACGGGGATGAAGTGACTTGTCCTTCATTTAATTGGAACCCAATTGGTACTGTTTTCTGAACCTATTTAATCCAATTGGTGATGTTTTTTGAAGATACTTAAATTGTGACACCATTTGGATCGAATTGTACTCCATGCAGTTAACTTCCATCCTTGCTTCTTGCACAACCCCCAAAACAAACCAACATTATTACAAAGATCTTATGCTTTTTACATCAACAAGTTTAATATTTATACAATAGTCTCATTTGAGGACCTCATGAACTTAAACATATGCTTCAAACAAAAAAAAAGTTGAACTTAAACATGGATATGAGAAACTTCAAACTGCTTGTATCTACTTTAATTTAAAACTAACGTTAACCCAATCATTAAACATGTTATTCCCAATTAAAATTTGAAATTACTAACTCAATAAGTTTAACACTAACCTGATTAAGGGAAGAAAAATAACCAATTCTGCAATTCACACTGTTCTACAATTCTGCAATTCAATCTTTGTTATTACCGTAATTTAGTGTTCAAATAAGTTAGTTGAAACCCTAATATGAAAGGAGTACACAATTGGTGAGTGAAACTCATAAATTTGGATGAATTTGCTGGTGGTGCTGGACAAAATCGGTGATTGAAATTAGGAAATTTGTATCAGTATGGTGGTGGTGGTGCTGATTACGGTGGTGGCGATGGTGTTGGTGGTGAAACGGTGGATAATTTGGTGGTGGTGTTGGATATGATGGTGGTGATGTTATTAGTGGTGAATGAGTAATAGAGGCGGAAATGGTGAAGGATGATTGAATTTTTTGTTAGCTTGTTGAGTGACAATCAAAGAAAATGAATCTGCCCCTGGAAGAAGAGGTGGATAAGAGGGTGGCAGAGAGGAGGAGGAACAAACTGGAGAGACGAAGGAGATGCGAAGGTTTTAGAAAAATTAAAACTCGTTATTTTACAAATGTATCCTTTTCCCTCTCCGTTGTTACGAAGGCCCGCTAGTAAGTCTAAAGTCATGGAGGGGTATAATGGGCTTGTCAATTCCGGACGACCAAAAACCGTGACGGTCGAAAAGTACTCCTTCTCTTTATTATAGTATAAGATTTGAAATTTCTGAGTCGAGTTTATCTCGTTTATATATTTCTCGAAATACGTATTTGAAGCTTTTTAGCTTTAGCTAAACTTCATTATCTACTTGACGAATTTAGTTGTAGACAATTTATTTGTTGGAAACTAAATATTAAGTCAAGATGATTATGTGAAAATTACCTTGAACATCTTACATGATTTGTGTGAGACAATCATTTGATGTTAACTTGGGAGGTTTCGTATTGATCAAATAATCACTTGAAAATTATTTGAAGCTAGTTGTATGTGTAAGATTACCGTTGTTGTCTTTTAAGGATGTTTCAATCATTAAATGAGAGTTTTAGAACTACTACCAATGTCTAGATATAAAAAAGTATGCGTACATAGTATGCGAACTGTGAAGTTCTACTTCAGGTCCGGAACTCTTGTTTGCAAACGGGTTTACCTGTGAAAGCTCCGGAATTGTGGTTTGCGAACGGCAAGACTAGGCTACGTCCGAAACTTTGGTTCGCGTACTCAGTTTGTGAACACCGTGGTTAGGTTCTAAAATCGGTAAGTATGACAATTCATACTCATGAACTCAAGTTCATTTGCGAACTAAAGTCCCTGGAACTTTAACAAAATAAGGTATGCGAACTTGTTTTGCAAACTGTGGCATTATGTTCATGAATTGGTTCTTGTATAAGTACTTTGTACAACTACAAACCAAACCAAATATGTTTCAAATTATTCATGAATATTTGTATGAGATGGTGAACATTTGAATAACTCTCTTAAAGCACATTTAGATTCGTATGATTATCTATCATGATTGATTGATCATCATATTTGATCTAAAAGTGTTAGGTGAATATGGCTAAACTAAAAGTGTTCATATGGATAACTTCGGTTAACTGTTATTGAGCCAACTCAATATACACGTTTAGGTACGGTTGTAGTTACCTAAAATCTGAGAGAGGTTAGAATTGGGATTCTAGGGTTTCTGAAAGTGAGTTACGGGAGGTTGAGCTTGAACAGTCTTTGCCTAAACCACGCACAGTGTCCGTTCAAAGGCTGCTTCAGTCACATGGAAGAGATTTAGGGATGGTCTTAGGAAGGGAAGCATATGAAGAGAGATTAGAGAATTCTAGGGTTTGAAGAAGAATTGCTCTGAGAGGTTATGAGAAAAATCATCGTAGCTTGGAAAATAGATGACCTATTTATAGCTGAATTCTCTAATCTCAAGTCGGTGAAGATAAGGATTGCTTTTCGTGTCGTGCGAAGCAATTCTCCCGTCTCTTCAGGAATGGGGATAAACTAGGTCGAGTTTATCTCATTATTCCACCGCCTTTACTCTCTTCTGCTGTGAGAAATAAGCTGGTGTTGATGGTGAATTTTAGTTCAGGGATAAAATTGTAAAACTATATTTATGCGCTAACATCCTGCAAAGGATAGAGCCACTGATAAGTGATGAATACTTCTCCACTTTACTAATTCACCTATAATGGAGCATGTAGCAACAATCCCATATACCTCGTGAATTTATAACATTATTAATGTATGACCAGCCTTATTTTCCTGTACTGATCCACTCTTATCATTGGTGCGACATGACGACTGAGTGTTGCTCTCAGCAGAGCAACACGGATCTCCAAACATTAATAATGAAGCATGTACGAAATACCCGTACAGGCTATAACTCTCGGAGTGTTATACTATCCCGATTGAGCATTTGGACTGTCCATATCAGTCTCACAAACGATCACGACCATCCAACTTCACCAGCATGATTGGATGGCTCAGATCGAATAACCCTCAAGCAGGTATTGGAGTATTCACCACCGGCCCAATACGGACCCACATAGTCGGCCTCCCCAAAAGGGTAGCATGGCTTGCCAATACGTCCATACAAAACAGCGTGGACGAGAAACTCTAAATTAGGGTTTGCGACACATTACATGTATCGCAAAGTAGTCTCAACCATCCATCTTCGCAGGCATAGATGAAGGGTGTAGATGTAGATTCAAAGGGCCCAGAGCATGTCAACACAATCACCGTGGGCCCGCCTACATACATGACTTATCGGTCAGGACCAACTATAGTTGGTCGTTCCAGTTTGTACGCCCAAACAAGGCATGACGCACTTCCGGTGAAACCCTAATTAGGGTTTTAACATCACGAGCATCCATTTTCTCCTGCACGAATGAAGGGTCCAGGAATAGACTAGGCAGGTCCGGTGCGCATCAACATGATCACCGTGGGCCCATCTATCTCCACACCTGATCGACCAAGGCATATCATGCCTGGTCGCCTTGATTCGCACGCCCAAACTAGGCGTGGTCACACCTCCCGATTGCAAACTAATCTCGACCACTCAACTTTGCCGGACAAATTGAGTGGCTTAGATCACGTTTCTATGGGACAATGAAATACAGGCGTGTACATCAGCCCGTCGTCTGCACACCAGACTAATCGGCCAAGACCGACCAGGCTTGGTCGCCTCGAAACGCGCGCCCAAAGTTGGCATGACGCGCGGCCTTTGCGGCACAAAATCTCTGTCGCAAAGCAATCCTAGCCGCTCCTCTTTGCCGGACAAATTGAGCGATCTAGATTACACTTTCACGAGACAATGAGGTATGGGAATGTACACCGGCATGCCGTCTACACGCATGCCCAATAGGCCTTGCCAAAATCGTGTCCCAAATTGGATTCGACCAAGCTGAAGAGTGATGCTTGCGCACCTCTTCATAAACCCTAATTCCACTAACTGTCGCAGATGAGTGTCTCAAATATTATCTCTTCCGTTCAACTTCACCTGCTTGGTTATACAACTCTGGTTAGGATTTAGTTGGTCAATGAGGTGTCGCGGTGATTACCATCCGCAACTCTACCACATCATGTGGTCGGCCAAGAGAGGACTTGCTTGCGCAGCCTCCAAACCATCATATGAAGTAGGCTGGACATGATGCTATTTTAAGACGCTCAATAACAATGCTTCATACATGCTGAATATATTCGATGCATTACAAGTGTAGGATCAGAATCTCGCAATGACAATATTTTAGCGAAATTATCAATGACACAACACAACAGCGTCGCAGAACAATTTCAGAAATGATAAAATAAATGACGTCAGCTAAGATCACGAGAAAAATATGATAGTCCTGCGAAAATTAGAGAGTTTACGAAATTAACATTTGTAAGGTTGCGAGAATGTCGCAGACCATACCCGAAAATAAAAGACAGATTAGCTGTCATCCATTATGTATTTCCTTATAAATAGTCGTTCGAGTTGTAAAGAGGACGTGATATCTTTTTTGAGTAAGAAACAAGTAAATAGGAGAGAGAAATTCTAGAGCATAGACCATTCTTAATTTCTTTATCTTTTCTTGTAAGAACCTTCAAAGACTGATCAATAAAATTAAGAGTGTAAACCTAAAAATGAGTTGATTAATAATGAAATCATATGAGGGGTGTAGTGTAGGATTTCCTGCAACTACATAATGGCGCTAGAAACAGGGAGGTGTTGAAGATTATTCTAAAAAAAGCTGAAGATTGATATTGAGATTTGTGAAAATTTAGAGTGATTGATTAAGAAGTTTCCATAATTTCTTGCAATATTGTTAACATTGAAGAAATGGCTAGAAGAAGAAATACATCCGAGCAACCGACTACTGTTAGAAGAAGCAAAAGAATTGCTGGAAGAGAAAGAAGTGAAATGGGAGAATCTACTAGAATGAGAAGTAATAGAGAAAATCAAATTCAACCACCAATTCAACAAACACTAGTTTAAGGGAGAAATATAGATTATGATAGGGTGAGCATACACACTTGGCAATCAAATTCGGCAGAAGAAGTAGAAGAAGAGCAACAAAACAGAAATTATAGACAGGAAGAGAGAAATCAAGAAGCATATGAAGGAATAATTCATGGAGATGAGGAAATTGGAGCATTAGAAACTTTGAGACGAATAATACATGAAGCAAGAAGAGTTGAGGCAGAAGAACGTGCAAATTTAACAAGGCAAAATCACGAATTAAGGATGGAGAATATAAGACTACAGAATAGAAGATCGAGAAGTATTACAAAATCATATTCAAGATCGACTAGAAGAGAAATAAGGCGAAACTCACCCACAATCAATGCTGGAAACAATATTCAAGAAGAAATATCAAATCCTAATCAAGAATATCGTGAAAATAGAGAAAGAGATGATGATCGTTACGTTTCACAAAATGAAACTTTTGATGATGGACAAAATGGTGGAAATCAAGAGAACGGACAACATCAGGGACGAAATGACCAAGATGGCGAAGGAAATCGAGAGGAAGGAAGAAGAATTTTACATGTGAGAGAAACTCAAAGAAATCAACAGACAATTGAAGAAGAAATTGAAAGACATTATGCTGAACAAGCACGTTTAATATGCGAACGTGAAAGATTGAGAGAGGAAATGGAAGAACAAGAGCTTCAGGAGACAATTCGCCAGAATAATCATGACAATCGAGAAAGAAGGCATACAAAAAAACCGGAATAACGGTAATCTCAATGAGGAGTATGAGAGAGTAAAGAGGACGGCTGAAAGACAGCGAATTGAATTGATAAGAAATGAACAAAATCATGGAGGGGAAAATGAAAGGCATCATCATTTGCGAATTCAAGATAAAGATGAAGAAGAGAATCGCAGAAGAAGACGAGATGAGGATAATGAAGAAGAAATGCAAAATTTCGCGAGAGAAGATAGACATGAACGCAGAAGAAGAGAGGCGAAATTAAAGAGACCAATGGATCAAGATTCAGGTGTAAATAAACAAATATTGAAAGAAATAGAAGAAATGAGAGGAATGCTAAATAATAGAGGAGAAGTAGGTAGAAGACAATTGGATGAAGCAATAGAAGAAGCTGCGAAAACTCCATTTACAAGGGAAGTACAATTAGGAGGAATACCACCGAAATGCAATTTGCCCGCATTAACCAGATTTTTGATGGAACAACTTGTGCAATTCAACACATTAAAGCCTATGTGAGGTGCATGTTACAATGGGAAAATCATGATGCCGTATTATGCAAATATTTCGCATCCAGATTAACAGGAGAGGCGTTAAAATGGTTTGAAGGTCTACCAAAGAACACAATAACCTCCTTCAATAATTTGCAGACTACATTCTTGGGGGCATATATAAGTAATAATTCCTCGCGATCTGGTATAGAAGATGTGTTTGGATTAAAATAAAGGATTGGCGAAAGTTTGAAACACCTGACTAAAAGATGGAGAACTATGTGTAGCGAAATGGCTGGCCGTGTAGATGCGAGATATCTTATATTATCATTTATCAATGTTATGTTTGCAACAAACCTATTGTATGTCCAAATTTTCAGAGTCAAGAATACGATCACAATGAATGAATTGCGATAACTTCAAGAAGAATACATTGCTCTAGAGGAAAGGCAAAATGAAATGGAATCATATCCAGTTGTGAACACCAGCTCACAAACAGCGAATGCAAGCTTATTACCCAAGCTAATAAACACAGTGGAGAATACTTCGCAAGTACAACAAGAGAAGGTGACAAGTAACAATCAACAGAAACTGGTAGCTATGGGAAGCCGAGATCAAGAAGAGTATGAAAGAGAAATAAATTTCTAAAATCGTGGAGGAAATAACAAGATTCAAAGACTCGATCAACCGCAAGAAACTTATGGAGGTCAAAGACAAAACTATGATAGAGGACAAGGAGGTCACAAGGTAGTATGGGAAGAAATCAAGATGCCACCTCTAAATACAAGTGTGGAGAAGATATGGGAAACTATAATCTTGATGGAGAATATACCAACACCATGGAACATGGGAACGGAACCACCTCCAAACCACAGAAGTCATGAGTTTTGTTCTTATCATCATTTTCATGGACATACCACAAATGATTGCAGAAATGTAAAAAGAATTATTTTGAGAATGATAGATCAAGGAAAACTAAATGACTTTTTGGTAGGGCATCCACAATCTCAACCACTGTCACCACCACCAGAACATCACAAAGTGAATACGATGAAAAAGAAAGAAACATTCTTCATAGAAGTTGGTACAAAAGCAAAAAATCTATTCTGTCACTCTACCGTACATTCATATAAGACAATTGAATATATTCATGATAATGTTTTGAGTAGAGTGTTCGCAAGAGATAATGATGGAAGAGAAATTATGAATATTGCGAAAATCTCGCCACTAGAGGAATGACAGAAACAGATCATTTCTTTTACCGCAGAAGAAATTCCCGAAGGAGAAGAGGTGCATGACAATCCATTGGTAGTAAAATTAGAAATTAATCCAAAACCGGAAGAAGATGAGGATGATGAAGCTGAAGATTCATGGGCAATCAATAGAATTCTAATCGATACTGGAAGCTCTGTGAACATCTTATTTTATCATACTTATAAAACCATGCGTGGAAGAGATGATGATCTTATACCATCAACATATAAGATATATGGTTTAAATGGTACTGCTAACAAGCCTAAAGGGGAGGTTACTATGCGAATTTTATTGAAGGGAATATCTTCTGAAATCTTATTCTGTGTCGTTGATGTAGAATCACCCTACAATGCGTTAATTGGTCGACCTTGGCTACATGGGATTCTAGGTGTAGATTCAACTTTCCACCAGTGCATCAAATTCCCTCACCCCGGTGGTGTAGGAATCATAAAGGGAGATTGGGTTGAAGGAAAGAGGTGTTACGAAACTGAGATAGAATCTTGCGAAGGAAGAGCAAACAAGAAGGAAAACTGGCGACACAAAATCAAAGATACACAAAGAAGTGAGAGGTTGATGGTGGATATAATCGAAAAGAAAGGAGAAGAGATGTTGCGAAACTAATGCTAGCTCAGAATAAAAATAATGAACATACCACTACTAAGGAAGCAGTGACAGAAAATAATAAAGAAGCAGAGGATGACAAAGGTAATAAAAACAGGAAATGTATGAATGATTAAGTTGTTGCGATACTCTCGCAATAAGCAAAATTCTCAAAAATACATTTGATTGAATGGCAAAATTGACATTGCGAAATTCAGATACAATATGATGATTTGCGAGACTCTCGCAGAGATAATGAATTTTACATAAAGTAATCAGAGAAAAATGACAAAAGAGAAAGAGGCGAACCTTTATGGCGTACACCCTAGTTCGCGAATACAATTTCGCAAGAGGCAAATGTAAGACCTAAAGTACGTCATATAAGGGGGTACCTGTTGCATGGCTTAGGGAAAGGCTACACCGCCACCGGAACCTGAGTCATGGAGATTTGGGGTCAATGAAGCCCGTCCGGGAGAGGCACCTTGGATTCTCAGCTTAAGCATATGACTTAGGTTGGGCGACTAAGGTAATAAGGACTCTCCCAAGGAGTGCAGATCTGATCAAGGCGCCGAGGTACACGGTTGAGTCAAGAGTGCCAGAGACGTTTGAAGCGTACTTTTCCATTCTTGACAAGTCTTGGCTTATACTGCACTCGGCCTGAAGAAAACCCCACTTAGGGTGCAGTCTCGTAACCATAAGCCTTATAGGTAAAAGGGATAAGAGGCTGCGAAAACAACTGGTTGTTGTTAAGACTGGATAGGAGGAGCTAACCTTGTATGGTAGAATTAAGCCTCCTTGAAAGGGCAACCAGGGGGAGATAAGGGCGGCACCATCCATTAGGGAGATGATAAGTGTCTTAAGACGCAAATGTCATGAGGCTTCTTATTCGCAAGGATATTAAGGCTTGTCATATTTGTGCAACAATCCTGAAGAGGCAATAATACAAAAGAAAAGGATAAGACAAGATCAACGGGTTTTTGCATGAAAGTGCAAGGACGTCCTGCGATTTTGTCGCAATGACAAGAGGTGGCATAATAAAACATTTAATTAGGAAGGAAAAATAAGACCACACATGAATGAGATTTTGAAAAGAAACAAAATTCACTTCGTATAAGATTGTGAAGTTATACAATAAGAATTTTTTTATGAGATCTCTCATTTGGATTCAAATAACAGAGGCAAGTATGGGAATGTATGAAATTAGAAAATGTTATTTGCCTCCATATAATAGATTTACTCAAAGATTCAAGAATTAATGATTATATTGATTAACTATATTGCAAAGAAGAATTGTTTTAATTAATGCAGGTCAAAATGAAAGAAAAACAAATATACATAAACAAGAAATAAATGTACAAGTATTACAAAGAATCAAAGAAAAAAAATAAAGACTAATTCTTAGTTAATCCTTCATTATCTTCATCAGACTTGTTCCCTTCTTCGTCTGCGTCAGAATCTTCATCACTATCAGAACTTCCATCACTATCATATTCTTCATCGTCAGCTTCGCTATTAGAGATAATCAAACTGGGAGTATTCTGTGGGATTTCTTCCAAGAGACAAGGATAATCAGAATGTGGGATATTATGATCGTCACAAACCATTTGGATAGTTTGATTGCGAAAATGCATAACATCATTCTTAAAATTCGCAACAGTGATCTTGATTTGATTCTTTAATCTGGAATACTTGTCGTTGCGCGAAGAAAGATTCTTTGCGAGTTCCTCCTTTTCAGCTTCGAGTTCCCCAATCTTTTCACGATATCTATTCTCAGAATCTGTGAGCAAAAGACAATCAATTATTAACTTGATGAGAATTCATAAGAAGCGAAAGATTAATAAAGAAGAGAAGTTAGTAACCTTCTCTGTCAGAAATCATATCTCTAATCAAGGCTGTATGCTCAACTTGAAGACTAACATTTACACCTAAATCTTTTCTAGCATCATCTAAGATTTTCGCAGCCCAAACAAATTCATCCTCACTACTTATAAGAAGACGAGAACGAATTTGATTTTCCCTTTCGCAGAGTTCGATATTCTTGCGGTTAGCTTCATCTCGTTCAAGTTGAACTTCAAGAAGAGCCTCTTGGAATTTCGCCAAAGCCTTGGCACCTTGATCAGAGATGCGATCCTTATCATCTATGAGACCGCTAATTTTGGTTCTTAACTCATTGGTTTTATCCTTACAATCAAGAAGGAGACGCTTAAATCGGTTGGCTAAGCCTAAACTAGATCTATGATCAATTTCTAAGAGGCGAAATTTAGATCTAAGCTCATTTAGAGAAAGAGATGAAATTCTATCATTTGAGAAGCTATTTAAGGAATTGTTAAGACGCTCAAGAAGGGTATCATTATCCAAGGCATTAGGAAATGAACGAAGAAGGGTAGCTTCATCAGAAAGACCATAAATGTCTGCAAAAAGGATCATTTAAATAAGATAAAACAACAGGATGAATGAATAAAGGGAAAAGAGAAAAGTAACATACCGTAAAGCTGATTATTAGCTTGCTGGAGACTAAATATTTTTTTCTTATACAAAGAAGAATCAATTTCTAATTGTCTATTTTTCTCGCGAAGACCTTTAACTTCAGCTTCCAATTCTTCATTCTTTTTGCGAAATTGAAGATTCTTCTTTTCAAGATTTTCACGTCTTCTCTCTAGATCTGAGGCAACAGCAAAAGAAGCTTTTCCAGCCTGCGAAAAAATATAAAAAATATTAATATAGAAAGAAATTTTGAGTTATAACAATGAAGAAGTAAAAGGATAAAAGTATAACAGACTATTGAGAGAATGCAAGAAGTTGGGAGTCACTGATTTAGAAACTCCACGAAGAGAGCTATCACCATCCAGTAAAGGGACATCGCAAAGAGTAGCGAGATCTTTGCAGGTATTTGCGAATTGGCTATCTCCCATTCCTTGTAGAGAATCAGAAAAGAGGCCAGAGAGCTTAGCCATAGAAGATTCAGGTGGAGAATCTTCACTTGCAGCGAGATCATCGTTGTCCTCATCACCCTTATCACTTTCGGAATTTTCGTTAGGAGGAATATTTGAAGGAGAAGAAGAACGAACTTTACTTTTCTTTGGAGGAGGACCAGATGATTTTTCCCTGCGAAGAGCACCTTTACCTTTATCACCAATCTTCGCAACATCGACAAATTCTTATACTTAAGCAATAATCTTCACACACAGATAGAAATAAGAAATGGAAGCATGGAAGTAACAGTATACTGTTTAAAATCATAATAGAAAATTGAAGAAAATTTAGAATCATAAGTGAAAATTTCTTACCTCATCTGTGTATGAGCGAAGAGCTAACAGAGCACTAGATTTCCCAGTCCTGTTATAACTATCTTTCAGTTTTTGGATCCGCGGAATGTCACAAGAGTTAGCGAACAGAATAATAAAAATCAATAAAGAAATATAAAGTGAGTTAAATGGGAAGAAAAATACCTATTTCTCCTTCTCGGGCCAAGAGAAAACCCAAGGTTGATAAGCAGCGAGATTCGCAGGAAGAACATTTGACCCATCAATGTAGGGTCCTTTTAGCATTAAAGGAAAAACACACCATTTATCATCTTTCGATTGGCGAGGAGTTGTGTTTTTACCAGAATGCCAGTCAATATCTTGCATGAGAATTTTGGCTTCATCATTGTTATCTTTCCTTTTAAGCGAATACCCCAGCGAGTATTCTCTTTCTTCATGGAGATAAGTTCATAGTTCTCAAAGAAATTCGCTACTGTGTATTTCTCAACAACTATCTCTAGGTTTGCGAATTTAGGATCTGTAAGTTCTTTGGAGTAAAGAGATCCTCTACCAGCACCACGATTAGCGAACTCTAGCATCAGACGGATGCAATCCCCACTCAGTTGGAAGATAGCTCGCGAAAATCCCGAGTGAGCGAGAATTTCATAAAATAAAGGAAGATCTGGGTTATAAAGAGGAATAGGGAGACCTGCGAGAATCTGACCTAGCGAAATTATGATTGATTGATCATCACAATACTGATCAGAGAAAAGTTTGACAGAAAGAATTGATTTGGCATTTTCACCAGGAATGGTGGAGAGTGTGAAACCTTTATCAGCAAGATCTTTTTGGACATCTTGTAAATTCTTTTCATATCTATGACCACTTGGAGCCATGTTTGAATATATAGTATGGGAATGAATAAAAATAACGAGGATTGAAGGGGGAAAAAGTTACAGCAGCAGAACTTGCAGAAGAATAACAGAGTTGCAGAGATGAGAGAATTAAAATAGAAGAGAAAGTAAAAAGAAAAATAGAAAGAAGAGTAAGAAGAGGATATAAAGGAGATTTTTTTTAATCGAAGAAATAAACACCATTAAGACGAAGAGACGTGAGCGGTTGAAAAGTAGCGGTTACAGAAGACGTGTCAAGAAACAAATGGATGAAAGAATACGTGTGATAAATGCAGAATATAAAAAGATGAACAGCTGCGGCATTTCTCACATCATTCTCTACTTTGCAGAGAAGATATGAGAAGAGGCATGATGTAGGATCAGAATCTCGCAATGCCAATGTTTTAGCGAAATTATCAATGACACAGCACAACAGCGTCGCAGAAAAATTTCAGAAATTATAAAATAAATGACGCCAGCTAAGATCACGAGATAAATATGATAGTCCTGCGAAAATTAGAGAGTTTGCGAAATTAACATTATGTATTTCCTTATAAATAGTCGTTCGAGTTGTAAAGAGGACGTGAGATCTTTTTTGAGTAAGAAACAAGTAAATAGGAGAGAGAAATTCTAGAGCAGAGACCATTCTTAATTTCTTTATCTTTACTTGTAAGAACCTTCAAAGATTGATCAATAAAATTAAGAGTGTAAACCTAAACATGATTTGATTAATAATGATATCATATGAGGGGTGTAGTAAAGGATTTCCTGCAACTACAACACGCATAGAATTCACGTGATATTTTACAAGTACCAAATTCCCAAATAACTTAGTTATTTAACCTAGCATTACATGATACCTTTTGTGGGTCCCACGATCTGCATATTCGAGACATCAATCATGTCACAAACTGGGGGATACATACTGGGGTATTGGTCTGGCGGTTTACAGCGTGCAGTGCACAACGCGCCATCACAAGAACGTGTCAGGAAGTCATGGACGATTAGTGATGATGGGAGAAGTGGGAAAGACTGATCGTGTAACGATAACACACGCAACTCCACTACTCCATCACTCCACTTTCTCCACTTCCCATGAGAGACGTAGGTTAGGCTCAATGACTTGTATAAATAGGTTCTCCTCCCTATTTTCAAACAAGACAAGACAACAGAAGCAAGTGTTGATACAACCGTATTCAAACACCGAAACTGATAGCTTACATTCTGCAAGCCAGTTCAACTTTCTGATACAAGTCATACATAGCCAACACCTTCACAATCTCAACACCTTCTTCGCTTCCCTCCCTAAGATCAACCCTATCTCCTTCACTTTGTGACCGAAGCAAGTCTGGAACGACCATTTCTTGGTTTAGGCCAGAATTGTACAGATTGATTTCTCGAATCACAAAGCACTCCCGTGCAGTGCATTTGTTTAGGGTTTAGATTCATTCCTCATCCACACCCCAAATTACCAAATTCCGCAGGAATAGTTTTCACCTATAAACAATTGGCGACCACGGTGGGAGATTAATCTCTCGGTTGTGAAGTCAATTTCTTCAATACCAATTCAATTTTACTGATTTCGAAAATGGTGGATCTTAGGTCTGGATCAGCGACCAATCCTGACGGGACTAGCATTGACAACACTCTCGGTGTTGATATCTCAGGTGTCACCGTGCAGCCAGTCAATACCATCAATGTATCTCGTGGAATTGCTTCCTCTACTACCAGCACCAGCGGATCAGGAGATGTTCCAGTAAGTGTAACACCTCCCATTACCAGAGCCAGAGCAGCCGCAAATCCCGGCATCTCCTCAAAGTGTAACGCCTACGGCGGTCACCAGAGCAACAACTTCCACCCCTTCATCAGAACGAGGAGCTGGAGGAGAAAGAGGAGGACCATCTCCCAATACCATCGCATGAATAGGCAGGAAGTCCTTGCTAAGACTCAAATGGATATGGCTGCAACTCAGAAAGGGGTACTCACTTTTCTTAAGACATTAATTGATCGATTGCCACAAGAGCCGCGACATCCCCTGAAGCCAACAAGGAACGCATTCAACTCACCCGGAGAAGGTACTTCAGCGGCGCGAACCTACATGGACCTGATCAAAGAAGCGACATCATATATGAACGGTCCTGTCGTGGAGATTCCTACACTGGGGACTGATCCTCACAACGATCTTCCTCAAGTCAATAGTCTCACTATGAGCCGGAGGCCGGTTGATCAGGAAACGATTTCTCTAGTGGAAAGTTTATGCGAACTTTTACACCTCTCGAAGAATAAACGGGCATAGACGTTTTGCTGCAATCAACCAGAAGAAGGTCACAACCGGTCCCTACACGTTACTGCACGCATCAAGGATTCAGAGTTCAAGAGGGCCGACACGAAAGCGTCTTCGAATGTGATTACTCTCAAGACCCTCAGGATGGACAAAGTTCGCTCAGGAAAGATCGTATGGCATCCTACCACAATGACAGACTTTGAAGGAACCTAACCAGCACATACGGGATCGTCCCTTGAACGTACCACCAATGCCTGAAGACTATGCTGGATAAAGAAGTCGTTTGTATTCCTGCGTCATTGTCTCCTTACGCACCAATATGCGGAGTAAAACTGGTCGAACTGAGGGAAGCTCCGCGGGAAGTATCAGACAAAGTCCATTGCATCCAACTCTCCACGTGGGCGTCAATCCAGGAGGAGTACCGACTTGCATCATTGAGGGCTAATCCCCACGACGCACCTTTGCTGACAAGGCATTCCTCTTCATCCGGTGAAGCCACAACCCATGTTTCGTGGCAAGCCGTGACCAGAAAGGGAAAACCGTATACCGACGCCTCTGTTAGCAATCAGCAGGGGAGACTATTACCAAGTCTCTCCGCCCAACGGAATGCTACAACAACAACGATCCACAGGAAGAGGTGCTGGATGCTCCACGACAGCTTCAAGATGGTACCAACTCCACAACTGATGAGCTCGACGATGAGGAATCTCCTAGGACTATCTCCATCAGCTCGACCTTGTGTAAGCATTCATACAATCTCCGATCCAAGTCGGTCAAACAATATTCGAGGCAATTCAGGCGCGAGATCAGGTGTTACATGGATTCCAGAGACTTGAACGAATGCTGCCCTAATGACGATTTCCTTTACCTAACATCGACATGTTGGTATATGCTACCAGTGAAAATGACATTTTCTCCTCCATGGATGGATGTAGCGGCTACAACCAGATAAGGATGTATGAGCATGGTGCAATTACGACAACACCTGCTCTGCTGGAAACATCAAGCCTGCCAGTAATGAAGAGCCTCACAATGTTCGTGGAAACATATATTTCACCAACGGGAAATACAATCTTCAGCTTTTGTAAGAAGTTCCGCTGAAGCATTAAGAAGAAAACCACTGAGATACAACATCTTGCGCATCCAAGATCGCCAACTCCAACTCCAATAGCACATGCACGACCGCCACAATGATGAAACAACGTCCAAGATATTCCATGTCTGGATCGACGTAGCAACATCAATGAGAGACGCTTTCAGAATTTCTCTTCCCGTAGAAGAAGTAGCTGCGTTACCAAAGGAGATTGCACCTGGGTCTTAAGAGGTACATACATATTCTCCATATCAAGAGCTTCATTATTAGTTAAGTCATTCGCATGAAGGAACTTCCCTACTCCTCAAAGACACTATCCGAAGATGATAATGGCAAAAGAGTGTGACACTTAGCACTGCGCATCTCAAAGATGGTGAATTTAGAAATATGCAAGCACGCTATCGTTCCAAGATATCCAAAGACGAATATAAACTCAAGAGTGCATAAGTATTGTCAAAGGCCGGTGATATTCCTGGACGTCTGTGAAGCGCAACACAGGCGTAAAGACGGTCTCATGAACCCAGCGTGGCAACATCTATCAAGCAGGGGACTGTCCCCCTCTTCTTCATTCCATGAGGCAACATCAAGAAGCCATCGGTTCCATCATTATCTTCTCCCTCTAATAACGAGACTAGCTCTACCACTATATGAAGACCGCCAAGTTCACGCCATCTTCCTCCCAGTCTCTTCTGATCGCAGTTGCGGTTGAGAACCGTTGTTCAAGCTTCACCGTAGCAACAACCACTACGGACAGAGGTAATTCGAACTTCTGTATATTTTATTTTCCCACGGAGAAGTAGTAGAGTCACGGAGGAGAGATGGCGATATCTTTATTATGGTAAACCCAACGACCATACAAGATAGAACCATGTAAATCACGCTTGGGGACTGAGGCTCAGCATGAAGTTCCTTCACCGTCAGTCAGGGACTTCTTCAACACGGTCAATCAAGAAGCATGTAATTCGCAAGTGTAAATCAAACTGAAGAGGAAGCTGCTTCACCGCTCTTCCACAAGAAGCTTGCTTCAACGCTCTCTCCTGAAGAAGCCGCTTCAACACTCTCTGTAGCAGAAGCCGCTTCAACGCTCCCTCCACCAGAAGCTGCTTCAACGCTCTCCAGGACCTGCTCGCTCCAGAAGCTGCTTCAACGCTCTCAGCGGGACCCACACCACGTTCGAACATACAAGGTTCACGTTTGGGAAAAGCAAGCACGCCTGGGTGCCACGTTCGAGCAAAGGGAAGACCGATGTTGGTTAGCAAGACCGGTGTTAGTCAGCAAGACCGGTGTTGGTAGAAGTAACAAAGCTGGTATACGGGACAAGTCCGGTGTTCGAACGAAACAAGACAGCAAGGCCGGTGTCGGTCGAGGCAGCGATGTCCGTCAGCAAGGCCGGTGTTCGTCAAGGCAAGGCCGGTGTTGGTCAAGGAGCAAGTCTGGTGTTGGGTGAGGCAAAAGCCGGCACCAAGCAAAGCAGGCACCCGGCGGGTCCCACGTTTGGGCAAAGCAAGCAAGGCTGGTATTGAACCACGTCAGCAAACGAGGTCGGTGTTGCCCAAGTCCGCGAAGCTGGTGTTGGTCGAGATCGCAAGGATGATATCCCGTCACGCAAGCAAGACTGATATCACGTCACGCAAGTAGGCTGGGGTCACGTCAGACCGGTATTGGTCAAGGCCGATCAAGGTCAAAAGGCTGGTATTGGGCCACGTCAACAAGTAAGTTGATATTGGGCCACGTCAGCAAACAAGGCCGGTGTTGGTCGAGTCCACGAAGCCGGAGTTGATCAAGGTCATAAGGTTGGTATTCGAATGAAATAGGTGCACACAGCAGGGCCGATTTTCATTCGAAGCACATGGCCGACGTTTGAAGCATGTACACGGTGGACCCGTGTTTAATTGAAGCATGCACATCTGTCCATGTTCGAAGCAAGCATGCTTACATCGGGTCCCATGTTCGACCAAAGCAGGCACACAGTGGACCCACGTTTAACCGAAGCAGGCACAACAAGCCCACGTTCGATAAAGCACACGCATGATGAGTCCCACGGTTGAGCGAAGTAGGCGGGCCCACATGCCTATCAAACAGGTGCAACAGGGTAACGTTTGGTCGAAGGATATACATGGTGGGGTCCACATCCGTTCAGGGTTACATGCACGGTTGTCTATGGGAAGAGGAGCATACAAGTTCTATTCCCTTCTTGGCTCAAATATCTCAAGTAGGAAACCGGTCCCAACAAGGTCGTCATCACACCTGGCGTACTCCCACGAACGAAGCACGCGCATCAGTCCGTCGATTAGGCACATCAAGCCCACGTTCGATCAAGCAGACGTAATAGCCCTTCGACCGAAGCAGGCATAACAAGGTCGATCGAAGCAGGCAAGACCGACATCATGCTAGGGGAACGCTCGCCCGGACGCCTCTTGAACGTAACATGCTCCAAGGACAAGACGACCCGTCTCTCCTGGTAAAATCTAACTTTGTCTCATAAGTTTTATCTTTAACTGTCACCATCTCATGCCTACCCCACAATAATGCAACCATTATGCGCTAGGCAGGGGACTTAATGTTGATGGTGAATTTTAGTTCAGGCTAAAATTTTAAAACCAAATTTATGCGCTGACATCCTGCAAAAGATAAAGCCACTGATAAGTGATGAATACTTCTCAACTATACTAATTCACCTAAAATGGATCATGTAGCAACAATCCCATATACCTTGTGAATTTATAACATTATTAATGTATGACCAGCCTTGAATTTCCTGTACTGCTCCACTCTTATCATTGGTGCGGCATGACGACTGAGTGTTGCTCTCAGCAAAGCAACACGAATCTCCAAGCATTAATAATGAAGCATGTACGAAATACACGTACAAACTATAACTCTCGGAGTGTTATACTAGCCCGATTGAGAATCTGTACTGTCCATATCAGTCTCAGAAACGATCACGACCATCCAACTTCACCAACATGATTGGATGGCTCAGATCGAATCCATAACCCTCAAGAAGGTATTGGAGTATTCACCACTGGCCCAATGCGGACCCGCATGGTTGGCCTCCCCAAAAGGGTAGCATGGATTGCCAATACGTCCAGCCAAAACAACGTGGACGAGAAACTCTAAATTAGGGTTTGCGACACATTACATGTATCGCAAAGTAGTCTCAACTATCCATCTTCGCAAGCATAGATGGAGGGTGTAGATGTAGATTCAAAGGGCCCAGAGCATGACAACACAATCACCATGGGCCCTCCTACATATACGACCGATCGGTCAGGACCAACTATAGTTGGTCTTTCCAGTTCGTACGCCCAAACAAGGCATGACGCAAGGCCGGTGAAACCCTAATTAGGGTTTTAACATCACGAGCGTCAATTTTCTCCTGCACGAATGAAGAGTCCAGAATAGACTAGGCAGGTCCGGTGTGCATCAACATGATCACTGTTGGCCCATCTATCTCCACACCCAATCGGCCAAGGCATATCATGCTTGGTTGCCTCGATTCGCACGCCCAAACTAGGCGTAGTCACACCTCCCAATCGCGAACTAATCTCGACCACTCAACTTTGCCGGACAAATTGAGTGGCTTAGATCACGTTTTTATGGGACAATAAAATACATGCGTGTACATAAGCCCGTCGTCTGCACACCAGACTAATCGGCGAAGACCGACCAGGCTTGGTCGCTTCGAAACGCGCTCCCAAAGTTGGCATGACGCGCGGCCTTTGCGGTACAAAATCTCTGTTGCAAATCAATCCTAGCTGCTCTTCTTTGCCGGAAAAATTGAGAGATCTAGATTACACTTTCACGAGACAATGAGGTATAGACATGTACATCGGCATGCCGTCTACACGCATGCTCAATCGTCCTTGCCAAAATCGTGTCTCAAGCTTGGATTCGACCAAGTTGAAGAGTGATGCTTGCGCACCTCTTCATAAACCCTAATTACACTAACGGTCGCAGATGAGTGTCTCAAAGATCATCTCTTTCGTTCAACTTCACCTGCTTGGTTATACATCTCTAGTCAGGAGTTAGTTGGTCAATGAGGTGTCGTGGTGATTACCATTCGCAACTCTACCACATCATGTGGTCGGCCAAGAGAGGACTTGCTTGCGCAACCTCCAAACCATCACATGAAGTAGGCTGGACATGATGCTATTTTAAGACGCTCAACAACGATGCTTCATACATGTTGAATATATTCGATGCATTACACACATAGAATTCACGTGATATTTTACAAGTATCAAATTCCCAAATAACTTAGTTATTTAACCTAGCATTATATGCTACCTTTTGTGGGTCCCACGATCCGCACATTCGAGACATCAATCATGTCACAAACTGGGGGATACATACTGGGGTATTGGTCTGGCGGTTTACAGCGTGCAGCGCACAACGCGCCATCACAAGAACGTGTCAGGAAGTCATGAACGGTTAGCGATGATGGGAGAAGTGGGCAAGACTGATCGTGTAACAATAACACACGCAACTCCACTACTCCATCACTCCACTTTCTCCACTTCCCATGAGAGACGTGGGTTAGGCTCAATGACTTGTATAAATAGGTTATCCTTCCTATTTTCACATAAGACAAGACAATATAAGCAAGTGTTGATACAACCGTATTCAAACACCGAAACTGATAGCTTACATTCTGCAATCCAGTTCATCTTTCTGATACAATTCATACATAGCCAACACCTTCACAATCTCAACACCTTCTTCGCTTCCCTCCCTAAGATCAACCCCATCTCCTTCACTTTGTGACCGAAGCAAGTCTGGAACGGCCATTTCTTGGTTTAGGCCAGAATTTTACAAATTGATTTTTTTGAATCACAAAGCACTCCCGTGCAGTGCATTTGTTTAGGTATTAGATTCATTCCTCATCCACACCCCAAATTACCAAATTCGGCAGGAATAGTTTTCACCCATAAACATCTGGGTATTTCTCACACGAGTCGTAGACCGCCAGACCAAGACCCTAATTGTTATCCCCCCATGTGTGTGAAGCTGAGTCATCCTTCGTAATGACATGTAGAGAGAGAGAAATATTCTCTTTAGCCGAGTTGGCCGAGATAAAGAGATATTCTCCGATTTGTAAGAATGACTAGGATGAGTCACGTGAAAAGGCATGAGATGCCTTAGAATTCGTGTGGAGAGGAGTCTTTATTCCTACGTGAGGTTCGTGCCTACCATGAGGAATATTCATCCTTATTGGAGATTTGCAGAGAGATTTGAATCTCTCCGAGATTTTGCAGAGAGATTTGAATCTCTCCGAGATTTTTGCAGAGAGATTTGAATCTCTCCGATATTTTTCACACGGATCAAAATTTCTACGAGGATTTTTTTAACGGATCTGAATCTATTTGTGGTCAGCTGGGACTCGTCCTGGAGAGAGAGAAAAGGATTTGTACGCCCGATAATGCCTCTGCGAAACTTTGGCTTACTTGTGTTTGACCAGCGTGTTAGAGCACTGCTCGGTCGAACTCGCATGCGTTGCTATCTCAAGCATGTTTGTCAATGTTAGTGATCAAAACTATAAGTCTTGATTTCTAGCCTATTTATAGATGTCTCGGACTAGGACATAGATAATGTAGTTGAGCTTAGATTTCACAGAGTTCATCATTTGAAGACGAATAACTACTAAGGGGAGCTTGTGGAACTTCTTCGGCAAAAGGTATATGGAGACTTGAACCCATCTATCACTTGGAAAGTCTATTTCTACTGTCTCCTATATTGAGACATAAGTCTTGTTAAGATATAGTTTTGTCTATACACATTCGAGATTTCGAGATCTCGCTTACATATTTCTCGAAATATGTGTTGGTAAGCTTTCTCTTCGACCAAGTTCATCTTATATCATGAGAAAATTTCCGAGTAACATCTTACATGGTTTGTGTGATACAATCATTTGATGTAAGCTTGGAATGTTTCGATAATGATTATTTCAATATCTTGAAAATTGCTTTGATGCTAATAGTGTGTGAAAACGGCTATTGTCATTATAGAAGAATGTTTCAATGATTGAAATAAAGAGTTGAGAATGTAACCATGTTTTGATATAAGCATATATAGTGTGTTCACACATTAGTGTATAAATCCATAAACTGGGAGCCAAGTGTATGCATATGTGTGTATATGAAATTGGTGAAGGGGACAGGTTAAGTATGCGTACCCGTACGCATACTGGTGGAAGTTTTCGAACCGAAAGTTTCTGCAGAGTTTGGTTTTCACAAACTCTTAACTAGTCACCTTAAGTATGCGTATCCGTACGCATACTGGCGGAAGTTTTTGAGCCGAAAATTTCTGTTGAGTTTGGAAACTAAACAAACTCAAATCTGGTTGCTTAAGTACGCATACTTAAGCTGGTTACTTTGTCAAATCGGTCAGTTCATGGACATAAGGAATGCAATCTTTGCTAACCGTGGCTATAATTTTCATGATTGATTCAAAGTGAACCAAACCGATTTGGTTTAAATTGTGTTTTCTATAGCAATTGAACAACTCTTTAACTAGTTTCATTTGAGTCATTTGAACTAGTTATGGTTGAGATGAATAAGGTTGATATGAGAGTAATCATATGTCTAGCCTTGGTTAACTATTTGTGAACCAACATGGTGTACACGTTTAGGTATGGTTAGATAAACCTAAATGAGGGTACATTTCATTTCTGTGTAACAAGATAAGTTCGATCTAACGGTTGAAAGATATTAGCTTGGTTGAATCAGGTTTTTCATCTAGCGGTGAATATTGAATGCTTTGTTACCAAGGTAACTTGGATTGCAAACCCTGATTTGAAAACTATATAAAGGAGAACTCTAGCGACTGGGAAACCTAATCCCCACACCTACTGTGTGTTACTAGTTGCATAACTAGAGTCGATTCTCCTTTAACCTTAGGTTTCTTCTCGAGACCCTGTAGGTTAACGACTTGAAGATTTCATTGGGTTGTCAAGCCAGACCCAACTATTATCTTTGTAGTTGCACGATATGATCTTGTTGTTTCTATCGTGTTGAGCACAATTGAAATAATTGGATCGAGATTTTATATCTCCGATAGGAAAGATAGAAAAGTAATCACAAACACTTCGTCTCATCGTTTGTGATTTCACAATAACTTGTTTCGCTAGTCGATTAAGTTTATTGTGAGGTGATTGATAATTCTAGGCTGTTCTTCGGGAACATATGTACGGGTTATCAATTGGTTCATGTTCACCTTGATTTATCCAAATACGGAACAAAAACTCTTGGGTATTTTTATGGGACACAGATTTATTCAATCCTATAGACTTTTCTGTGTGAGACAGATTTTTCTATCAAGTCTTCGACTTTGGGTCGTAGCAACTCTTGGTTGTGGGTGAGATCAACTAAGGGAATCAAGTGCGGAGTATCCTGCTGGGAGCAGAGACGTAGGGAGCGCAACTGTACCTTGAATCAGTGTGAGATTTATTAGGGTTCAACTACAGTCCAGTCCGAAGTTAATTGGTTGTAGGCTAGTGTCTATAGCGGCTTAATATAGTGTGGTGTTCAATCTGGACTAGGTCCCGGGGTTTTTCTGCATTTGCGGTTCCTCGTTAACAAAATTCTGGTCTTTGTGTTATTTCTTTTCCGCATTATATTTTGTTATATAATTGAAATATCACAGGTTGTGTGTTAAGATCAATCAATTAGAATATCCAACCTTGGGTTGTTGATTTACATTGATTGACACTTGAATATTGGTCTTTAGTATTGTTGAAGTTACTCCTCTTATTCAATCGGGCTCGCAGATTTCTATTTGCTGATTGCGGATTGAATTAAGAGTTAGAGATATTAAATCCTTTGATATACTTTACTCTAGATTGAGTCTGACTGTCTAGTTGATTCTCTAGAAACTATATTGGAGTAAGTCCTCTCAGATTGCCAAACGAATTGTTGGGTGTGGTTGTTAGACCCCCGCATTTTCAATTGGTATCAGAGTAGGCAAACACATTAAAGACCTCATAAGTCTGTGTTTGTAGCAATCTGATATGAACAAAGGTGCTATATCTAAACACGCATCACCAGTTCAGGAAAGCTTGGCTAAAAATCCTGATACGCTTGAGAAATTGGTCACATCTTCTTCATCGTCTTAACCCACTCTTAACTGGGAATCTCGTCTTGACAAACAATTAGATGATCTCTCTGATGGGAGCGATTTTAAAGAGGGACAAGATGTTGAAGAAGAAGTGTCACAGTACATCCTACTCTTTGATCGTCTTCTAAATAAAAAGAAGTGAACATCCTGCTTGGCTGAATTTCTAACCCCTCTCTGCGTTGAAAACATAAATTGAGAAAACTCTTTAAGGATTATGATAGCCAATTACAAGATACTCTTAAAGATCGAAACGAAGATATATGTTCAAAAATTTCTGAATGTGATGATCTTCCTCAGAATCTCCTTGTATTGAAAGAAAGGCTTGCAGAAACCGATGCAAAGTATGTCTCTCAACAAGAAAGTTTCAACATCAGAGAAAAGGATTTTCTCACACGGGAAAAACAATTGAAGACTGGTTTTAGTACGACTCTTTAAAGGATCAAGGCATTAGAAGAGAATTTGTAAAATTTCAATTCTAGCTCTACAAAACTATTTTCAATGCTTGGAGCTTGCAAAGAACATCGTGATACACGTGGTCTGGGATATAAAGGTATAGAAGCTCCAAGTACAGTAAGATGAGTTTTGTTAAGGCAAAAAATCCTTCTACTACTATGGATTTATCTGATAGTAAAGTTAGCGAGCCTTCAAGAATGACTCAGTTAAGGAAAAATTAAAACTCTCTCCTGTGAACTGCTATTATTGCGGAAAGAAAGGTCATGTTAAAAGAAGATGTCAGCTTCGTATACGGAATGAAAAACTTCACAATATTCTTATTTGGATGTCGAAAGAAGTCGTTAAACCTGTTCCTCAGTGTCCAGTTAAAAAATCATTCTACAATCATGAAAAAGGCTGCATAGAGGCATTTTCTGATTATTACCACAACATTTCTTCTACTTACAACTGTAAAAGGAACAATGTTGTGTGGATGACTGATAATTCTGAAAGACCTGTAAGAAGAAAAAGGTGTCGAAGAAAGAAAAATTCTTCAAACTTCTCTCTTTCCCGCAATAATGATCTTGTTGATATTCCTGATTACATTCACATCAATAATCGTGTCTCGGAACTCAATACCAGTATCAACGGCCTCAAACGCAAGATCAAGAAGGCAAGGAAAGCAGCTGATCCAGGTAACCCTTATCATTCTCCTAATAATTCCAGTGTATGGGAGGAGAGTAAAAAGGAGTGTGTCAACACCAGTGATGAACTTCATGTTCATCAATATACAACTTGACTATTCTTTTATGTGTATCCTCTCTATGGACCAATGAGAAGATACACATAACTCTCAACGAAGATCTTCTTCTTGACAAATGGTCTGTGTTGTATTGTAATGACAGTGTTCTCTCTTCCTGTAGTTTGCTCCAAACAATTTAATTTTTAAAAAATGTGTTTTACCTTCTTAAGATACACTAGTTTATCTTCCTAAAATGACAGTCGAGTCACCTTGTATCAATGATTCTTGTCATCCTCTCAACATTTGCTCCATCCGTTAATAGACCTCGGTTTGGGTCTTAACCTTGTATCTGTGCACACTGGCCCGTTACCAAACGTTTACAAGAAACCCTGGTTTCTCTTGTTGGATTTTCCTTTAAATATGTATCAATTCTTTGATATACATATACTTGTTCGGTAGCGCCAAGAGCTTTTCTGGGATTGATTGAGCAAGTGCACGATGGAAGGAAGAAAAAAGGAAGAAAACTTTGATGAAGTAACCTTTGAACTTGATGATGATCCCATTCCCGTTATTTGCTATAAAGCAATTGATCATGAAAAAGACCTTCCAATCCAGATGTCTGTTCAATTGGTTGGAAATCTTCTTCAGGATTTTGAGGTTGTGCGTGAACATCTCGAGATTGCATCAAAGAATCTAGTGTTTTTGAAGGAGGAGCTAAAGAAAGCAACTGATGAACTTGCTTTTGTCCGTTCCATGGTTGTTAATCTCATCTGAGTTTATATGTCTAGTAAATCTTCTTTAGAGAATTTATTTCTTGTTCTTAGTAGAAAAAATAGGGTTTGGAATAGCCATTATTGTGAGTACACATAGCTATGTCCAACGATTTTCATCTTCAATGTTTTTAGATTTATTTAAATTCTAAGTCTTTGGAAGATGATTTTTGAAATTTTAATCTTTATGATTTTATATATTGCAAACTGTTATGGGATATGTTGTTTACGTCCGTGAACTTGTGACTGTCCCATACTTGTTCAAAAGTTATCTCTATTATGTCGGTATGAATGTATTGATAGAAGATAGAATGAATTTTTGACATTACAAAAGTTAAAGCCTTTTATGTCATTGTTTTGATGAAAGAAAGAATAAAACTTTTGTTTACAGGATTAAGTATATTATATGTCATCGTGCAAATAGTGATGGTAAATAGAATGAATCCTTGTTTATTCCGCAGTATTGGTCGATCTCCGATCCACATCTTTTTGCATATACTGTGTTGCTCCATAAGTTTTCTTATGTTTGAGCATGACCAATTGAATTGATCATTCTCTTGTGGTCAGTTTAGTTATTGCTCCGTAAGTTTTCTTATGACGAGCATGTCCAATTAAATTGATCACTTTCTTGTGGTTAATTTAGTTGTGAAACTCCGATTGAATTAATTATGATTTCTTATGGTTAATTTAATTGTGAACTTCGATTGTATTAATCATGAATTCTTTTGTGAATAATTCAATTGAATACTTTGGACTCAAATTCATGTTTTCATGACGTTGGTTATGTCCAAAGAAATCATTATTTTCTTGTGAAAGTAAGGTCGCCTTTGTTGTTCTTTCGGGAATGACATTTTATGGGGGAGAGTTCATTTTGAACTTTTGCTTAATTGCCAAATCTTTGTGGGGAGTGCGGCTGTGGAATATTAGGGGTTATCTTGTATATTTATAAACTCCTTGATGAATGCATTTATCTTCGGCTTCATGATGGCATCTAAATAAGTTGATATGGTATTCTCTTTTGGTCATGAAGTATCTCTGTGAAAATTTAATGAGGATCCCACTAGTTTTCGTACCTTTGCCAATTTATATTGACAAAAAGGGGGAGAATTAATGTGTAGTGTGATACTACAAATACATATGGTTTACAGAGCATTATGTAAGGGGGAGTGGTTTTCATGTTGAGATGAAGTATTGACTAAGGGGGAGTGATACAGATCACTATAGTATTGTTGTCAAAGTTGTGATACAATTGAACTTTGATGATGTGTAATAATACTATGACACCGTATAACAATGATTGAAAGCATTTGTTTTCTCATTGTTATCGCTACAGATCTTCAACAACTGTGATGCTGAACTTACAACCTTTAGGATCATGGAGTACTTGGAAGTGACGAAGATTTCAAGTCGCGTTAAAGATGCCAAGGAGATCAAACATTTGGATGAGAAGCTACAATTTCTATCTTTTTTGTAATCCATTTGTATTGATAGTTTTGTCACTAAAATTGACAAAGGGGGAGATTGTTAGAGCACTGCTCGGTCGAACTCGCATGCGTTGCTATCTCAAGCATGTTTGTCAATGTTAGTGATCAAAACTATAAGTCTTGATTTCTAGCCTATTTGTAGATGTCTCGGACTGGGACATAGATAGTGTAGTTAAGCTTAGATTTCACAGAGTTCATCATTTGAAGACGAAGAAATACTAAGGGGAGCTTGTGGAACTTCTTCGACAAAAGATATGTGGAGACTTGAACTCATCTATCACTTGGAAAGTCTATTTCTACTATCTCCTATATTGAGACATAAGTCGTGTTAAGATATAGTTTTCTCTATACACATTTGAGATTTCGAGCTGAGTATATGTCGCTTACATATTTCTCGAAATATGTGTTGGTAAGCTTTTGCTTCGACCAAGTTCATCTTATATCATGAGAAAATTTCCGAGTAACATCTTACATGGTTTGTATGATACAATCATTTGATGTAGGCTTGGAATGTTTCGATAATGATTATTTCAATATCTTGAAAATTGCTTTGATGCTAATAGTGTGTGAAAATGGCTATTGTCATTATAGAAGAATGTTTCAATGATTGAAATAAAGAGTTGAGAATGTACCCATGTTGGGATATAAGCATATATAGTGTGTTCGCACATTAGTGTATAAATTCATAAACCGGGAGCCAATTGTATGCATATGTGTGTATACGAAATTAGTAAAGGAGACAGGTTAAGTATGCGTACCCATACGCATACTGGCGGAAGTTTCGAACTGAAAATTTCTGCAGAGTTTGGTTTTGACAAACTTTTAACTAGTCACCTTAAGTATGCGTACCCGTACGCATACTGGCGGAAGTTTTCGAACCGAAAATTTCTGCTGAGTTTGGAAACTAAACAAACTCAAATCTGGTTGCTTAAGTACGCATACCCGTATGCATACTTAAGCTGGTTACTTTGTCAAATCGGTCAGTTCATGGACTTAAACATTTAAATCATAAGGAATGCAATCTTTGCAAACCGTGGCGATAATGTTCATGATTGATTCAAAGTGAATCAAACCGATTTGGTTTCAATTGTGTTTTCTATAGCAATTGAACAACTCTTTAACTACTTTCATTTGAGTCATTTGAACTAGTTATGGTTGAGATGAATAAGGTTAACTATTTGTGAACCAACATGGTGTACACGTTTAGGTACGGTTACATAAACCTAAATGAGGGTACATTTCATTTGTGTGTAACAAGCTAAGTTCGATCTAACGGTTGAAAGATATTATCTTGGTTGAATCAGGTTTTTCATCTAACAGTGCATATTGAACGCATTGTTACCAAGGTAACTTGGATTGCAAACCCTGATTTGAAAAGTATATAAAGGAGAACTCTAGCAACTGGGAAACCTAATCCCCACACCTCCTGTGTGTTACTAGTTGCATAACTAGAGTCGATTCTCCTTTAACCTTAGGTTTCTTCTCGAGACCCTGTAGGTTAACGACTTGAAGACTTCATTGGGATTGTGAAGCCAGAACCAACTATTATCTTTGTAGTTGCGTGATCTGATCTTTGTGTTTCTACCGTGTTGAGTACAATTAAAATAATTGGCTCGAGATTTTATATCTCCGATAGGCAAGATAGAAAAGTAATCACAAACACTTCGTCTCATCGTTTGTGATTCCACAATAACTTGTTTCGCTAATCGATTAAGTTCATTGTGAGGTGATTGATAATTCTAGGCTGTTTTTCGGGAATATAAGTCCGGGTTATCAATGGGTTCCTGTTCACCTTGATTTATCAAAAGACGGAACAAAAACTCTTGGGTATTTTCGTGGGACACAGATTTATTCAATCATATAGACTTTTCTGTGTGAGACAGATTTGTCTATCAAGTCTTCGACTTTGGGTCATAGCAACTCTTGGTTGTGGATGAGATCAACTAAGGGAATCAAGTGCGTAGTATCCTGCTGGGATCAGAGACGTAAGGAGCGCAACTGTACCTTGAATCAATGTGAGATTGATTAGGGTTCAACTACAGTCCAGTCCAAAGTTAATTGGTAGTAGGATAGTGTCTGTAGCGGCTTAATACAGTGTGGTGTTCAATCTGGACTAGGTCCCGGGGTTTTTCTGCATTTGCGGTTTCCTCGTTAACAAAATTCTGGTGTCTGTGTTATTTCTTTTCCGCATTATATTTTGTTATATAATTGAAATATCACAGGTTATGCGTTAAGATCAATCAATTAGAATATCCAACCTTGGGTTGTTGATTTACATTGATTGATACTTGAGCATTGGTCTTTGGTACCGTTCAAGTTACTCCTCTTATTCAATCGGGATCGCAAATTTCTATTTGCTGATTGCGGATTGAATTAAGAGTTAGAGATATTAAACTCTTTGATATACTTTACTCAAGATTGAGTCTGACTGTCTAGTTGATTCTCTAGAAAGTATATTGGAGTAAGTCCTCTCAGATTTCCAAACTAATTGTTGGGTGTGGTTGTTAGACCCCGCATTTTCACAGCGCATCTTGCAGAGATGTGCTAGGAATCAATTGTGTGTCCATATGATGAGCCAACAAGACCAGTGTTTCTCGAAAGGATGTTCTAGGAGTCTATCGAAAGGGACCGGAGGTAGAATAACCAGCATATCTCGAGGGGATGTCCTAAGAGTTATTTGGAAACCTCAGTAAGTCGAGTCAGAGCCTAGAGCAGACATGACCAGTGTATCTCGCGATGGTGTACTAGGAATCAGTCCTTGATCTCAAATAGGGTGAGTCGTTCTTATAGGAGATATGTATATCTCCGCTCTGGGTCATAAGTCCGTCGGGGACGTATTTACGCATCTACAGATCCTACATGACCAACAACATCTCGTCGAGGATGTATACTAGGAATCATGGCATCACAATCAGCCGTGTCTCGCGAAGACATGCTGGAATTGTGGCTGTTCTGGTTCATAAATCTGTCGGGGACGTTTTACGCTCTACAGAACCTACGTGACCAGCAGTATCTCGTCGAGGATCTGCGCTAGGAGTCACGACATCACGACCAATAGTGTCTCGCGGGGACGTATACTAGAAATCGTGGCTAAGAATGCCTTGAGTGCCAAGGGCTTAATCTCTCGTGAGAGTGGAATTTTATATATGGTCTTGCAATGACAGTTTTGCCCCTTATCCAAATTTCACCATCTACATTAAGTCCCCTACTCAGAGTAGAACCGTGATTGTTCTATGATGAGTATATAGATGGTTACGAATCGTTCAGGCGCGAAATTATAACTTTTTCCTTTTTTTTTTTGCGCAGTCCCCGATGCTTAGTCTTCGTTTGTTCTGATTATGAACTTGAAATTGACTCTGGACTTGGAATTTCTCGTGCATATTAATGCTGGGAAGTTTTTATTCGAGTATTGTAGTGTTGTCGTTGCGAAATCCATGCCTTAGGCGTATATATTTGTGATTAGGATTCATCTGATTAAAACCCTAATTTTCAGCATTGCTCTTGATCGTGTAGACGAATGTTGTGATGCCTCAATATGAGCCGCGAAGCTGGGATAAGATTGTAGAAAGGAGACGATATCTTGAGCTGATGAAAACAGAAAGTCATGGCATATCTCGTTGTCTAATTGGAAGATCCACCTTGTGTCAAAATACTGAATGTGCAAGAATTGGTTTACGTGAATCTTGTGTATGAAGTTGTGTCTGCATATGGTACCTTCTTACTCGGCAGTCACCCATAGGAAAGAGAGATAAGGCTTAGTCCCCATTTATTGAGATTGAAGCAAATACCTTGATAGAGTTGAAACTTGGTCGCAAGTTAATGATGGCTTGTATTTATGTTTTGAAACACGCCAACACTTTGAATTATGATTTGATGAACCAGTTTTTCCTGCTGTCTTGATTGTGTCTGAGCATAATTAACTTGCATAATTGTTCAAAACCCTAATTTTTCTCTCTTTGTGCATCCTTGAGATTCTGAATTTGTATAGGCAAGTATGTAGGGAAGAGAGAATTTTTGAACGGTTCCTGGCTGGCCTTGATGTTGGTGAAGAGCCGTGATAAAAGATAGACACTTACTTTTGAAGTTACGGATTTCCTATCCCATGTAAATTTTGAATTCAGACTTGTACTGTACCTAAACCCTAATTTTGCGTCTGACTCCTTCAAACACTCTGGAGAGACTTGACAAGACTTGGAAGGTGTGCATTTATCTTGTGGGATCGGCACCTTGTGTGTTGAGAGCTGGTTCAATTCCTCGTGCCAATCAGACTCCTCTTTATTAGAGAAAGTATATACCATTGAAACTAAGGGTATTTTCGTCAAAAACCACTATGAACTTGATTTTTTTTTTTGGCATGAGAGAAACATGAATCCCCCTAGGCATAGTCACGTCTTGAAAGAGGGATTGGCGCGTTTCTATCCTGGTTTTGGAAATCATGAACCCGAATTCCCTGTTTTGAGCCAAATTCCCTTTATTTTCTATGAAGTTCTGCTTATTCTGGATTCTGTTTCAATCCCTTTGGAATGATAGATGAGAGCTTGGCCGGTCTCTAGCTGTATTAGGGCCTCCTTCTTTCAAAATACTCAACATTGTGAAATAAGGGTATTTTGGTCAAAATCCCTTTTGAGCTCGTTTTTATTGAAGAGTGATGAGATAAAAGGGGTTTAATAGAGGTGCAGGGGACCTTCCAAGTAAATGGGGAGAGGCTCGGCTCCCTGTTTAGGATGAAAAATCCAATTTTCATCCATCTTTCCATAATTAGGGTTATTTCGTCAAAACCCTAATTCTCTTTTAAAAAATAATTCTTCCAAAAAAATTCTGAGAGAATATGTGACGTCCCAATACTCTATAGAAGCATCCTTGCTCGTGCAAGGGGCTTGCGCTTTCCCTTTTTGGAGAAATCCATTTCTTTGTCGAACTCTTGAAATTAGGGATATTTTGTCAAAACCCTAATTCTCTTTTCAAAATTCTCTTTTGAAAAATTCTGAGGGATTGGATGACGTCCCATTGGTCTTGGAGAGTGTTTACACGAGTGGGTAAGGTCTTGGCCATGGTTTGGAGGAATTTTTGAAGAAGGAAAAACCTAGATTTCCTTATTTAACCAAAATTGCCTTAATTTCCTTTTTTTTTTTCTCTAATTCCTTTTCCTTTTGCTTTAAGGCTTCCTTTTTGATCTAGGCTTGAAAATAAAATATTTTCCATCTATTTTAGGCGTGACCTAAGTATGGAGGTCGCTCCATCCTCCTTTCACACGTTTTGTTTGTATTAGGACTCTTCTTTTGGGTGTTCGTCAGAAAACTTCAGTTTTGAGAGACTTGCGTAAAATGGATGTAAAAATATTCATATGATGTCGTATTTCAGATCCCGACACCAATTTGAAAATATAAAATAATTATATATTCAACACAAAAAGAATGACCTGATTCCGAGTTATTTAGGTCAGTCATCCAGTCGCGTACGTTTTTCATCAGGAATCCCGTATAGAATTTCAGGTGTTTTTCAGATTGCACTTACTTTGGATTCGGTGCCACATCTCCTATATAGTTTGTCCATTTGAGGTTCCCTTTTGGTATGTTATTGAGAAGACATAGAGGAACATATTTTCTTCAGGAAGTACCCCGAAATTCCTTATGGATTGTCATCAGTTTTCAAATCTTTGTGCTGGAATATGCGGATGTCTATTTTCGAAAGGAGTCCTTGTTGCGTTTGAACTCTTGATGTATTGAGATTCTTAGGAAACGACCTGTTGGAGTTTTATGACCTAATTAACCTTCTATATTGTCACAGGTCGTGAATTTGATCCCCTTGAGCCAAAACGCATCCGTGACGTGCTTATACGGTTTTACCCTTAGTTATGAAAAAACACGTCTTCTCTTGATTCTTTGTGAAAGTGTGGACCCAAACAAATACGCAAGTATCCTATGATATGTGAGTTGTATTTATTGATAAGCATAAGATTCTAGGCATGAGGGTAGGCTTGAAGGGATTAGGAGAGGACGAGGCTTGAAGGGATTACATGAGGACAAGGTTTGAAGGGATTGTCGATCCTCGTATGGAGAAAACCCTAGTTGTGTGTTGTTTCTCCCTTATTTTACTTCTTCTAATTCTTATCTCGTTTGTAGTGCACTTTTCATGGTGGTAATGAGTTCGAACTTGGTAGAGTGGGGATGAGCAAGTTTTAACATTTTCATAGGACCTTCAGAAAGAGATTCCTGGTGCAGAGAGACAACTGACCGGCCTGAGGTGATTTCACGGGACCCATGTCTTCTTTAACTTCGGATGAGACACTTGTTGGTGATTTTAGCGTCATGAAAATAATAACTCTGACGGCCTTGCTTCTGAGTATCTTGTAAGTCTTTATGACCACCGTGAGAATCTTCGTTTCAATATGAGGTGGTTGCGAGAATGACTCAATTTTGTTAGGGTCCGTCGGGGTAAGTTGAGTTCAGGTCTTCGCTTTTTAGAAAGTTTCTTCATCTGGAGATGCGTATGGTATATGAAGAGATTTAACATGCTAAGCAGGCGGCTCAAGATGCATAGGCCACAGTGAAGAAGCTGAACATGAAGCAAGAGATCTTCTCTAGGGAGCTCTGTCGGATGATTTTCTTCAGGGTTGATATTTTCTCTCTCTAAACCTTTCCCCTATACATCTGGTAAATGAAGCGGACCCTCATGAGTTTGAACTTGATGCAAACCTAGATTTCTCCGTCGAGTATGCGAGTACGTAAAAACCTTAAGTAAAATTCGTAATAGGAAGTTCTTCCTTACGCGATCATCACTCCGGAGGTTGTAGGAACTTCGATTGACGTACGATTTTGGTGGTTGACCCCAACTATCGAACATAAAAGACATGCATTTCATCTACTATAGAAAAATTAAGATATGGAGATTGTTTTCAGTTGATAAGTCCACGTGAAGTTGAACTCAAAAATATATGGTTTTTCAGGAGCTATATATTCCAGTGTTTTGATCATATCTCTTAGATTGTATTTCGGAACGTCAGGCCCTTTTATCATGCAGTAGTATAGACATATATTTTTCTTTGGGGGGCATCATCAAATTCTCTACTTAGTTTTACATCTCTTCGAGTTAGATGGATGAAGTGTGAGCCATGTCTAAATAGAGTAGAAACTATAGACTTTTCTTTAACTCGATTGCGAACTCTAATTGTCTCATGCGTGGATCCAGAGTAGAGGGAGTATTCAAACGCGTATTTACTTTGGTGCATTTATCCGTTTGTGAAAACCTTTAGAAGGGGTTTGAAAAATCCCATCTTGCTTGATTATGGCAGAAAACCTAAATTAGGTGTGATGGGTGAGTTCTTCTCATCTTCGTCTCGCGAAAGTATTATGGCCTCTTTATTATGTGATTGATTTCTAGTCCTCATGGGATAGCATCTTGTAAGTATTGATACGATCACAGGGGTTGAAGCACGTTGTCATAGGAGAAGGATATTGTGCCCGAGGCTCGGCCATGAGGGCCGAGGCTCGGTCTAGAGATCTGATTCTTCCTCATGTAGCTTTAGTGAGAAGTATCTGACTTGGGAAATTCCAAATTCTACCAATTTGTTTACATGTTCCAGAATATTTATGTCGACGGCGTAAGAGTTTGTAACCTAGGAGATGGATGTTTGGACAGTCTCATGTTAGTAACACAGATGCATGATGCATGGTTCTTCGTTAATTCCAGTTTGATACAGAACCAGGGATTCACATTGATCTGGGAGCTTGAAAAATGAAGTAAGACCCATGTAGCATAAGAGATTGATCCTTCAAGGCGGGAAAGCGATACTTTGTGGGTTGGAGACGTCTGTGGAGAGTCGTGTAGAGTTTCTGGCCGCATGTGTCTTCGTGGACAAGATGAAGTTGTTGTTCCGTCTCTACTAGGTGTCTTGACAGGGATCCATGTGAACTTGTTTAGCCAAATCATCTATCTAAATCTAACTTTCTTCTGGGAGATAGTAAACCAAAATTAATAGAAGTAGACACGTCATAGGACCAGTACAACAGTGAACGCATTATAGGGCTAGTAATGCAAAAGACGTGCTTTAAGGACAATACAAATCTGGTTTGTGTTAAGGTTGCTGATGATATATTTCTTCGAAAGTCCCCATGGTACATCCCAACTTGAGGAAGTGGTTTTCTGGTTTGGGGATCCATAAGTGGTCGTCGTGCCTTGTTCTTCGGTCGTCACGTCCAACTCTGACACATGGGCTATCTTATCGAGTTGGTCTTTCTAAGAGAAGAGGCTTTGACTGATGGAACTAGTAGGCGTCTGGATGAGTATAATGTAGCCTGGAGCAACGATCTCGGATCCTTCCCTTGATTACTTCAGTGATAGTAGTTGGTTGTGGTTGTATGACGAGTAATGAAGTTCTATATGAATTGTTGGCCCTTATGAGTATCGCTTTGGATTTCTTTTCCCTTGATAGATTCGGTTGCAAAGATATTATCCTTCTCCGTCTTGGGTGAACTGAGGTTCCATTAGAAAATGAAATGTGATAGTTTTTTGTAAAGCTGAACTGGAGGCTCATCGAGGCTTGGCAGTAACTCCTAGGTCTATTTCATTTTCTTCCCGACAGAGCGGGTGTTGAGGTAGCATATGGACTAGCATCTTTACGTCTTTGGATAAGGCTGAGTTTCGGATGAGCCTCGTATTAGGACCTAATTTTGGTTCATACTTCGCCGCGTTCTTGTCATGATTCTCTGAAGCAGGAAAGGCGACAAGATGTATCTTTGTTGGCAGTTTATGACCTTATGTGATTCTGCAACGCTTTTTTCTACGTCAGGAATTTTCGAGCCTTTCCGAGTTTTCGCTAAGTTTATTCTATAGACAACGAAAAGACAAATCCGACAGAAAAAGAACTAGGTCAATCGGATACATAATGAAAGAGTTATAAGTAAAATAGTAAAGTGAAGCAAACTTCCCGAGTCCCCTGTGATCAGGTTGAGGGCGCTTGACCTAAACGAATTTTGGTGCAAATATTCGTCAAAATCTCCAAGTTTAGAGTGTCATCTGGTCCTTGAGGCCCTTGAGAGTGATAAGGTCGGCTGGATGGTTGCTCCTTTGCTCTGTCGCGTTCGTAATGAGCTTTATCTTCTCTGGTGAGGTCGATTGCAGTCAAGATCCCGTCAGTGATATTCTTGGAAACATGTGCTCGATTTATATTTGTTGGATCTATCCCTACTGGTAACTCTAAAGGCGTTTTCAGATAAGTCTAGGTGTCGATCTGAGATTTTGCAAGATTCTGTTGAGTCTCCGGGAGTTTTTCTTGGTCCTTATCCAACGTGTTTTCAAGGATTAACATTAGATTTTTATGAAAATAGGTTACTAGGGCGTTTTGTTATGCATGAAGAGATCCATGTGATCCGGGATGCACTAACCTATTCACTAAGGTCAAACTCGAAAGAGAGGGAAAATGCTGGTACGAATAACTCTCTCGACTAAGTCTGTAATAGATTTATAGAAACTAAATTAATAGAATGTTTTTTTTGTGCTTGGATTGGTGAAATCGTATTCCTTCCTAATGGTGACCATGATTGAGGTCTGTAACTGAGTGGACAACCTCCCACTGTAGTCGCCCAAATGTAGTTACCTAAAATTTGAGAGAGGTTAAAAGTGGGATTCTAGGATTTCTGAAAGTGAGTTACGGGGGGTTGAGAACGAACAATCTTCTCCTAAACCACGCACAGTGGCCGTTCAAAGGCTGCTTCAGTCACAGGGAAGAGGTTTAGGGCTGTTCTTAGGGGAGGAAAGCAAATGAATATAGAGATTCGAGAATTCTAGGGTTTGAAGAAGAATTGCTCTGAGAGGTTATGAGAAAAATCATCGTAGCTTGGAAAATATATGACCTATTTATATATGAATTCTCTAATCTCAAGTCGGTGAAGATAAGGGTTGCTTTTCGTGCCGTGCGGAGCAATTCTCCCGTCTCTTCAGGAATAAGGATAAACTAGGTCGAGTTTATCTCATTATTCCACCACCTTTACTCTCTTCTGCGGTGAGAAATAAGCCGGGTATTTCTCACACGTGTCGTAGACCGCCAGACCAAAACCTTAATTGTTATCCCCCCCCCCCCCCCCAATTGTGTGAAGCTGAGTCAGCCTTCGTAATGACATGTAGAGAGAGAAATATTCTCTTTAGCCGAGATAAAGAGATATTCTCCGATTTGTAAGAATGACTAGGATGAGTCACGTGAAAATGCATGAGATGCCTTAGAATTCTTGTGGAGAGGAGATTTTATTACCATGAGGAATATTCAGCCTTATTGGAGATTTGCAGAGAGATTTGAATCTCTCCGAGATTTGACAGAGAGATTTGAATCTCTCCGAGATTTTTACAAAGAGATTTGAATCTCTCCGAGATTTTGCAGAGAGATTTGAATCTCCCAGAGATTTTGCAGACGGATCAAAATCTCTACGAAGGTTTTCTTAACGGATCGGAATCTCTTTGTGGTCAGCTGGGACTCGTCCTGGAGAGAGAGAAAAGGATTTGTACGCCTGATTAATGCCTGTGCGAGAATTTGCCTCACTTGTATTTGACCAGCGTATCTTGCAGAGATGTGCTAGGAATCAATTGTGTGTCCATATGATGAGCCAACAGGACCGGTGTATCTCGAAAGGATGTTCTAGGAGTCTGTTGAAAGGGCCCAGAGGTAGAATAACTGGCATATCTCGAGGGGATGTCCTAGGAGTTATTCAGAAACCTCAGTAAGTCGAGTCAGAGCCTAGAGAAGACATGACCAGTGTATCTCGCGATGATGTACTAGGAATCAGTCCTTGATCTCAAATAGGGTGAGTCGTGTTTACAGGAGATATGTATATCTCCGTTCTGGGTCATAAGTCCGCTGGAGACGTATTTACACATCAACAGAGCCTACATGACCAGCAGCATCTCGTCGAGGATGTATACTAGGAATCATGGCATCACAATCAGATGCGTCTCGCAAAGACATGCTGGAATTTTGGCTGTTCTGGTTCATAAATCTGTCGGGGACGTTTTACGCTCTACAGAACCTACGTGACCAGCAGTATCTCGTCAAGGATGTGCGCTAAGAGTCACAGCATCACGACCAACAGTGTCTCGCGGGGACTATATTAGAAATCGTGGTTAAGAATGCCTTGAGGGCCAAGGGCTTAATCTCTCGCGAGTGTGGAATTTTGTCTATGGTCTTGAAATGACACTTTTGCCCCGTATCCAAATTTCACCATCTACAACGGTTCATCCATATCTAAATATAAGTATATTTCATTTGTGTGTATCAAGCTAATACCATCTAACGGTGGAGATTGATTGCTTATTTTCTAAGCAGACTTATCTTGAATCTTAAATCAGGAGTTCATCTAACAGTGAATATCAATTTAGTTGTTACTAAGTTATCTTAGCTTTGATTGTAAGCAACCCTGATTTGAAAGACTATATAAGGGAGAACACTAGTATCTGGGAAACCTAATCCCAACACTCTCGTGTGTCCTATTTGAAAATTAGAGTCGATTCTCCATTAACCAAGGTTTTCCAAAACCATTATTAGGTTAACGACTTAAAGACTTCATTTGGGATTCGTGAAGCCAGATCCAACTATTTTATCTGTAGTTGCTTATTCTGATCTTACTTTTTATCGTATTGAGTTTATTCATCTCTAAGGTTTTATTGAGATTTATCTCCGATAGGTAAGATATAAAAAGTAATCACAACAGTTCTTCATCTCAGACTCTTGTGATTCCGCAATAACTTATTCAGTTAATCAATTAGGTTATTGTGAGGTGACTAATATTTCTAGGCTGCTCTTCGGGAGTATAAGACCGGATTATTAGTTGAGTTTCCTGTATACCGTGATCTTTATCTTAAGACGGAAAAAACAACCAGAATACACTTATCTGTGGGAGACAAATCTGTTTATAAGTCTTCGACTTTGGTTCGTAGCAACACTTAGTTGTGGGTGAGATTATCTAAGGGAATCAAGTGCGCGGAGTCCTGCTGGGATTCAAGATGCGTAAGGAACGTGACGGTACCTTGATCGGTGAGAGACTTGGTCAGGGCTCAACTACATTCCAGTCTGAAGTTAACTTGTAGTAGGCTAGAGTCTGTAACGGCTTAATACAGTGTGGTGTTCAAGTCTGGACTAGGTCTCGGGGTTTTTCTACATTTTCGGTTTCCTCGTTAACAAAATTTCTAGTATCTGTGTTATTTTTTTTCTGCATTATATTTTGTTTATATAATTGAGAAATATCATAGGTTGTGCGCAGTTCAATCATAATTTGTAAATCCGACCTTGTTTGCTGGATAATACTTGATTGACACTCGACCATTGGTCTTTGGTACCATCCGAGTTATTCTCATAACAACCAGTCTCACGGATTTCTATCTAGTTGATTTACTGATTGTATTGAGAAAGAGATAAAGGTCTTTGATATCTTTCTTGATTTAGTCTCACTTTTAAGTTGGTGCTCTCGGAATTATATTGAAGTTTAGTCCATACAGATTTGCTGAACGAATTAGTTGGGTGTGGTTGTTGTACCCCCACGTTTTCAGTATGTGAATAACACATCCTCCAGGTTATGAGTCTTATGACTGCAAAAATGAAACTTCTTTTTCTAAGAAACACTCCAGTGGAGGTAGGAACAAAACAAGAGGCTAAAGCTTATCTGGAATTGAAGAAACACAAATCCAAAAACTGGAAGAAGACTGATCAGTCATCAACTGAATATAAGAGCTTGATTGATAAATATGCGGTAAATAGGAGTAACAAGAAAAGACAAAGAATAGATATAGACTTGCAGTGTCCAAATCCTGATGTAAAAGCAAAAGCAGTCACAATTAGAGATATTGAAGTCTCAGAAAAGTATGCTAACAAAGATAAAGGAAAAGAGCAAAATGGGGTAGAAGCTGGTATTGATGAAGAAGAGATGAAAAGAAAGAAAAACGAGAAGTATTATCAGGATTTGATATAAGGAAAACACTACCTTTAGGGTTATGCTTGGTTACTAGTAGAGTATAATGATTTGGGAAAAGGTACCACTTACATAGTTTCAAATACTCTAACCACACTGCACGAAGATACAAGTCCTATAAATCCAACACTAATAGCTGTTGCTGATGCAGTACTTAATGAAGAAGCCATGGTCTCCGGCAAAGCGAAAGATCTGAAGATTCGCGAGCGGAGTTCAAGTACCAAAAGCTCTGTTTTGGTTAGTTCTCTTAACTTCTTTTCTTCTTTTCGAGCTTTTAATACCCTTTAATTTTTCCTGAATTGTTTTGAGTGTTGCACTCTATTTTTAGATTTTTTACAAGTACTTTTTATTATAGTTTTTACTCTGCGTGCGTTGTATGTGGTAGTTAATCTTAATTTAGGGCATCATTCTCTCTTTTTTAGAATAATGATCATCTTGTCTTGGAATGCTTAGGATTGTAATAGCCCTAAGAATTTTAATCACCTAAAAATTTTTCTAGAAAAATATAAGCCTGATTTTGTTTTCCTCTCTGAAACTAAAATGACGATAAAATATATGGAAAATGCTGGTAGAAAACTTCATCAGATTATTGCACATTCAATTGGAAAATCTGGTGTCAAACTGGGCTTGGTTTAGTTTTTTTTAAGTTAAGTTAGTGGAAATTAAATTAAAAATTATTACAATTTCATTTAAACTTAGAGGCACCCTCTGTTATACGTTTTTTTATGTATGGTACATTGAATTATCTCAAGTAAAATCTTGCAAGTGGGAATATAGTCAAGGCTTAGGAGAGCAATTTAATCATCCATGAACGATAGTTGGAGACCACAACTTTGTATTAGATAAATCTGAGAAAGAATGGGGTAATGAATCTAATTCTAGGGCGGCCTCTATTTTTCAAAATATAATTCAGCAAGTGAGTTAATTGATCTAAGATTTATTAGGGATCCTTTTACATGGTCGAACCATAAAGAAGGAATTGAAAATATAAGGAAAAGGATTGATAAAAGTCTAATTAGTGTAAAATGGTTTAAATGCTTTCCTGAAGCTATAGTCCACCATTTAACTGAAACTGCTTCAGATCACAACCCTTTACTTATGGATTTTGATCTAATTAGAATAAAACAAAACATACTATATAAGTTCTTCATAGGTTGGATGAAACATAAAGAATATAAAACCTTTAAAGAAAATGCTTGGAATGTGAATAAATTGCATGTTAATAATGATCTTGAATAATGAGGTACCCAAGTACACCACAATCTTTTTCGTTTCAACCTATAAGTCTAATACCAAGTGCGATCGTTTATGGACAAAGTCGAGACAATACGACAACAAGGTGTACTATTGATAATAGTTACGGTATAAAACTGATATAGTATAGGAACACAATCAAGTGTCTTGGATTAACGTACTAGTGTATTTACTTCTAATTATAATAAAACAATTATAATCCTGAAATGTAAAAGTAAATCACACAACAATATTTTATTTACGAGGAAACCGCAAATGCAAAAAAACCTCGGGACCTAGTCCAGTTTTGAATACTCTCATCATTAAGCCTATATACAAAGAATAAAGACAACTTCGAATAGTTGAGACCAAGTAATCTACCACTAGTTACTTAGTTTCCTCAATATCCCTGCGCCTACAAACGTTAGTCCAACGAACGTGAATCCCAAGATAGAAATCACTATCTTGATTTGCTTTACAGATGTAAAGTCTTACACACTCAACTCCTTTTGATCGTCTTCCAAACAATAAAGGAACAAAGTTGTTTGGTAACTACTACAAAAATCTTTTATAAAAAAATATGTTGAGTATGTCACAAAGGCTCTTCCGTTAAACAAGTAAACTCCTTTCTCGGGTAAGATCAATCCAAATCCAAAATAATTAGATCCAGATTCACAACTATCAGATTCTGATACTGAAGAATACCACCAAATGATAGTTTCTGATCTATACGACTATTTGATCAAATTTATCAAGGATAAATCAGATCTTAGTCGGATCTCATTCGATCAAGATGTGTGCACAAATATCATTGTTTGTGGGTAAAACGACTCACAGGTTTTTTGGTAAAAAAGTGGTGGAGGAGGAAAGTGCTGAGAGTTGCGAATCGTCTGAACCTTTAAACAAATGTACTACACGGGATTACTTTGAGTTCGAGAGACTAATCTGTAGGACCCTGGCCTAAACTAAAACAATGGTTGTTCTGTTAGAGCATAGCTCGGTTGAACCCACCAAGCATTGTTATGTCAAGTTTGGTTGTCATATTTTAGTGAGCCAAAACTCATTTAAGAGTCGCTTGATTATGTACTAGAGTCAACTTCGTATAGGTTAGCTTGAAAGTATTAGGATATGAGACATTACAAGTATTGCGAAGACTTTAAGAAATGAAGAAGTAAGGAGCTACAACGACAAAATCATCCTTCCACTTGAGGATAGTGATATTTGACTTGAACTGTTTCATTCCCTAAACGTATCTTTCAAGTCGTGCATATTGAAAACAAAATTGCGAAGCATGAATAATATACTCTAGTTAGACATAGTATTAGGGAATACAATACGAGGTTTATTGCTTAACCATTAAACTTTGTAGATAAGACATCGACATAATCATTTGAATGCTATTGTGATTATGTATGGGTATAAGGTGAAGATTTCATCCTAGGAAACAATATTTTACATTTGTTTTAAGGAAGTAATTCATGAACTTGTTTTGTGAATCGAAAGAGAAATCTCCATGCGTTATTGGTATTGTTATTCATTGCATATATTTTGAACTACCAATATGTGTGATTAGTATAACCGCTCATGACTTGTTTATGTTCTAGGTAAAACTATTCACAAAGGCCTGACTTTTGTATCGGTGTGACTTTTATTAGTGAAACCGATCTTAAGTAATCACCTGATATGGTATGATCGATTTTATGTTATTGGTATGACAGACTCTGGGTAAAGGGGAACCGATCCTAGTAAGAGGTGCAGCCTATCACAAAGGGGAATCGATCCTTGTATGAGATGCAGCAAGTTTTTAGCAGAAAGGGGAACCGATCCTATGGACATGTGCAACACGTTTTTAGGCAAAGGGGAACAGATCCTATGGACATGTGCAACAAGTACAAGTTAGATACCATATATATGTGGGGAACCGATCCTAGTACCTAGTCAACCGAATTTTGGAAAGCTAGTGTGACTATGCACAATACTCAAATGGAGGTAGAACCGAAACTTGTTTTGGTAGAACCGTGAAACCCATGATTTGTGATTGAGTCTTCTTGATCAATCACATAGTTCTTGAAAGTCAGATGAACCAATTCTAAACTTGTTTGGAAGTGTGGCAAATCGGTTTCAAGATTGTAAGTATGAAAGAGGACTTACAAAGTAAGGATGTCGACATACTTTGAACATGTGAAGTAACGCTAATCTTTAATTGTTCAAAGTTATTCCTTAATAGCTAAAGGAAGAAAATCCCGAATCGAATAAAATAAATTGAGAATCTTTTATTTAAGGTTTTTAATTTTATTTTAGGAAAATGAAAATTAGTAATGTGCGTTTACTAGTTGGAGATTTTCCAAGAGATTTTCGGTTAATATTTTTGGACAGAGCATTTCCAGGAATTATGGAAACCGAATTTGGAGTATATTGCATATCTTGAGAATATTTTCGGTTTTGGAAATTCCTTGGTGTCCAAACTTCCTTGATCTATAAATATGAAAGTTTGCATTTCGAATCCTCATACAACAAGAACTATCTCAGTTGTGCTGGTACTGGTGAAGCCGCCTATTCGGAGAGGAGAGTAACCTAATTAGGCGAAATCTCTTACGGCCGCGCAGTTTAAAGTCTTCTTTGGGATTGAGAAGCTCTATTAGTACCGTTGGTGGGAAACTAGATAATTGCGGTTGTAGATGGTGGATTTTCGACAAAGGCTAAAATCGTAAACTCATAATTATACGAAGATCTGATTCAGCAATCAGACGTGAGTATCAAGACATGGCTCTCTCATCGAATTCTCAACGGAGAGTACTTTATCTCAGAGTACATGTAGATATGTAGTCTCACGACTGGACAACGGCATATCTCATGAATACTGAATAATTTCAGTGATTATTTCTATATATTATTACGAGATGGACGGCTCCTAGACAGCTTGCTCTGCTAGTATATAGCAATAACGTCTTCAGGAACAAACAACGAGTTTACCCTGACTATATAGAGGATATGACTTACCGAAAAGCTCATATCGGGATAATTAATGCTCCTAAACAGCTTGCTCTGCTAGTATAGAGCCACAAAGTTAATTATTCCTAATTACAATTGCTCCCTATTCCATGGTCGAATCCACGACTGGTCCCATGGAATGGCAATAACAATTGTTCTGATTCTATGATCGAATCCACGGCTTGATCTCATAGAATAGCAATAACTATATTATCTCATTACTCTGATTTCATGATCGAATCCACAACTGGTCTCATAAATGGTAATAGATAAATCTTAATTACTCCGATTCTATGGTCGAATCTACGATCCCATGGAATGGTAATGCTCACTTTATTATTCTGAATTCGTAGTCGAATCCTCAGCTGATCCTATGAATTAATAATAAACATCTTATTACTCAGTTTTGTGAATTATTCTCCACTGAATTCCACAATTAGTAATAAATAATCAACAACCGGGCGTCTGAGCTACCTCTAAGTAAGCCCCGATTCAAATGGTGAAGGTGTATTCAACGACGATACACTAACAGTCACCGCACGAACGAGTATTTCAAAATACAACGAAACGATGAACCTATGCAAAATAGGGAAGAAAATAATAAATAATTAAAAATATTGACCAGGGTGCTGGAGCACGGACACACGACCGACCGACCGTGTCGTGGTCAATCCCACGCCAGTTTTATATTTTAATGCATTTTTATTATTTTCCATGATTTGATGAAAATTCTCTCATTTTATCAAATCTCCTTCGTCTCGAGGAAACTCCTCGGTTTCATGGTACTTCCATAAATCCAAAAAATAATATAAAATTAAGGAAAGGAGTGTGGGGCGTGACCATTGGCCAACCGCCATGCCTTGGTCCCACCGGCCCCACACCCACGGTTCCTATTTTTTATTATTATTATTATTTCTCTAATTTCATGAAAAAACTCCTTGATTTCATGGTATTTTTGCACAAATCATAATAATAATAAAATAAAATAAATTATGAAAACTTGTGGGACCGGGCCTTAGCCGGCCGGCCATGCCCTAGCCGGTCCCACACGCCCTTTGTTTTTATTATTATTATTATTTTCCTTGAATTCATCAAATTCCTTGATTTCATGGTATTTCTCTCAAATTAGGAAAAATTCCCTCAAATCATCAAAAATACCTAAAAATATTAAAAAAATATAAAAACTCGTGGGACCGGTCCATAGCCGGCGCATGCCTCCATGGTCCCACACGCCCTTGTTTTTATTATTTTAATATTTTGCTTCCTGAACTCATGAAAACTCCTTCAATTCATGGAAACTCCCTAAATTCATCAAATTTCTCAAAATTCATGAATTTTTCATAAAATCATCAAAATATTATAAAATTAAGGAAAAGGCACCACGGGACCGTGGTCACGACCGGCCGACCATGCCTTGACCACGGCGGTCCCACGCCTCCTCATTCCTTATTTTATAATTATTTTTCATCATCTCATGGTGTTTTCCTCAGTTTCGTCGAAACCCTAATTTTGGCATATTTTCTCGAATGGATGCTCAATTGCACGCCAGAAAATATCAAAATTCTCAGGACTGAGACGGACCTTGGGGACACGAGCACGCTATCTTGACCGACCAAGATTGGCTCTTTGGCTCACGGAAGCCGGTCCCATCAATTTTCACAGTTTTGACCTAATTTGCACAATTGCTCGTATTAGGTCCAAAACTCTTCCAAACACTTTGGATTTTCATGAAGTGATCGTCAGGCGGTCACGTGAAACCCAGGGCCGGTTTCATGACTCCATGGTCGGTCCCTCGCCTCGTCATAATTAATTAGGTTTTCTCACCTAAGGCTCAGACGAGCATTTTGAATAAATGATTAAGCCAGCATTTAATCATTCTTCCACCAACAAATCGTCAACTCTTCAGGAGTTCTTCGTATTTGCTCACGTGAGCATATGGACACTACATGGTTGATCCACGGTCCCATGTAGTCGCTCCCTCCTTCGTCCCATGGTTAAACTTCTGACGAACCATGAATTGATCATCAATTGATCAAATTAGGGTTTCTGAATCCAAGGATCATCATTCCAGATTCCAACCTTAATAATTTTACGACGCCTCATGGTCATTAATTTATTAATTATGCTCGGTTCAACGACCAGTATTCTAATTAATATTTTGGTACGCTGCCAATAATCCATCAGATGAGCAACACATGCTCAGACGATCAAATATTCAACAATTCATCACATGAGCAACACTTGCTCAGATGATAAATATTTGCTCAAACCAAGGAATATTGGTTCAACAATCAATATTCAACGATCCATCGAATGAGAATACTTGCTCACTTCATCGTAAGAACTATACCTCTGTCTCATGACATGTTCAATTCATGAGTTTCAGAACATCATGTTCAACTCAGCAACTACATGGACTCATCGTCCCATCAAACCACGAAGTCATCAATTGACTAACAAACCACGAGACGTCAATCGTGTCACTTGGGGGATATCACTTAGGGTTTTGGTCTGGCGGTCTACGGCACGTGTGTTCAAACACACGATGGAATGTGAAAGTCGTGCAATCAGTTGAAGGAATTCACGAGGTAGTGGGTGGAAAATCGACCAAGTCTCCACACGTTGAGCAACTGGTTTCAAACACGATCTCCACTTCCCCACTCCTTGATTCCATCAACTGTCACACTTCATGGAATCATGGTGTCTAAAATTCCAGCAATATAAATAAGTCTCTGAATCATGATTGAATCATCATCATCAGTATCATCAATCTCACGTCAAACTGACAACACGAGATCATCAACTCATCAATTGAGCAACTACTCTCAATTGAGCAATTTCAATCACTCAGAGCTTATATTCAGAATTCACACACCCACAATCTTTGATTACCATTGATTCCATACATTTCTCAGCTTCCCTCCTACAGATCAACCCATCCTTTCTTGTGACCGAATTTACTCCGGAACGGTCATTGTCTTGATTTAGGACGAAGTACTACAGATTGATCTCTCGAATCTAAAGCGCCCCCTTTGCAGCGGTGCGTCTGTGTGAGGTTTAACATTTCGCTTGGTTCGAGGAGTCTCCTCCGTACGGTCGTCTCCTCAATTCCTTAAAAACCAGCAAATCGTTTCTCCCCATCTACAGATTGGCGACCATAGTGGGAGATTCATCTCTCGGTTGCAATCTAACAATCTCACAAGATGGTTGGTCTTAGGACTAATTCAACTAATTCAGATCAGAATATTTCAAACGACAACATTCCTCATGTTACACCTGGCGGCATGGAAAGCAGAGGGATCCCGACTTTGGCAGAGTTGGCTCAAATCCTAGAGTCCATACCAGGAACATGGACCTGATGAAGGAGACGATAAACCACATCCTCGACTTTATCATCAGATTAACATCTGAGTTAGGCGGTATATCCGCTTCAGAAGCCTCAACACCGGGGACTGAAGCGTCATCTGACCCTCAAATCAACAGCTTCACCATATACGAGAAGCCGGTGGAACAAGAGGTCACACATTTGATTGAAAATCTATGTGAACTCCTGCACTTCTCCAGGGATCAGCGTACATACACATTTTCAGCACTCAACCAGATATCATCCAGCGTGCAAATAACGCCACCAACACCATCAGTTGAAGAAGTCTCCCTAGTGCCAGGGCATTCGATCGACAACATCTCTTTTGGAGAAGAAGATCGCATGACGGATGAAGGACACAACCGAGCATTGTATGTCACTGGTTTCATCAAAGGCACCGAATTTAGAAGAGCTCTTGTCGACGCGGATGCTTCCACCAACATTATCACTATGAAGACTCTCAAGATGGCCAGATTACCGCAAGGTAAAATCGTTCGCTATCCCATCCTAATGACAGGATTTTAAGGAAGTCAAAGCCATACATATGGATATGCATACATAGATTTGAGGGTAGGGCTGATTCGATCGAAAGAAAAGTTTCATGTGATCGAGCAAGAACCTGACTACCACATAATACTAGGATTCCCATGGCTCCATGATAACAAGGTGGTTCCTTCAACATACCATCAATGCATGAAGGCCCTGCTCGACAACAAGATCGTTTGCATTCCGGCTTCATCATCTCCTCATGCTCCCGTCTATGATACTGAGTTCCTTGAATCTCAAAAGGGCGTCCTGGAACCTCCAAGCAGGATTCGCAGTACTCCACTTCCAAGCTGGAAGACTATCGAAAAGGCTGATAACGATCCATCATCCTCAGCTGCTAAAATGATCAAGTCACATTCTACACCGACTAAACACCATAATGGTCAAGTCTCAACTCCAGGGTCAAACTTCACAACCGATCGAGATGTAGAAGGAAGAGTATTTATCGCCGACGGAAAGATTGGCAATTAATCGGGGAGAACGATGAAAAGTCTCCCCACCATGAAGAATCGTGTCAGAGTGAGCTATCACTTGAAGAAGAATTCCAGGATGCCCCACGACAACTACAGAACGACACTGACTCTACCACTGACGATCTTGAAACAATCAACATTGGGACTGCAGACGATCCAAGGACAATCCTGATCAGTTCAGCACTATCACCAGAGGAGCGGACCGAGCTGATAAAATTGTTGAAAAATTATCAAGATATCTTCGCCTGGACGTACGAAGAAATGCTGGGTCTGGATGACAAACTCGTCACCCATCACCTGCACATCGTACCCGGTTCCAAATCTGTCAAACAACCGCCCAGACAATTTAGACACGAAGTCGAGGAGCAAATCAAGGTCGAAATCCAGAAACTGTTAGCAGCAGGGTTCATCAAGCCTATTCTTCATCCAACGTGGCTAGCAAATGTGGTACCTGTTAAGAAGAAAAATGGTCAAATCAGATGTTGTGTCGACTTCAGGAACTTGAATAAATTTTGTCCAAAGGATGATTTTCCTCTACCCAACATTGACATGCTCGTCGATGCAACCAGTGGTCACGGTATGTTCTCATTCATGGATGACTATAGTGGGTACAACCAGATCAAGATGTATGAACATGACGCCAACAATACTGCGTTCCGTACTCCCATTGGGAATTTTCACTACACTGTGATGCACTTTGGATTAAAGAATGCTGGTGCCACCTATCAACGAGCCATGACTTCCATATTCCACGACATGATGCACAAGCAAGTAGAAGACTATGTTGATGATGTGGTGGTAAAAATCGAAGACTCGAGCATCTCATCTCGAAGTTCTAAGACAGGTGTTTGAAAGATGCAGAGAATACAAATTAAAAATGAATCCTTTAAAGTGCGCATTCGGAGTTTCTTCCGGAAAATTCTTAGGATTCTTGGTCACGGCTGAAGGGATCAAAGTCGACCCGGACAAGGAAAAAGCTATTACCACCATGCCTCCTCCACGAACCGTGAAGGAACTACAGAGCTTTATGGGCAAGGTAAATTATATTCGACGCTTCATTCCTGGATTAGCTCAAATCATTGCTTCGTTCACACCTCTGCTGAAAAAAGGAGCAAGCTTCAACTGGACAGCTGTTCAACAAGAAGCTTTCCATAAAATACAACAGATATTATTGTCATCGGCCGTCATGGGGTCTCCAGTACAGGAACGACCTCTGATTCTTTACACAGCCTCCAGTGAGGTCGCCATCGGCGCACTCCTCGCTCAGGAAGACGACGAAGGCGTCGAATGACCGATTTACTACTTCAGCCGCACAATGAGAGACGCTCAACTCCGATATCCAAAGGCCGAAAGGGCATGCTTGTCATTAGTACATGCAATCCAGAAGTTCAGACATTACTTACTATCTAACAGGGTCGTACTCATCTCCAAAGCTGATCCTATAAAGTTCTTGCTATCAAAGCCATCCTTGATAGGGAGACCAGCGAAGTGGCTACTCCAGATGTCCGAATTTGACATAGCTTGCACGCCACCTAAAGCCATCAAATGTCAAGCGGTCGTAGACTTGCTCGATGCTTTTCCAGGGGAAGACACAACAACACTACATGAAGAAGTGCCCGGCGAATTCCCAGACATCTTGATCATCAAGGAAGAAACATGGCTTTTATACTTTGATGGATCTTCCACCCCTAGTAGTGACACCGGAGGAGCGGGCGTAGTGCTGGTGTCTCCATATGGTGAAGTTTTCTCACATTCGTTCAAGTTGGATTTCCACTGCACCAACAACTCAGTGGAATATGAAGCCTTCCTATTAGGATTATTTTTGGCCAAGCAAGCAGGAGCAACACACCTCGAGATAAGGGGAGATTCAAAATTATTGGTCAACCAGATGAATGGAACATATTCTCTCAAAGAAATCACACTTGCTCCATTCAGAACCGAAGCTCAGCGACTATTTACCTATTTTGCTGACGCAACGATCGTCCATACTGGACGGACTAACAATATGCATGCTGATTGCCTAGAAACTCTCGCCTCCAAGCTGCAATTCGAAGGAGCACAGAAAATGATCACTGTACAGAGGCGTACAGTATCTTCGACTTGGCTCACTCAGATCAGAACAAAGACATTCCAGCGAACGATTGGCGAGCACCCATCATTCATGAATTGAGCATCTCTATTTCATGGAGGGCTATACTATCGAAACCCTGATGGATCTCTATCACGATGTCTTGGGAGCGACGAAGCGGAAAAACAACTCAAGCGCATACATGAGGAAGTCTGTGGGCAAACGTTAGTGGTAACACTTTACAGAAAACTTCAAACAATGGGGTACTACTGTCCATCCATGGAGACTCAGTCAAGAGCTTTACAAGGATCTTGTCCTGATTGCCAAACACCTCCTCATCACTTGGAGGTTTTAATGGTCCACCACACTGGGGACTGGAGGGAGCCTACATCAAATACCTCAGGGACAACGAACTACCACTGGAAAAAGAAGCAAGCAGTCAAACTCATTCAGAAATCTAAGAGATTCATCTATCTCGATGGGATCTTATACCGCAAAATCTTTGGTGGAAATTTACTGAGGTGCTTAGCCGAACATGAAATCCCTACGATCCTGAAGGAAGTACATGATGGAGAACATCAAGGAAAGAGGAAACTATTTCTTCAAATTCATTAGAAGTATTATTGGCCGACCATGGAAGATGATGCAGCCGCACACGTTCAGAGGTGTCATCAATTCCAAACCCATGGTAATCTCATCCACACTCCTTGTCTCCCGTTGAATTCTGTGAATAGTCTGTGGCCTTTCTACAGCTGGGGACTATATATCATTGGGAAGATCAATCCATCATCTTCAAAACAACATGAATACATCATCACTGTGACAGAGTACTTCACCAAATGGGTCGAAGCTATTCCTCTTCGAAGCACTACTGGAGTTACGATTGCCGTCTTCATCAAAGGGCACATAATATGCAGATTCGGAGTTCCTAAGCATATCATCACAGATAATGGAACTCCTTTTGCCAATCAAGATGTTGAGAAACTGCTCAATAAATATGGGATCAAACAAATCTTCTCCACGCCTTACTATCCACAAGGAAATGGTCAAGCAGAAAGTACCAAGAAAACTTTGATCAGGATTATCAGTCGGACGATTCATGACAATCCTCGATCATGGCATGAGAAATTACCCATGGATCTATGGGCTTACAGAACTGCACCAAGGAGATCAATCGGTACTTCGCCATATTCCCTTGTCTATGGAGCCGATGCCATACTTCCAGTAGAAATCAAAGTTCCCTCAGCCAGGATTGCAACATCCAGTGGTGTACAATGGGATGAGGCTGAAATCTCCAGATCAAGAATCATTGAGCTAGATATGCTTGAATCAAGGAGAACCAAGGTGGAAAAATATGTGGAAGCTTACAAACAGAGGATCTCCAGAGCCTACAACAAAATGGTAAGACCTCGAACATTTCAAGTAGGAGATTTGGTGTTAAAGACGACAAAGCACATTCAACAAGACATGTCTGCTCCTAAGTTCTCTCTTAAATGGGAAGGGCCGTATGTTGTTATAAGAGCAGTGTCTAGCAGATACTACAAAATTTTAGCAATCAACGGAGGAAAGGAAGGAAACATCATCAATGGAAAATGGCTCAAAGCTTATTATGCCTGATCCATGAAATACACTACCTCTTCATCATTTCAAGCATTTTCAAAATGTAATTTCATTCCTCCAAAGAGCATGTGAATGCTCCATTGTTCATTAAACATTCCATAAATGAGCAAAATTCATTCACACCATGATCAATTGTTTCACCTAACTAGAAATTCAGATTTATTCAAAAAACAAAAACCATAAATGCTCACTCAGAGAAAACCATCCAGCAACGGATAGTCCCTGTAAGAAGCCTCGTCAAGCTTCTTCTGAAAAATCTTGGTCTTTGCCTTCAAGTCTTCCACCGCTTTCTCAACCCTTGTTGACTCCAGAGCCAGTATCCTCTCCTCATCCAGTAAAGCTGCATTCATGGAAATTGCATCAGCAGCCTCTGCCGCCTTATGAACCTTGATTATCTCAAGACGACGACGGAGCCAGCTTACATTGAATCGCAATATCTCACAATTCGAGATCATTTCATCCCATTGGTGCAGTTCATGGATTTTGATGTCTCGCAAGTGCATCTAATTCATTTCCTCGATGATCGGCAATACCCCCGCTACCGTGGTTAAAAGGGTTGGAAGAAAACCTTTCCACACTTCTGTGGTAGCAATGTGACCATACTTCTTCCAGATCTTGGTGTACAGAGATGCATAACATTTGGGAATCACGAATCCGCCGACCATTTCATTGTCTAGGAAGGTATTAATGAATGGGGCTTCGAATAAAAGTCCAGCGGTTGGGTGTTCACGAGCATGGACACTGTCTCCAGTCTCCACGGATCCTACAGAATCTTCACATGCCTGGTTACTGCTTTCCTCAACCTCAACCACGGTCACGTACTTTCCACTCTTTCTTCGTCTAGCATCGACGACGACACAGACATCCGCCTACGATGAAACGAAGGAGTGTTAATCCCGGGACTCAGTACAATCTCAAGAGTCATAGGTTTACTTACAGACGATCCAGATTCAGCACGAGCCGATCCATACCGGGCAGGAGCTCTAACAGTCCGCTTAGGCCTTGCATTATGAGGAGTAGCATTCTTCTTACAGTCCTACGACAAATCATTCTCTTGTGATCAACAATCTCGATAGAACAGAGATAAGAAAGGAGAAGAAGAAGAAGTGTACAACTTACTGAGATAGAAGTTGCTATTTCACGCTTCAACTGAAGATCATCTTGAGAAGAAATGCTATTGCTCGACATGACGGCGACAGGGTAGGATCAAAACTTCTTTGCACGATGAAACTGACTCAGGAATGGAAGAAATATTTGCGTGGGTCATAGATTTGGAGTCTTGAATATATATATATATCAGGAGATAGTCATATAGTCAACTCAGTTACGAGTTTCACTGAAACCCTAGGCTTCAATGATCGATACCAAAGACGCGGAAGAAAATAACGCACTGGGGACTGAACATCACGGGTCAAAGGATAGGCCAAGCGGCCTTGTACACGTCATGAATTCTCAGCCGTGTGTTATGTTACTTCTCATGAAAATCTACAAGTCATGATGAATTTGGATATATGGACATTGGTCCATGTCATGGATTAGAAGAAATCAACGTTAACAAAATGTTCATCATTCAGAAGAAAAGTCTAATTGAAGTAAAGTCGTTTAAACAGTCAAAAGAAAGATATCCACTATGAAGACTAAAAAGGGAATGCTCTAACGTCTAAAGAAGATGGAAGTAAAACTACTCGTCGGACTCATCCGAATTGTCAGCTTCATTGTCACTGTCCTTCTCGGAATCATCTTCTTCAGAGTCACTATCAGGATCATTGGTGAAGTCCGGTGGACGGAAGATAACATCATCATCTGAATCTGAGTTATCTTCTGCTGCAGCTTCAGCTTTAATTTTCTTCATCATCCTCTGATGCTCTCTTTCATATCGATCAGTCTTAATGTAACGCTCTGATGGTTCCCATGTGATCTCTCCTTCAGAAGCATCAACATCAGAATCAGAAGGCACCCCATCCAAGAATTGACGCTTCTCCTCAACCCTCTGTCTCTTACGCCGGGAGCGTCGGAATCCTCATCAGAAGAGCCAGAGGAAGAAGAGGAATACCAGTAATCGTAATTGCTGTTATTTTTGGTCGACATTTTCTGGAACCGGAAGATCAAAGATTACTACTATGTAAACAAACCAACATCAGCAAAAATGTTAAATCTTAACTCTTACCTTTTATACTTCCACTAACAATAATGATAGTAATGCTATAGTTAACAACTCAAAATCGTTCGTCTCTTCGAAAACTGCAAAAAACGAACAAAACTTTATTTAGTTTTCGAAACTGATTTTTCATGAAATCACGGACAAAATTTTCATAATGTGAACATTCACACAACTGACCTATGAAGTTCATAACAATATAATATTCTATCATAAATATATTGTCTATCTTTGAAGAATCCTCAAAACCCACGTTTTGATTTTTCGAAAAAACATCAATTAATGCAACTTTCATACATAAATTCTCAAATATTTTATCTAACGAAAACAAACTCATGCAAATAAAATATATCATCATATTTTGCACAATATATGTCACAGCTGCATATATATTTATACATATAAAAAAACTATTTTTCCTTCGTATCGCCATTATTTGTCTTTAAAACGAAGGTTTATTTCAAAAAATATTGTGAAAGCTCACATCTCATACATATGATAAAGTTTTGTATTTACATGAAAGCTCATAAGCATCACTGGACACAAGTTCATCATACATATTTTCCTTCGTGTCATCGTTATTTGTCTTTAAAACGAAGGATTATTCTGATTTCATGAAAATTCACTTATTTTATGATAAAACCTTGGTACACATGAAATCTCATACACTAAGTTTTATCACTGGACCTGGGTTCATATAAAAAAAATCTCTTCTAAATTAGGGATTATTGTTAGTTTTCAAAACTAACGATCGAACGAGCATACGTTTTCAAAACGAGGGTTTTTCATAAAAAAACTCATACCAAAACGTACATAAATATATTATTTCAACATGATCACTCCATGAAATTCATGTAAACATCAGCAAAAAAAAAAAACGCACCTGGTCGGCCGAAATTTGGCCGGCGGCAACAGCGACGGCGGCACCGGCGGCGGTGGCGCGGATCGGCGGAGAACTTCTCCTGCTCCTGTTGACGTGAAGGCGGTGGAGGGGTGATGGAAGCACTGGTCGTGGAGTTAAAAAAACAAAGGGATTAATCCCTTTTATATCAATTTTTATTTCCAAAACCTAATTTTCTAAGGATTTCCCTATTGGGCCCGACCCGCGAATCCTAACCGACCACGGACTCGTCGTCCAAACCAGCGGTTCAACACCAATTTATGCTCATCAAACGACGCTCCAATCATGACATTGAAGCCTTCATCAAGTCGTGGTTTTCTCATGCTCTCTAAATCCGGTAACGTCTCAACTTACGACTAAGTTCAATTACTGGTATTATTATTTATGGTCAGAAAATCACCATTTAATGCTAACTGAGGAACACAGCTTTCCTCAGTAAGCAGGGGACTTAATGTAGATGGTGGATTTTCGACAAAGGCTAAAATTGTAAACTCATAATTATACGAAGCTCTGATTCAGCAATCAGACGTGAGTATCGAGACACGGCTCTCTCATCGAATTCTCAACGGAGAGTACTTTCTCTCAGAGTACATGTAGATATGTAGTCTCACGACTGGACAACGACATATCTCATGAATACTGAATACTTTCAGTGATTATTTCTATATAGTATCACGAGATGGACGGCTCCTAGACAGCTTGCTCTGCTAGTATAGAGCGATAACGTCTTCAGGAACAAACAACGAGTTTACCCTGACTATATAAAGGATATGACTTGCCGACAAGCTCATATCGGGATAATTAATGCTCCTAGACAGCTTGCTCTGCTAGTATAGAGCCACGAAGTTAATTATTCCTAATTACAATTGCTCCTATTCCATGGTCGAATCCACGACTGGTCCCATGGAATGGCAATAACAGTTGTTCTGATTCTATGATCGAATCCACGGCTTGATCTCATAGAATAGCAATAACTATATTATCTCATTACTCCGATTTCATGATCGAATCCACAACTGGTCTCATAAATGGTAATAGATAAATCTTAATTACTCTGATTCTATGGTCGAATCTACGATCCCGTGGAATGATAATGCTCACTTTATTATTCTGTATTCGTAGTCGAATCCTCAGCTATCCTATGAACTAATAATAAACATCTTATTACTCAGTTTTGTGAATTATTCTCCACTGAATTCCACAATTAGTAATAAATAATCAACAATCGAGCGTATGAGCTACCTCTAAGTAAGCCCCGATTCAAATGGTGAAAGTGTATTCAACGACGATACACTAACAGTCACCGCACGAACGAGTATTTCAAAATATAACGAAACGATGAACCTATGCAAATTAGGGAAGAAAATAATAAATAATTAAAAATATTGACCAAGGTGCTGGGAACACGGACACACGACCGATCGACCGTGTCGTGGTCAATTCCACGCCAGTTTTATACTTTTAATGCATTTTTATTATTTTCCATGATTTGATGAAAATTCTCTCATTTTATCAAATCTCCTTCGTCTCGAGGAAACTCCTCGGTTTCATGGTATTTTCATAAATTCGTAAAAAATAATATAAAATTAAGGAAAGAAGTGTGGGGCGTGATCGTTGGCCAACCGGCTATGCCTTGGTCCCAGCCAGCCCCACACCTCACGGTTCCTCATTATTTTATTATTATTATTTCTCTAATTTCATGAAAAACTCCTTGATTTCATGGTATTTTTTGCACAAATCATCATATAACAATAAAATAAAATAAAATTATGAAAACTTGTGGGACCAGGCCACTAGCCGGCCGGCCATGTCCTAGCCGGTCACACACGCCCTTTGCTTTATTATTTTATTATTATCTTATTTTCCTTGAATTCATCAAATTCCTTGATTTTATGGTATTTCTCAAATTAGGAAAAATTCCCTCAAATCATCAAAAATACCTAAAAATATTGAAAAATTATGAAAAACTCGTGGGACCGGTCCATAGCCAGCCGGCCATGCCTCCATGGTCCCACACGCCCGTTTTTTTATTATTTTAATATTTTGCTTCCATGAACTCATGAAAACTCCTTCAATTCATGGAAACTCCCTAAATTCATCAAATTTCTCAAAATTCATGAATTTTTCATAAAATCATCAAAATATTATAAAATTAAGGAAAAGGCACCACGGGACCGTGGTCACGATCGGCCGACCATTCCTTGACCACGGAGGTCCCACGCCTCTTCATTCCTTATTTTATAATTATTTTTCATCATCTCATGGTGTTTTCTTCAGTTACGTCGAAACCCTAATTTTGGCATATTTTCTCGAATGGATGCTCAGTTGCACGCTAGAAAATATCAAAATTCTCAGGACTGAGACGCGGATGCCTTGGGGACACGGGAACGCTATCTTGAAAGACCAAGATTGGCTCTTTGGCTCACGGAAGCCGGTCCCATCAATTTTCACAGTTTTGACCTAATTTGCACAATTGCTCGTATTAGGTCCAAAACTCTTCCAAACACTTTGGATTTTCATGAAGTGATCGTCAGGCGGTCACGTGACAACCCAGGGACGGTTTCATGACTCCATGGTCGGTACCTCGCCTCATCATAATTAATTAGGTTTTTCTCACTTAAGGCTCAGACGAGCATTTTCGAATAAATGATTAAACCAACATTTAATCATTTTTTCACCAACAAATCGTCAACTCTACAAGGAGTTATTCGTATTTGCTCACGTGAGCATATGGACACTACATGGTTGATCCACGGTCCCATGCAGTCGCTCCCTCCTTCGTCCCATGGTTAAACTTCTAACGAACCATGAATTGATCATCAATTGATCAAATTAGGGTTTCTGAATCCAAGGATCATCATTCCAGATTCCAACCTTAATAATTTTACGACGGCCTCATGGTCATTAATTTTATTAATTATGCTCGATTCAACGACCAATATTCTAATTAATATTCTTGGTACGCTGCCAATAATCCATCAGATGAGCAACACATGCTCAGACGACCAAATATTCAACAATTCATCACATGGGCAACACTTGCTCAGATGATAAATATTTGCTCAAACCAAGGAATATTGGTTCAACAATCAATATTCAATGATCCATCGAATGAGCAATACTTGCTCACCTAATCGTAAGAACTATACCTCTGTCTCATGACATGTTCAATTCATGAGTTTCATAACATCATATTAAACTCAGAAACTACATGGACTCATCGTCCCATCAAACCACGAAGTCATCAATTGACTAACAAACCACGAGACGTCAATCGTGTCACTCGGGGGGATATCACTTAGGGTTTTGGTCTGGCGGTCTACGGCACGTGTGTTCAAACACACGATGGAATGTGAGCAAGTCGTGCAATCAGTTGAAGGAATTCACGAGGTAGTGGGTGGAAAATCGACTAAGTCTCCACACGTTGAGCAACTGGTTTCAAACACGATCTCCACTTCCCCACTCCTTGATTCCATCAACTTTCACACTTCATGGAATCATGGTGTCTTAAATTCCAGCAATATAAATAAGTCCCTGAATCATGATTGAATCATCATCATCATCAGTATCATCAATCTCACGTCGAACTGACAACACGAGATCATCAACTCATCAATTGAGCAACTACTCTCAATTGAGCAATTTCAATCAGTCAGAGCTTATCATATTCAGAATTCACACACCCACAATCTTTGATTACCATTGATTCCATACATTTCTCAGCTTCCTTCGACAGATCAACCCATCCTCTCTTGTGACCGAATTTACTATGGAACGGTCATTGTCTTGATTTAGGCCGGAGTACTACAGATTGATCTCTCGAATCTAAAGCACCCCCTTTGCAGCGGTGCATCTGTGTGAGGTTTAAAATTTCGCTCGGTTCGAGGAGTCTCCTCCATACGGTCGTCTCCTCAATTCCTTAAAAACCAGCAAATCGTTTTCCCCATCTACAGCGGTTTATCTTTTGTTTTCGATTGATTTGATTGACTAATGGTGGTTGAACTTTGATTGCACCTAGTTTGTTTATGCTTGAGAATCTTCTCTTCTGATATAAGATTCACTCAAACTAGATTGAAGTTTCGACGGGGATCTCCGTTCTGTGCGTGATTGATCACAAGAGATTCAAGTTGATTGTGTACGGGTGTTTATTGAAGATCTAAGAAGAGTTGAAGACAAAAAAGACTTTGAAGATTTCTGATTTGGGATTCATAATCTTTTGTGTACAAAATACTTGTTTCGGTATAAGAGGATCCTCGGTTTATCCTTGTGGTAGATTAGATTGATTAGTTGTGTGGATCGACATCAATACAATTCTTTGTGATTAAAAGTATTGATTGCAAAATCTTAACAATTACTTCGGTAGTTGATAATAAGATAGATCTAAGAACCCGACGAAGGAGTTTATTGAGATAAACAGAAGAGCCTTTGTCGAACTCATATCACTTGGTTGAAAAGAGTTGATACCAAACAGATTTGTTGTTCCTTTACTATTTGGAATACGAACCAAAGGAATTGTTCCAAGTACGTGATTGTTGATGGTGGATTTTAGTTCAGGGATAAAATTGTAAAGCCAAAATTATGCGCTGACATCCTGCAAAGGATAGAGCCACTGATAAGTGATGAATACTTCTCCACTTTAATAATTCACCCAAAATGGAGCATGTAGCAACAATCCCATACACCTTGTGAATTTATAACATTATTAATGTATGACCAGCCTTGTATTTCCTGTACTGCTCCATTCTCATTATTGGTGCGGTATGACGACTGAGTGATCGCTCTCAGCAGATCAACACGAATCTCCAAGCATTAAATAAGGAGGCATGTACGAATTACCCGTACATGATATAACTCTCGGAGTGTTATACTAGCCCGATCGAGCATCTGGACTGTCCGTATCAGTCTCAGAAACGATCACGACCATCCAACTTCACCAGCATGATTGGATGGCTTAGATCGGATCCATAACCCCCAAGCAGGTATTGGAGTATTCACCACCGACCCAATTCGGGCCCCGCATGGTCGGCCTCCCCAAAAGAGTAGCATGGCTTGCCAAATTGTCCAGCCAAAGAAGCGCGGACGTGAAACCATAATTTAGGGTCTGCGGCACATTACATGTGTCGCAAAGCAGTCTCAACCATCCATCTTCGCAGGCATAGATGGAGGGTGTAGATGTAGATTCAAAGGGCCCAGAGCATGTCAACACAATCACCGTGGGCCCGCCTACACACATGACCGATCGGTTAGGACCAACTATAATTGGTCGTTCCAGTTCGTGCGCCCAAATAACGCATGATGCACGGCCGGTGAAACCCTAATTAGGGTTTGAACATCACGAGCGTCCATTTTCTCCTGCACGAATGAAGGGTCCAGGAATCGATTAAGTAGGTCAAGTGAGTACCAACACGATCACTGTGGGCCCACATATCTCCACACCCGATCGGCCAAGGCATATCATACCTTGTCGTATCGATTCGCATGCCCAAACTAGGCGTGGTCACACCTCCCAATTGCAAACTAATCTCGACCACTCAACTTTGCCGCACAAATTGAGTGGCTCAGATCACGTTTCTATGGGGTATTAAGGTATGGACGTGTACTCCAGACCACCGTCTGTATACCAGACTAATCAGACAAGACCGACCAAGCTTGTTCGTCTCGAAACGCGCGCCCGAAGTTGGCATGACGGGCGGCTTTTGCTGCACCGGATTTCTGTCGCAAATTGATCTCAACCACTCAACTTCGCCGGAAAAATTGAGTGGCTTAGATCACACTTTCAAGAGACAATGAGGTATGGGTGCCTACTCGGCATGCCATCTACACGCATGCACGATCGGCCCGACCAAAATTGCGTCCCAAGCTTGGTTTCGACCAAGCTGAAGAGTGATGCTTGTGCACCTCTTCAAAAACCCTAATTCCACTAACGGTCGCAGATGAGTGTCTCAAAGATCATCTCGTCCGTTCAACTTCACCTGCTTGGTTATACAACCCTGGTCAGGAGTTAACTGGTCAATGAGGTGTTGTGGTGATTACCATCCGCCACTCTACCACACCAAGTGATCGGTCAAGTCAGGACTTACTTGTACAGCCCCAAACGATCACTTGAAGATGGCTAGACACGCATCTATTTTAAGACGCTTAATCGTGACTTAATCCATTAAGATTTAAAACAGCAATGCTTCATACATGCTGAATATATTCGATGCATTACGTGCATAGAATTCACGTGATATTTTACAAGTATCAAATTCCAAATAACTTAGTTATTTAACCTAGCATTACATGCTACCTTCTGTGGGTCCCACGATCCACATTCTCGAGACATCAATCATGTCACAAACTGGGGGATACATACTGGGGTATTGGTCTGGCAGTTTACAGCGTGCAGCACACAACGCGCAATCACAAGAACGTGTCAGGAACTCATGGACGGTTAGTGATGATGGGAGAAGTGGGCAAGACTGATCGTGTAACACTAACACACGCAACTCCACTACTCCATCACTCCACCTTCTTCACTTCCCACGAGAGACATGGGTGAGGCTAAATGACTTGTATAAATAGGTTCTCCTCCATATTTTCAAACAAAAACGAGACAACAGAAACCAAGTGTTGATACAACCGTATCCAAACACCAGAACTGATAGCTTACATTATGCAAGCCAGTTCAGCTTTCTGATACAAGTCATATACAGCCAACACCTCCACAATCTCAACACCTTCTTAGCTTCCCTCCCTAAGATCAACCCCATCTCTTTCACTTTGTGACCGAAGCAAGTCTGGAACAGCCATTTCTTGGTTTAGGCCGGAGTTGTACAGATTGATTTCTCGAATCACAAGCACTCCCGTGCAGTGCATTTGTTTAGGGTTTAGATTCATTTCTCATCCACACACCCCAAATTACCAAATTCGGCAGGAATAATTTTCACCCATAAACAATTGGCGACCACAGTGGGAGATTAATCTCTCGGTTGTGAAGTCAGTTTCTTCAATACCAATTCAATTTTACTGATTTCGAAAATGGTGGATCTTAGGTCTGGATCAGCGACCAATCCTGACGGGACTAGCTTTGACAACACTCTCGGTGTTGATATCTCAGGTGTCACCGTGCAGCCAGTCAATACCATCAATGTATCTCGTGGAATTGCTTCCTCTACTACCAGCACCAGCGGAGCAGGAGATTTTCCAGTAAGTATAACACCTCCCATCACCAGAGCTAGAGCAGCCGCAAATCCCGACATCTCCTCAAAGTGTAACGCCTCCGGCGGTCACCAGAGCAACAACTTCCACCCCTTCATCAGAACGAGGAGATGGAGGAGAAAGAGGAGGACCATCTCCCAATACCATCGCATGGATAGGCAGGAAGTCCTTTCTAAGACTCAAACGGATATGGCTGCAACTCAAAAAGAGGTACTCACTTTCCTTAAGACATTAACTGATAGATTTCCACAAGAGCCGCGACATCCCCTGAAGCTAACAAGGAACGCATTCAACGCACCCGGAGAAGGTACTTCAGCGGCGCGGACCTACATGGACCTGATCAAAGAAGCGACATCAGATATGAATGGTCCTGTCATGGAGATTCCTACACTGGGGACTGATCCTCTCAATGATCCTCCTCAAGTCAATAGTCTCACTATGATCCAGAGGCCGGTGGATCAGGAAGCGGTTTCTCTAGTGGCAAGTTTATGCGAACTTTTACACCTCTCAAAGAATCAGCGGGCAGAGACATTTTGCTGCAATTAACCAGAAGAAGGTCACAACCGGTCCCTATACGTTACTGCACGCATCAAGGATTCAGAGTTCAAGAGGGCCCTCATCGACACGGGAACGTCTTCGAATGTGATTACTCTCAAGACCCTCCAGGATGGCCAAGGTTCGCTCAGGCAAGATCGTATGACATCCTACCACAATGACACACTTTGAAGGAAACCATACCTGCACATACGGGATCGTCCCTTCAACGTATCACCAATGCCTGAAGACTATGCTGGATAAAGAAGTCGTTCGTATTCCTGCATAATTGTCTCCTTACGCACCAATATGCGGAGTAGAACTTTTCGAACTGAGGGAAGCTCCGCGGGAAGGATCAGACAAAGTCCATTGCATCCCACTCTCCACTTGGGCGTTAATCCAGGAGGAGGACCGACTTGCATCATTGAGGGCTAATCCCCACGACGCACCTTTGCTGACAAGGCATTCCTCTTCATCCGGTGAAGCCACAACCCATGTTTCATGGAAAGCCGTGACCAGAAAGGGAAAACTGTATACTGACGCCTCTGTTAGCAATCAACATGGGAGACTATTACCCAGTCTCTCCGCCCAACGGAATGCTACAACAACAACGATCCACAGGAAGAGCAGCTGGATTCTCCACGACAGCTACAAGATGGTACCAAATCCACAACTGATGAGCTCGATGATGAGGAATATCCTAGGCCTATCTCCATCAGCTCGACCTTGTGTAAGCATTCATACAATCTCCGATCCAAGCCGGTCAAAATATCTCCGAGGCAATTCAGGCGCGAGATCAGATGCTACCAGCGAACACGACATGTTCTCCTCCATAGATGGATGTAGCGGCTACAACCAGATAAGGATGTATGAGCATGTGCAATTACGACAACACCTGATCTGCTGGAAACAACAAGCCTGCCAGTAATGAAGAGCCTCACAATGTTCGTGGAAACATATATTTTACCAACGGGCAATACAATCTTCAGCCTTTGTAAAAAGTTCTGCTGAAGCAGTAAGAGGAAAACTACCGAGATACAACATCCTGCGCGTCCAAGATCGCCCACTCCAACTCCAATAGCACATGCACGACCGCCACAATGATGAAACAACGCCCAAGATATTCCATGTCTGGATCGACGGCAATAACATCAATGAGAGACGCTTTCAGAATTTCGTCTCCCGTAGAATAAGTAGTTGCGTTACCAAAGGAGATTGCACCTGGGTCTTAAGAGATACCTACAGATTCTCCATGTCAAGAGCTTCATCATTAGTTAAGTCATTCGCATGAAGGAACTTCCCTACTCCTCAAAGACACTATCCTAAGATGGTAATGGCAAAGAAGTATGACACTTAGCACTTCCCATCTCAAAGATGGTGAATTTAGAGAGATGCAAGCACGCTATCGTTCCAAGATGTCCAAAGACGAATATATACTCAAGAGTGCAGAAGTATTGTCAAAGGCCGGTGATATTCCTGGACGTCTGTGAAGCGCAACGCAGGCGTAAAGACGGTCTCATGAACCCAGCGTGGCAACATCTATCAAGTCGAAGGCTCAATGGATACTCGTGTTCAGGGGACTGTCCCCCTCTTCTTCATTCCATGAGGAAACATCAAGAAGCCATCGGTTCCATCATTAGCTTATCCCTCTAATAACGAGATGAGCTCTACCACTATATGAAAACCGCGAAGTTCGCGCCATCTACCTTCCAGTCTCTTCTGATCGCAGCTGCGGTTGAGAACCGTTGTTCAAGCTTCACCGTAGCAACAACCACTACGAGCAGAGGTAATCCGAACTTCTGCATATTTTATTTTCCCACGGAGAAGTAGTAGAGTCACGGAAGAGAGATGGTGATATCTTTATTATGGTAAACCTACCGACCATACAAGATAGAACCATGTAAATCACGCTTGGGGACTGAGGCTCAGCATGAAGTTCCTTCACCGTCATTCAGGGACTTCTTCAACATGGTCAATCAAGAAGCATGTAATTCGCAAGTGTAAATCAAACTGAAGAGGAAGCTGCTTCACTGCTCTTCCACAAGGAGCTTACTTCAACGCTCTCTCCTGAAGAAGCCGCTTCAACACTCTCTCCAGCAGAAGCCTCTTCAACACTCTCTCCAGCAGAAGCCTCTTCAACGCTCCCTCCACCAGAAGCTGCTTCAACGCTCTCCAGGACCTGCTCGCTCCAGAAGCTGCTTCAATGCTCTCAGCGGGATCCACACCACGTTCGAACATACAAGGTTCACGTTTGGGCAAAGCAAGAACGCCTGGGTGCCACGTTCGAGCAAAGGGAAGACCGATGTTGGTTAACGAGACCGGTGTTAGTCAGCAAGACCGGTGTTGGTCACAGAAGCAAGGCCGTTGTTGGTAGAAGTAACAAAGCTGGTATACGGGACAAGTCCGGTGTTCGAACGAAACAAGACAGCAAGGCCGGTGTCGGTCGAGGCAGCGATGTCCGTCAGCAAGGCCGGTGTTCGTCAAGGCAAGGCCGGTGTTGGTCAAGGAGCAAGTCTGGTGTTGGGTGAGGCAACAGCCGGCCCTAAGCAAAGCAGGAAAGCGGCGGGTCCCACGTTCGGGCAAAGCAAGCAAGGCTGGTATTGAGCCACGTCAGCAAACGAGGCCGGTGTTGCCCAAGTCCGCGAAGCTGGTATTGGTCGAGATCGCAAGGCTAATATCCCTTCACACAAGCAAGACTGATATCACGTCACGCAAGTAGGCTGGGGTCACGTCAGGCCGGTATTGGTCAAGGCCGATCAAGGTCACAAGGCTGGTATTGGGCCACGTCATCAAGTAAGGGTGGTATTGGGCCACGTCAGCAAATAAGGTCGGTGTTGGTCGAGTCCAAGAAGACGGAGTTCATCAAGGTCATAAGGCTGGTATTCGAATGAAATAGGCGCACACAGCAGGGCCGGTTTTCAGTCGAAGCACAGGGCCGATGTTTGAAGCATGTACACGATGGACCCGTGTTTAATTGAAACATGCACATCTGCCCATGTTCGAAGAAAGCATGCTTACATCGGGTCCCACGTTCGACCAAAGCAGGCACAACAAGCCCACGTTCGATCAAGAAGACGCATGATGAGTACCACGGTTGAGCGAAGTAGGCGGGACCATATGCCTATAAAACAGTTGCAACAGGGTAACGTTTGGTCAAAGCATATACATGGTGGGGTCCAAATCCGTTCAGGGTTACATGCACGGTTGTCTATGGGAAGAGGAGCATGCAAGTTCTATTCCCTTGTTGACTCAAATATCTGAAGGGGGAAACCGGTTCCACCAAGGTCGTCGTCACACCTGGCGTACTCCCACGAACGAAGCAGGCGAAGCAGTCCGTCGATTAGGCACATCAATCCCACGTTCGATCAAGCAGGCGCAATATCCCCTTGACCGAAGAAGGCATAGCAAGGTCGATCGAAGCAGGCAAGACCGACATCTTGCTAGGGGAACGCTCGCCTGGACGCCTCTTGAACGTGACATGCTCCAAGGACAAGACGACCCGTCTCTCCTGGTAACATCTAACTTTGTCTCATAAGTTTTATCTTTAACTGTCACCATCTCATGCCTACCCCACAATAATGCAACCATTATGCGCTAGGCAGGGGACTTAATGTTGATGGTGGATTTTAGTTCAGGGCTAAAATTGTAAAGCCAAAATTATGCGCTGACATCCTGCAAAGGATAGAGCCACGGATAAGTGATGAATACTTCTCCACTTTACTAATTCACCTAAAATGGATCATGTAGCAACAATCCCATATACCTTGTGAATTTATAACATTAATAATGTATGACCATCCTTGTATTTCCTGTACTGCTCCATTCTCATTATTGGTGCGGCATGACGACTGAGTGATCGCTCTCAGCAGAGTAACACGAATCTCCAAGCATTAAATAAGGAGGCATGTACGAAATACCCGTACAGGCTATAACTCTCGGAGTGTTATACTAGCCCGATCGAGCATCTGGACTGTCCGTATCAGTCTCAGAAACGATCACGACCATCCAACTTTACCAACATGATTGGATGGCTTAGATCAGATCCATAACCCCAAGGCAGGTATTGGAGTATTCACCACCGACCCAATGCGGGCCCCGCATGGTCGGCCTCCCCAAAAGGGTAGCATGGCTTGACAAATCGTCCAGCCAAAGCAGCGGGGACGTGAAACCCTAATTTAGGGTCTGCGGCACATTACATGTGTCGCAAAGCAGTCTCAACCATCCATCTTCGCAGGCATAGATGGAGGGTGTAGATGTATATTCAAAGGGCCCATAGCATGTCAATACAATCACCTTGGGACCGCCTACACACATGACCAATTGGTCAGGACCAACTATAGTTGGTCATTCCAGTTCGTGCGGCCAAACAAGGCATGACGCACGGCCGGTGAAACCCTAATTAGGGTTTGAACATCACGAGCGTCCATTTTCTCCTGCACGAATGAAGGGTCCAGGAATCGATTAAGCAGGTCCAGTGAGTATCAACACGATCACTGTGGGACCATATATCTCCACACCCGATCGGCCAAGGCATATCATGCCTGGTCGTCTCGATTAGCACGCCCAAACTAGGCGTGGTCACACCTCCCAATTGCAAACTAATCTCGACCACTCAAATTTTTCGGACAAATTGAGTGGCTCAGATCACGTTTCTATGGGGTATTAAGGTATGGACGTGTACATCATCCCGCCGTCTATATACCAGACCAATCGGCCAAGACCGATCAAGCTTGGTCGTCTCGAAACGCGTGTCCGAAGTTGGCATGACGCGCGGCTTTTGCGGCACCGTATTTCTGTCGCAAATTGATCTCAACCACTCAACTTCGCCGGAAAAATTGAGTGGATTAGATCACACTTTCACGAGACAATGAGGTATGCGCGCCTACACCGGCATGCCGTCTACACGCATGCACGATCGGCCCGGCCAAAATTGCGTCCCAAGCTTGGTTTCGACCAAGTTGAAGAGTGATTCTTGTGCACCTCTTCAAAAACCCCAATTCCACTAACGGTCGCAGATGAGTGTCTCAAAGATCATCTCATCCGTTCAACTTCACCTGCTTGGTTATACAACCCTGGTCAGGAGATAACTGGTCAATGAGGTGTTGTGGTGATTACCATCCGCCACTCTACCACACCAAGTGATCGGTCAAGTCAGGACTTACTTGTACAACCCCAAACGATCACTTGAAGATGGCTAGAAACGCATCTATTTTAAGACGCTTAATCGTGACTTACTCCATTAAGCCTTAAAACAGCGATGCTTCATACATGCTGAATATATTCGATGCATTACATGCATAGAATTCACGTGATATTTTACAAGTATCAAATTCCAAATAACTTAGTTATTTAACCTAGCATTACATGTTACCTTCTGTGGGTCCCACGATCCACACACTCGAGACATCAATCATGTCACAAAATGGGGGATACATACTGGGGTATTGGTTTGGCGGTTTACAGCGTGCAACACACAACGCGCCATCACAAGAACGTGTCAGGAAGTCATGGACGTTTAGTGATAATGGGAGAAGTGGGCAAGACTGATCATGTAACATTAACACACGCAACTCCACTACTCCATCACTCCACTTTCTCCACTTCCCATGAGAGACATGGGTTAGGCTCAATGACTTGTATAAATAGGTTTCCTCCATATTTTCAAACAAAAACGAGACAACAGAAACCAAGTGTTGATACAACCGTATCCAAACACCAGAACTGATAGCTTACATTCTGCAAGCCAGTTCAGCTTTCTGATACAAGTCATACATAGCCAACACCTCCACAATATCAACACCTTCTTCGCTTTCCTCCCTAAGATTAACCCCATCTCTTTCACTTTTTGACCGAAGCAAGTCTAGAACGGCCTTTTCTTAGTTTAGGTCGGAGTTGTACAGATTGATTTCTCGAATCACAAGCACTCCCGTGCAGTGCATTTTTTTAGGGTTTAGATTCATTTCTCATCCACACACCCCAAGTTACCAAATTCGGTAGGAATAGTTTTCACCCATAAACAGTGACTTATTATAAGTTGGAGGCGTGGGAATACAGACGGAACTAGGTGAACTATAGGTTTAGTTGCTTGGTCTCAACTATACGAAGTTGGTTTGATTTTGTATAGCAGCTTAATCCTGAGAGTATTCAATTCTGGACAAGGTCCCGGGGTTTTTCTGCATTTGCGGTTTCCTCGTTAACAAAATCTTGCTGTGTCATTTACTTTTATTTTCCGCAATTATAATTGTTGTTATTATAATTTAAAGTAAATTACACAAACGTTAATTCCTATTTACTTGATAAGCAATCGTATTGTGTTTGGTTAAGTCTGAACCTTTTGTCAAGTAAACATACTTCGGTGGTGTATTATCTCGATCTCGTATCCATAGACGATCACACGAAGTGTGAATCTATTTGTTGTATTGTCTCGACTCAGTCCATAGACAATCACTTTCGGAGAAAGGACTTATAGGTGGAAAAGTTTTAGATTGAGGTATATTTGGGTACCTTCGTCTTTTCATGTTCCAGGTTCAGTTCGGTCACAAGAGGAGGAGAAAGATCGGGTTTGTAGGGAGGGAAGCTGAGATTGTGTGGAGATCAATGGAGATTGATCGTGATGTGAAGTGTTGAACTTCTGTGAAGATGATTCATCGTGTAGACGAGATAAATCCTATGAAAGTGTTTGATAACTTGACTGTGATGAGTCTTAGTTGTTGTTAGTTATCAGATTATAGGTTCAAAAACCTATTTATAGCAATACATCAATCTCCTGTAAGTGGTGATAGTTGAAGGTATTGGAAGTGTAGGATCAGAATCTCGCAACAACGACAAGAATCTCGCAACAACGACATGCTTGCGAAATTACTAGCAATAAATCACGAAAACATCGCAGTATGATTTCAGATATGACATAACAGATGACATCAGCTTAAACGTGAGAAAAGTATGATGATCGTACGAAATTTAGGATGTTTGCGAAATTAACATTTGTAAGCTTGCGAAAATACCGCAAGCCTGATCCGAAAATAAGGGAAATATGAGCTGTCATCCACTATGTAAACACCTATATAAAGAGAAGAGCAGGAGAGAGAAAGGAGGATACACATTTTAGGATGAGAGAGGGAGACACAATTAGAGAGAGAGAGAAAAAACAAAATTTGCATTATTATTATCTCCTTCTTCTTCCTTCTTCAACCAAGAGCTTCAAATACTCATTAATGGAGTCTCAATTGTAATTCATATGTAATTACAAACAATCATAGTGAAACCTAACCCCGTGGATGTAGATCACATTGATCGAACCACGTAAATCTTGCGTCTCTCTTTATAATTTTAGCACCTTTATTTTTATTTTCATATCAAATAAGTTTAGATCTAGAAATCATAGTCATGATAGTACAAGGGGTGTGTTCTAGGATTTCCTGCAACTACATTTTGGCGCTAGAAACAGGGAACGAGTAAAGGATTTATCCTTCCTGTAACTTGTTGGATCAAGAAATTTTTATGTAGATTAGCTACTGTTCATATTTTTCTATATCTACAAAGTTTAGGTTCAAAAATGGAAATTTTATGGAAGGAATCACACTTTCAGGGAGTAAACATCATCAACAATTCAAAGACATGAAAAGAGGGAGAGAAAAAAAATAGTTGTTGTAGTGAAATTTAAGGAAAAAATGGAAGTTTCAGTGGAATATTTTCATGTTCAGGAGAAGAAGACAAATGTGAAAGAAGTTAAGGAAGGACGAAAAAAAGATAAGAGGCAGATGCTGCAATTTCTATCACAAACAGAAATTCGCACAGATGGTTCAAGGCTGAGCGAACAATAAATAGGTCACGGGTTCGAATTCGCAGAGACGCATATTTTTCATTTTCTTCTCATTTGCATGGGAGAATAAAAGAATAAGGAAAAAAGTTATGCGTTAATTTCGCAGAGAGGTTCTTGCACAATTGGTCCAGAGAGCAGTATGTGCGTTCATGGTCGCAAGTTCGAATTCGCCTGCGAACATAGTTTTCTTCTTTTTTACAGAGAGCGAAAAAATGATAACTTCGCAATATTGTTTCAGTATTTCGCAAACAAGAGGCAGCACAATTGGTCATCTGCGAAGTTAATGAGTTCATGGTCGTGTGATCAAGTCCCAACACATGCGTATTTTTCGCACAAATGTTTCTTTGATTATTTCGCACAGAAGAAAGTTGATGATAAGTTCGCAGAGATATTTCGCAAAGAAGAAGCTTGCACAGTTGGTCAGGAGGCATGAATGCAAGCAGCAGGTCGCGGGATCAATTCTTCCTTCTCGCATGATTTTTTTGTTACGCGAAATTTATACAGAATTTCCTCTCACACAGTTGGAATTGGATTACTTCGCAAGAAATTTGATTATTTCGCAAGAGAGGCAGGCTTAGCACAGTTGGTATGGTGCAAGAAAATCCAAGAAGCAGGTCGAGGGTTCAAGTCTCACTTCTCACACTTCTTTTTGCTGCGCGAAATTCATACATTTCAAGGCATTTATTCACTTCTCTGAAAACAATAACGACTCACACGAAAGATAAGTACCACCTCCTTGAACATTTTACTTTATACTAGGAAGGAATAAAAAGATTTATGATTTGATTTACAAAAAGCGATTCAATCGCACGATTACAAAGATTTCAAGATTACAAAGACTTCAAAATTACAGAGATTTCTAGATTTCAAAATTACAGAAAACTGAGAAAATTCAATTTATATGTTTCTCTAGAATATTTCTTTTGCAGAGAATAAAAAGATTTTTGATTTGATTTACAAAATGCGAAACAATCGCAGAATTACAAAGATTTCACAATTACAAAGATTTCAGAATTATAATGTATTAGAATTTCTCTTGAATATTTACTTTGCTTCAAATGATATGATATTATGAGAATAAAAGAATGGATGAAAGAAATGACAGAAATGAAAGAATGAATGAAATAGTAAAGAAACGCGAAAATTTCGCAAGAGACAATCTAAGATCCATAAAAATTTAAGATTAGAATGGGGCGAACCTTTATGGCGTACACCCTAGTTCGCGAATAAAATTTCGCAAGAGGCAAATGTAAGACCTAAAGTACGTCATATAAGGGGGTACCTATTGCATGACTCAGGGAAAGGCTACACCGCCACCGGAACCCGAGTCATGAAGATTTGGGGTCAATAAAGCCCATCCGGGAGAGGCACCTTGGATTCTCAGCTTAAGCATATGACTTAGGTTGGGAGACTAAGGTAATAAGGACTCTCCCAAGGAGTGCAGAATCTGACCAAGGCGCAGAGTGCCAGGGGCGTCTGGAGCGTACCTTGCCATTCTTGACAAGTCTTGGCTTATACTGCACTCGGCCCGAAGAAAACCCCACTTAGGGTGCAGTCTCGTAACCATAATCCCTATAGGTAAAAGGGACAAGATGCTGCGAAAACGACTGGTTGTTGTTAAGACCGGATAGGAGGAGTTAACCTTGTATGGTAGAAGTACGCCTCCTTGAAGGGGCAACCATGGGGGAGATAAGGGCTGCACCCTCCATTAGGGAGATGATAAGTGTCTTAAGACGCAAATGTCATGAGGCTTTTTACTCGCAAGGGTATTAAGTCTTGTCATATTTGTGCGACAATCCTGAAGAGGCAATAATACTAGAGAAAAAGATAAGACGAGATGAATGGGTCATTACATGAAAGTGTGAAGACGTCCTGCGATTTCGTCGCAAGACAGCAATGTCATGGGGCTTTATTTTTGCAAGAATATTTAGGCCTGTCATATTTTCGCAACAATCCTGAAGAGACAATAATACAAAAGAAAAAGTTAAGGCAAGATCAATGGGTTTTTGCATGAAAGTGCAAAAACGTCCTGCGATTTTAGTCGCAATGACAAGAGGTGGAAAAATAAGACCTTTAACTAGGAAGGAAAAATAAGACCACATAATAAAATGAGTAAGCAAGTAAGCTTGCGAGAATGATTATATGTAAGCAAACAAGCTTGCGAATATGTATATGGAAATGAAACTGAGGCAGTGAAACTGCCGCAAACTTGATACTATGATCATACTGTTATGAGATACTAATAGTGCAGGAAATAGGAAAGATGAAACACAAGTAAAAAATTGTGAAGAACAATAGCTACACGAAGAAGAATGCATACACTAAAGAAAAAGGCAGAGAAATGAAAAATGGAAGCAATTTAAAGCTACATCAATTTTAGACGGCAAAATGAGCTAAGTAACACAAACCTTAACTATACATTGCAATAGATAAGCATTCTCATCATACAAGCATCATACTCGAATCATAAAAGCATTGCATAAGCATTTCATGGCATAAACATCGCATACACATTTCATAACATAATCATCACATAAGCATTATGTTCGCATAAGTACTTTACAAAACTGTATGGAATAACATTTCATAATTTCGCAATAATATCGCAGAATTTAGCATAATTATTCAGGATTACTCAGAATTTCACAGCATTATTCAGAATTTCGCAAGATTATTCAGAACTTCGTAGAATGATTCAGAACTTCGCAGAATGATTCGAAATTTCGTAGAATGTGTCACAATTTCGCAGAATGTGATTATTTCGAATGATGTGATTATCTCGCTCAATTATTTCGCACAATTATAAGCAACTTGAAGAGATTATACTATCGCATGAGCACAAAACATGAGACAGAAGCAAGATAAGAATGAAGAAACCATTCGCATTCAACATTTTCTCAAGGATTCTACCCTCATAGATAAAGAACAGAGGCAACTATGGATTACCAAGAAAATATTTTATGTTCTTTATCTTCTCGGCAAGAATCACCAAAAATGGAGTAATAATTTCGCATGAATAGAGGCAATACTTATTATTCTCATTCAAGGACGGATACTTCTTATATTTCGAGGATTGAATACTTCTTATACTTCATCAAGGATACTTCATGCTTCTTATACTTCATCAAGGATACTTCATACTTCGCATACTTCAAAAGATGATGCTTCTTATTTACTTCGCAATATTCCGGAACTTCACAAAAGAATAGAGGCAAGTACGTACTTTTTAAGTCCAGTATTCTTTCGCTCGTTCCTTCATCAACAAAGATCAAAGACTACTCCAACAACACGTATCCCGCTCCAACAATTACAACAACGGATTTTTTCCTGAAGATCGCTCTTCAAGCAATATTCAAGAAAAAAGAGGCAAGATGTAGGATCAGAATCTCGCAACAACGACATGCTTGCGAAATTACTAGGAATACATCACGAAGACATCGCAGTATGATTTCAGATATGAAATAACAGATGACATCAGCTTAAACGTGAGAAAAGTATGATGATCGTGCGAAATTTATGATGTTTGCGAAATTAACATTTGTAAGCTTGCGAAAATGCCGCAAGCCAGATCCGAAAATAGGGGAAATATGAGTTGTCATCCACAATGTAAACACCTATATAAAGAAAATAGCAGGAGACAGAAGGGAGGATACACATTTTATGATGAGAGAGGGAGACACAATTAGAGAGAGAGAAAACAAATTTTGTATTATTATTATCTCTTTCTTCTTCCTTCTTCAACCAAGAGCCCCAAATACTCATTAATGGAGTCTCAATTGTAATTCATATGTAATTACAAACAATCATAGTGAAACCTAACCCCGTGGATGTAGATCACATTGATCGAACCACGTAAATCTTGCGTCTCTCTTTATAATTTTAGCACTTTTATCTTTATTTTCATATCAAATAAGTTTAGATCTAGAAATCATAGTCATGATAGTACAAGGGGTGTGTTGTAGGATTTCCTGCAACTACAGGAAGAATGGGGAAGTGGGAGATCTTGTAAAAACCATTTCCATTTTGCACAGAAGCCTGGGTTGATCGACCATCCACTATTCCATTTACTACTTAACTATCAGCACGACTTACCACAACTCTCATCGTGGATGTACCTCACATCTCACGTGTTGTAAGCCGCCAGACCAAAACCCTAGTGATATCCCCATATGTGACTGAATTGATGTCTCATGTGTGAGTGGTCAATCTTTCACCTAAGACTATGAGTCTTACGAACTGAACCGACGAAGTTCAATATTATGATGGATGAAGCATGGAATGTTGAAACAACAATATGCTCTGTTGACCATAGATGTTGGATTAGGTCACTGATGACCGTATCATACATTATGCTAGTTGAAGCAGTAATGGTAGTCGAACGAATTAGTGATGGTTTTATGAGATTGTTGGATCGATTATAAACCATTATGTTGGTGCACTGAGCACTTGTGAAAATAATCATCACTGAATGATCTTGATCCATGTGTCATGAGTCAGTTGAATGACGAGGATAGATTATAATATTAAAATAATGGTTGACAGACGAACCAAATGTTGGTTGATGGACCAATAAAATATTGATAACTGGATCGGTGTTAAATTCTCAAATACTGATAGCTGGATCAACATGAGAATTACTGCAACTCGAATACTGATAGCTAAATTAACATGAAGAATATTGCTCTGAGCAATTAAATATTGATAGTTGAATGAATACTGGTGGTTCTGAACCCTGTTGGTCGTGACCCATTGCTAGCTGAAGCAATTAGGGTATCGCCACCATTGCTAGTCAAAGCAAATATTGCTATATCCATGAATAATTGGTAGTAAGACCAAATAAAATATTAATTAAAAATATTAGCCGAATATTATTTAATTAATTAATTAAAATATTGATTGCTCGATCAATATTAACATATTGGTGTTTGAACATGTTCATAATTATGCTAGACAGAGCATTCAATTCAAAACCCTAACTATGATCAAAGGATGATCGACTGAGAATCGACCAATGGATGACAGAGGGCCACCTCTGTGAGTGATGGACCGACCATGTAGTATCTGGATGCTAGACTGAGCATTTACCAAACTCCTTTGCAAAGCAGTTGGTGAAAGGATGATTAATTATTGTTTAATCATTATTAAATTGTGCTTGACTGAGCGATAGGTAGTAGAACCTAGTCATGGACAGAGGAGGGACCGACCAAGAGGTGTAAAACCGTCCCTTGATGGTCGTGGGACCATCTGATGGTGACTGGATCATGATTCCTAGTTGCAGGAAGGAGTTTGAACCAAATATGGACTCTGGATGATTAATTAGGTCAAAAATCATCAAGAGAGGTGGAATCGGCTTCTGCAACCATCACTTTCCATGGTGGCGTGCACGTGTCGTCTTGTTCTTCGCGGATCAATCCTGAGAATTTTGGTATTTTCTGATGACCCATCAAGCATTATTTCATCCTTGTATGGAAAATTTGAGTTAACTGAAACTCTTAATAGTGATGGAAGGACCACTATTAAATGTATTAAAATAATATTATTTTAATATTCTCATGGTGGCAGAAGGACAAATCATGATGGTTGTGGGATCACTTATTTTGCTAGCCACATGGTTCATGGGAAAATATGGAGGTTTTATGAGTTTTGATCGAAAGAGGAATCCTTGAAAGAGGAAACACTAAAATAATAATAAAATAAGAGTTTTAATAATAAAATATTAGGGAAAGGGGGAAAGGGACCGACCAAACCGGCGACATGTCTAGTCGGCCGGACAGTGGGCCCACCCATATGGTTTCTTTTATTTTATTATTATTTGTCTCTCTTCCTTTTCCTTGTTTGATCAGGTTTCCATTCCTAGTTCTTCCATGGATGCTTCTTTGAGCATTATTACTAAATACACCCATGCCTCTTGCTCGGGGCTTACTCGGGGTGCCCCAAATTCCCGAAAGGTAAAAATCCATTACTTCCATGGAATTCGACCGAGAAAAGCCATGGATCCTGAGTAGGTGAATATTTAGGGTTCAATTAATGTATAATTTCTAGGAATCTAATCCGATGAATACTTCAACTAGATTTGATTAATTAGTTGTTATATACTAGCATGCAATATGTCTAGGAACATTCAGATATGATATGATCAACATCGTACGTCGTTCTGGGTTAATTCAGAAATCAGAGATGAATTCTGAATTCAATAAAAATGTGTTGAGTCTTTCAGCTTTATTCATGAAATACATAGAATATTAAAAGTTCTGCTTCAGAAACCCTAATATTGCTATCGTACATTACTACCGCCGTGGCACTACTAAACTGCGATCACATTGTGAAGATACAAATTTCTTATGATTCCGATACCGATCAGAGATGCATGATTTTTCCGATGTAATTTTAAGAATATGACTTCATCAAAAATCCACCATCAACAATCACGAACCAATCAGAAAAATCTTTTTGTCTTCAAATCTTCAATTTCCTTCAATTGTACCTGCACACCACAAACTTGATTCCACTTATGATCGATCACGCACGGAACAAAGTTGTTAACAATGGATGATTACAAGTTGTCTTCAGATCTAAAACAATTATGAAGATCTCGACAATACTTTGATCTAGTTTGAGTGACCTTATGTCAGAAGAGAAGGCTCTCAAGAATAATCAAACCAGGTGCAATCAAAGTTTCAACAACTGTTAGTCAATCTAATCAATAATCGAAAACTAAAATAACAATGCAATTATCTAGTTTCCCACCAACGGTACTCGTAGAGATTCTTGATCCCCACAGAAGTCTTTAAAAAAGCGGACGTAAGAGATTTCGACTAATTAGGGTACTTTCCTCTCCGGAAAGTCGGCTCCACTAGAAACAACACGAATGAAGTTTTCATGGCTCTTAGGATAGTTTGCAAGAAATGCAAACTCAACTATTTATAGACCAGGGTTGTTTGGACAACAAGGAAATTCCAAAACCAAAAGATTCTCAAGATATACAATAAAGTGCCTGATTTCAGTTTTCGTATTTCCAACTAATATCCAACCTGTAATTCTGAAATATCTCTTTAAAAAATATTTAATATTAGTTTGTCACTTAACTAATATAGCTTTTCAAGAGATATATTTTGATTGTTGTAAAATTAAAAACATATAATTCGAAAATCTTAATTAAAAGATTCTCAATATTTTGGTTTGGGATATCACCTTGAGTATCAAGGAATATCTTTGAAAATTTTGAGATAAGAATTATGTACATGTTCAAATTATGTAAACATGTGGAAATTTCCTATGTAGCAAACCCTAATTCCAAACTCACATAAAACCGCAAAGTAATATGTGAAAGTTGAAAATCGGTTTTGCTCTTGGGACCGGTTTTACCATGACTCCCAACAACCAAGTCTTCCAATATAGGTAGGGATCGGTTCTACCATGACTCCTAACAAAAGTTAGGATCGGTTCTTCCAAGATTCCCAATATAGGTAAGGATCGGTTATCCCAAGACTCCCAACAATAGATAGGATCGGTTCTACCATGTATCCCAAAGTAGGTAGGGATCGGTTCTACCTTGACTATCAACATAAGTTAAGATCGGTTCTACCAGAATTTCCATCTTGGATTCGAATTGGTGATCCAATAGATCTTCAAAAAAAACTAGACCAAAACACCTATTGATTTCTTTTTGCTTACGAAACAAGTTTCGTATATGTACTTCCTTTAAACATATATAATGAAACATAGTCTCCTAGGATGAAATCACACTTACATCCAATACACAATCAAGTAAAAAGTTACATGTAAAACTCTTATATTTTAATTGGTTTATGTTGTTCTTGTGAGCTAGAATCGATTAGACATTCCTATAATAACTTTTGAAGGGAGTAAGCTATCATAATTGTTTGAGTTTTGCTTGATATTTTCTTTACCTTGAAAATACCTCATAATCAAATAGATTTTTATTATCTTGATTGAATATCTTTCTGAAGAAAATTAAATAGGCTATCTGTTAGAGGCAGAATAGTTAAAAATTCTTCACTTAGGTTGAAGCAACTCCTAGGCCTGTAAATGACGTCTGCTATGGGAATCGAGTTATGTAGGGTCTTGCAAGATCCAAAAAAACATAAAGGAGCACGACTAGAGTTTAATTGATCATAGGGTCGATTCGGTTTCAACTACATTGCAGTTCGAAGTCTAGCAGTAGGGTAGTGTCTCTAATACAGTGTAGTTTTCAAATTCTGGACTAGATCCAATGTTTTTTTTCTTCATATTGCAGTTTTTTCTCATTAAAAAAATTCTTGTGTGTGAATGCTTTTTTGCGTTAAAAGTTTTGTATCCTTTTAATTGTTAAAAGTACTATGGTAATCTTATCAGATAAAAAGTTGTTAGTGTCCTGGTACCCTCTCCTTTTCAAATATGTATATACAAAACTAGTCATAAAAACCCAAGATGACCAAACTTGTGATACAAAACCCCCCCTCAAATGTTGGGATTCATTAAAACTCCATCTTAAACTAAATTGACACAAAAACCCCAAATTTTAAAAAATAGATACAAAAATTCCAAATTTCAAAATTGTTTTCATCAAAATTTTATGATGAAACCAAAAATTGGTTTCGTCAAATTCTATGAGGTTTCATCAAATTTTATGAGGTTTCATCAAAATTTTATTTTTTGGAGGTTTTGTGTTACTTTTGTTTTGGCGGATTTTTTGTGAATGGATAGTGACACCTTTGAAATTATAACTCGCGGACCGATGTATATATAACTTACATAAGTGTACGGGCACACATACACTCACTAATTAATGCCTACACCGTTCAAAGGCTCTTCCTATAATTTGGGGGTTCACATATAGTCAACACCAAGTATTTAAACATTTTTGCAATTCAAACACTCCATTCCTAAATTGCAGCATCACGGTCGAGGAAAAGATAATCTGCACATTAGTGAAACACAAACTCTCTGTAATATATAGAAGTTTATGAGTATGTGCAGATAATGATTGGATAAATAATTGACATGCATGCAATTTATGTACGGGTTAAACAGGTTCAAATATACTTCGCGGGATTAACAGGTTCAAATATACTTTATACATAAAGGAATTCACTTACACGCAATAAACATAGAGCAGTGTTGTCCCGCACAGCTGGCTTAATAAGCAAACAGTTTGTAAGCCGTTGGATCATTTCACGAGTCATTGGATTAGAGCTAATTTAGTTTCCCTGTCAAAATACAGCTGTCAAATCTTCGTTATTAAAAACAGGTCCTTAAAATATATAATCATTTTGTATTGGACTCTCTTCTTACTTCTTAGTTAAGAACTTTCCGTTCTCAAACATTTCATCAACTGTATACAATTAACATTAGCCTTTACCATATTGCACCCCCACTTCAATACAAATGATGAAGAAACTCACCGGGAAGTACTAGTTGGTGTTGTTATATGGGGTTGGTTAAATCAGCGTTACAGACAAGATTACAATCCTTGTCGCTAAGATTTCTAGTGGTTCATTTGCTAAACAAAATTTACGGACATTTATAAACCGTTCAATGTGTTATTCCATAGTTGTTACGCAAATCCCTCTATTCTCAATTTCCAGATTAATTGCTAACAAATGTTCATAATCCCAACACATGAAATTAGTGAATATTTTGGATTCAAATAAACTAGAAGGCTAGAAGCTACTGGTAATTATGTCTGTCAAATTAAAATTAAACTTGCGGCAGCTCCTCGTTATGTTCTGGCAAGTTAGACCCTTGACGACGTTAGTTGGATATATGCCAACCAAATCGATTATTAGCATACGACAGAAGCTAGAATTTTTCTTAGTGAAATCTTCATCAGACTAACGGCGTTATGTTCATGTTAAGACTTACACAGAGCTTGGTTTTGCTGGCACAGGAGCAAGGGAAAAGGTTCTTGATGACGCAATCCAGGCTTGCGCTGAAATCATAAATAGACATAAGGGCAAGCTGCTAATAAAGGCAAGCCATTCTAAGTGTTAAACTTGATTCTGTGTTCGTATAAACAAGTCTCTGTTGCAGCAAAAAACTAACTGGCTTATAGGAACCAAAGTCCCAAAACTTAACTGCACATATACAAAGAATCCAAAATACTGAATATGAAGACAGTTTCGGAATTTTCTTTTCTTAAGTTCACAAAACCAGATATGATTTAGAAACATCTGTCTTACGAAACCAACCAAGATATACGCAACTGCAGATGCTGCAAAATCTAAACAAGACATGAACTGCATAACTTTGTCTTTAGTTCTTCTTTATAATTCTAACAACAGACATTTTCCTTCTGTCCTCGGCAACAAATATGGGTTTGGATGGAAGCATATCAATAATACCAGCATCGACATTCTTCAAGAACTTAGGCTCCTCTCTCAAAGGAACCTTAAATATATTCGAACACGTGAATCCAGTAGCCGACAAAAATGAACTGGCCTATAATCCTCTTTATTTCATAGTAGGACTAAAAGCATAATAATAATCTGATAAGAAAATCAAAATTAATCGAATGAAACTACTAGATGTAAGAAGTTTCCTTGAACTATACCTTCCTTTGCAAATGATTCTTCCTAATTATTATGAGCATTCCACTCACTAAAATCAAATTTTTTTAGTAAACTAAGATCAAACTCGTTTAAGCAAATTTTGTCGAGGAGTCATTTCTACAAATCCATAAAACGTAAGAGATCAGAAGAAGGTGGGTTTTTAACCAAAGAAAGAAGGTGAGTTTTCTCATAGGAAACGTTTGCTCTTCGCAGTATAATTAATAATAGTAGAGATTGATGAAACTGTGCATAGAGGGTTCTTAGTTTAATTCATAAATTAAAAGGACTTGTCTCTAATAACGAAAATTTGACAGCTGTATATTTAATTGGGAAACTAAATTAATTTTAATCCAATGGTTCGTGAAATGATCCAACGCACTACAAACTGTTTGCTTATTAAGCTGTCCCGCGCATCACTACTCATAAACATATATAATTCACGAGAATTCACGTGTGGCCGGGCATTAAGTGTTTGAAATCATTTTATAAATTCTTAATCGAATGCATATTTTTAATTAATGAACGGGTTGACGTTCAATGTATGAATAGTTTGTTAGATAAATATCTTAACCAAATCGTTGTTCGATATCCAAGAAAAAAAAGAGTTTTGCTGTCACGCGGATGTACTTGCACCTTTCACCCGTTAGATTAGATATTTAGAGATGCACATCTTTGAGATCCGGAATTAACGTAGATTAATGATATTCCATATATTCAATTTGGTTTCTGTATCCTTACGTATTTTAAGTATTTTATATTCAGTCCTTGAAATCATACGTATTTTAGTTTCGTACCTGCATTTAAACCTCCAGTTGAACACGAAATACTACTAGATGCGTATGGGCTCTTGGGAAATTTTACAGAACAAGATACTGTATATATACACAAGTCTTAACTCTTTATTTGTTTTGCCATCCTTAAGATTTTACGAATGGAAGAGAAGAATGAATATGACATATATATTCATATTCATTCTTGACAATCGGATAATTACATTGTATTTGGTGCTTTTAGGACGTTAATTTAATATTTGAGAGTGAGTTAAAATGATCAGATAGATAAATTCAAACTTCGTTATTGGCATGAAGTGTTAGTGATGTTGTTGTAAAGAAATGGAGAAGTTTCCAAACTTCGTTAATTGGAATTGATTTCGGAGTGCATACTGTCACGCCTCTGGCCCTCTGCTACTCCCTATTTTCGTTTCTCTTTATTTATTCCAATCAAACTAATTTTTATTTACAAGGATGATCTTTTTGAAGCTTTAATATGTATTTTCAATGACCTATATATCAATAAACCAGGTTGATTCTAATAGTAAATGGAAATATATGGATCTGAATCTCATAGATATTTTGACTAAACTTTTGCTTTGTATCAATTTTCAGAAGCTGCTGTAGTAAATAATGGAGAAGAAATCAAGGACATTCAGAAGCTTATTCAGAGAGATAATGACGGATCGAAAGGATTAATTTCAAATAATGAGAATTATATTTGGCCTGAAACTAAATAGAATATATGGCATATCGTTGAATTACGTTAATTCTGGATCTCAAAGATGTGCATCTCTAAATATCTAATCTAACGGGTGAAAGGTGCGAGTTCATACTTGCTGTCACGCGAATGTGCGCGTGACAGCACGACTCGAAAAAAAAAAACAAAGGTACAAAGAACCTTATGAGGGGTGTATCTATCCCTTCCAATGTGAGCAAGAGAATATTAAAATTCCTTCATAAGCGTGATTATATCTCCTTACATTAATTCTTAATCATCCGATTTAAGAATATTGCAAAAAAGATTCTCATCATAGATTATTGTTCTCAACCGTTGGATCATTATTATTTTATCAGCCGCTAGATTTCAAATGAGTCATATAAAGAATATTTACAAGGACATAAATGTAAATTGTTCAAAATCCGATATTTATGAAAATGCCATTTTTATAAATATAAAGATTTTTTTTTAATAGGAAAAAATTTCATTAATAACTTAAACAGTGGTCACATTCAGTTCATCCCTTAGTAGAGATTTCAATCAATCTGGGAAAGCTGAGTATCAGCATTGATCCCTCATAGAAATTCTAGTTTTTTTAGCTAAATTATTTGCCACTTCATTAGATTCTCTATGCACAAAGGTGCATTTCCAATCTGTAAAACTGGCTAATAAAGACCTACAATCTTGAACTATATTATTATTTGTCCATCAGACAGTTCCTACTCTACCATTGATAGCATTGACTACATTTTGACAATCGCCTTCCAAATGTAACTTTTCCACAGCCAAAGCTTTTGCCCACTTTATAGCCTCCAGTGCTGCTAGAGCTTCAACTTGTTCCTCATCTTGTGCTATCCCAGTAATTGATTGCACCCCTCCACATTGGCCTGTATCAGAAAACATCATTATTCCAATTCCCATATGTTCGGTTTCTTTCACAAAAGATGCATCAAATATAAAGATAAATATTTAAAATTTTCATATCTTTCTAACTATACGTTCGGATTTTTATGAATTTTATATATTGGGAAAGCTCTTTGAATCATCTACGCAACGAGCACAAATAATAATATCAAATTTTTGTTTTTGAAATCTTTTCTAGTTTCTACAAATTTTGTATGTTTTCCCTTCAAAGTTAGACATGGTTCTAGAATAAATTGTAAAAATGACATGGTTCTAGAATAAATTATAAAAATGTATAAAAATATTGATTGATTCATATAAGTATATAATAAAAAAAAGTGATTAATTTTCGGATGAAAAATATAACATTAACATATGGTGTCAAAGCACCACTTCATTACAAAGTAGGAAAAAATCGTGTTGCCGACGTGCAACACACGTGCTCACAATTTATATGTGTACTTATTGTTTCACCGGTAATCACCCAAATTTGATCTAAATTGATCTAATGGTTTCAATCAACAATATACGAAAGACCTAAAAACATACGAGGGGGATCAGGACTTGATCACAATGTAGTTGCAGGAAATCCTACACTACACCCCTCACAAGATTTCATTGACATTCAACTCATTTTAGATTAACAATCTTAATTTTATTGATGAATCTTTGAACAATCTTACAAGAAAAGATAAAGGAATCAAGAATAATCACTGCTCTAGATTTTCTCTCTCCTATTTACTTACTTCTCACTCAGAAAAGATCTCTCTCCTTTCCTTTACAACTGAGCGGCTATTTATAGGGAATTACATAGTGGATGACAACTAATTTGTCCTTTATTTTCGGATATGGCTTGCGACATTCTCGCAACCTTATAAATGTTAATCTCGCAAACTCTCTAATTTTCGCAGGATCATCACATTTTTCTCATGATTTAGCTGACGTTGTTTATTATGTCATTTCTGAAATTGTTCTGCGACACTGTTGTGTTGTGTTGTTGATAATTTCGCCGAGGCATTATTGCTGCGAGATTCTGATCCTACATCTTGCCTCTTCTCATATATTCTCTGCGAAGTATAGAATGATGTGAGAAATGCCGCAGCTGTCCATCTCTTCATATTCTGCATTTATCACACGTATCCTTTCTTCCATTTATTTCTTGACACGTCTTCTGTAACCGCTGCTTTTCAACCGCTCACGTCTTTTCGTATTAATGGTGTTTATTTCTTCGAGTAAAAAAATCATCTCTATATATTCTTCTTACTCTTCTTTCCATTTTCTTTTTACTTTCTCTTCTCTTTTTATTCTCTCATCTCTACAACTCTATTGTTCTTCCATAAATTCTGCCGTTGCAACTTTTTCTTCTTTCTTCTTCATTTAATCCTTTTAATTTCTTATCCATATCCATTCTGTTCCCTCTGTAGATCTTCACTGTTCGTAACTTTCTTCCCTTTTTAACTTTTACGAATTAATCTTCCTGCTGGTGTTTTCCATGGATTCATCGAGGTTAGTTTTATTTTTTCTTTCTTATGGGTTTTGCTGAAATTGATCTTGCTTACTTCCTTATTTGATGATGCTGCTTATGTGATTCCCATACTGTTGTTATTTCAGGAAAAACGTCTCTAACACCAAATTTACGGTTCAGAACCCTAATATTCCCAAATCGCAGCATAAGATTGTTGTAAACAAAAAAAAGTCTGTGAATCAGAAGGTAGTAAGAAACATTATTCTTTTCTAATAATAATATTGTTGCCTCTGTTTCTTATCTGGATTGTGATTCGCAGGGTGATAAGGATGCCAACAAACCTCCCAAGAAATCTCGCCACCTTAAAACCGTTGAAACCTCTGTTCCATTCCACTTACTTATCTCTTCAAAATCTCCTGCGACATCTTCGCAAGTTAAACCATTATCTCCAATTCGCGAAAAGGTTGCCTCAGATTTCATTTCTTTAACTGACCTTTCAATGATTGAAACCCCCCTTATTAATCCTTCTGTGAATGAAACTTCTTCTCCTACTATTGATAATGTTTCTCAACCTTCTATCATTGCCAGTTCTCTACCTGAGCCTCTTCATTTTTCGAAAGAAACCGTGGAAGGAATAGATATTGCTTTAAAAGTTTTGTCTGAGGTCCTGGATGATGGCAAGAAGTCTCCCATTGATCCTGTCAAGTCTGGTATTTGCTAAATTCTGAGTAAGTATTTTGGTTCTGACAGAGCTGCTTCGCAAATAGCTTTGGAAAAAGAGTGTAATGTTCTTCATCTCGAAAACCAAAAGCTCCATAATGTTTTGTTGGATCGCGACAATCTTCGCAAGAAGAATGATGAACTGAGAGGTATGATTTCCTTATATGTGTCTTCAATTTTCCTTTATAATGATTTTATCCTTTCCATGTTTAATTATCCTTGAAATCCCTCTTTCGCATGTCAAGCCTTAAGCCTTAAACAAAAAACGAATAATGGAGAGATATCAATTTGAATCTGTTGTTGAAGAATCCCGTGTTGATAAAGAGATTTTGATGGATCAATATAACCAATTAGATAACCTCTATTCATACTCTGTTGATCATATAAATAATCTTACCAATGAAAATACCCAATTAGAAGATGGAGAAGAGATCCCTTCTAAGGAAGCAACTGCTGATGCTAATCAAGATGAAAACGGAAAAGAAATCTCTTCTAAAGAAGTAACCGCTGGCGATAATCAAGGTGGCGGCGAAAAAGAAGTCCCTCTCAAAGGAATTATTGTTGGTGAAGATCAGAATCGAAATGAAGAAGAGGTTGGCGATAATGAGAACATTGGCGAAGAGCGTCCATTATCTCCTTCTACTGGAATTAATACTGAAGCATGAGCTTCTTATCTAGTTCTATCTTCTTGAATTGTTTCATCTTTATTATTTCTTGCGAATAATATTCTTCAACCAACTTTGGAATTAATTTTCTCTTTTAGTATTTTGCTGGCGAGAAAGATAATGCCTCTTGTTTATTGATTCCCATACTTGCCTCTCATTATCTTTCTTGCGAGAAATGACCTGTTATGAATACTTATAAATATTTTGTTTTGTCATGTGGTCTTATTTTTCCTTCCTAATTAAAGGTCTTATTATGCCACCTCTTGTCATTGCGACAAAATCGTAGGACGTCCTTGAACTTTCATGCAAAAACCCATTGATCTTGCCTTAACTTTTTCTTTTGTATTATTTCCTCTTCAGGAATGTTGCGACAATATGATAGGCCTAAATATTCTTGCAAAAATAAAGCGCCATTACATTGCCGTCTTGCGTTGAAATCGCAGGACGTCTTCACACTTTCATGCAAAAACCCATTGATCTCGTCTTATCTTTTTCTCTAGTATTATTGCCTCTTCAGGATTGTTGCACAAATATGACAAGCCTTAATACCCTTGTGAGTAAAAAGCCTCATGACATTTGCATCTTAAGACACTTATCAGCTTCCTAATGGAGGGTGCCGCCCTTATCTTCCCCCTGGTTGCCCCTTCAAGGAGACGTACTTCTACCATACAAGGTTAGCTCCTCCCATCCAGTCTTAACAACAACCAGTTGTTTTCGCATCCTCTTATCCCTTTTACCTATAGGGTTTATGGTTACGAGACTGCACCCTAAGTTGGGTTTTCTTCGGGCCGAGTGCAGTATAAGCCAAGACTTGTCAAGAATGGAAAGGTACGCTCCAGACGCCCCTGGCACTCTTGACTCAACCATGTACCTCGGCGTCTTGATCAGATTCTGCACTCCTTGGGAGAGTCCTTATTATTTTAGTCGCCCAACCTAAGTCATATTCTTAAGCTGAGAATCCAAGGTGCCTCTCCCGGATGGGCTTTATTGACCCAAAATCTCCATGACTCAGGTTCCGGTGGAGGTGTAGCCTTTCCCTGAGCCATGCAACAGGTACCCCCTTATGTGACGTACTTTAGGTCTTACATTTGCCTCTTGCGAAATTTTATTCGCGAACTAGGGTGTACGCCATAAAGGTTCGCCCCTTTCTTTTATGTCATTGTTTTATGATTATCTCTGCGAAAGTTTCGCACATCATGATCTTGTTTTGATATGAATAATCTCGCAACTATTCTTTCAGAATCCATAACTTCTCAAAGCTTCTTACGGATAATATCTTTTTAAGTACAATCTGTTCCATGGTCTGTCAAGTCTATGACCAACATCTCTACCTTCTGGATCCATTAATTTATAAGCTCTCGTTCCAACTATCTCCTTAATGATGTAAGGTCCATCCCATTTTTTCGCTAACTTTACACCATTTTCTCGCTGATATATTGGTGTCTCTCGCAGAATTAAATCTCCTGGTTGGAATTCGCGTACTTTGACATGTTTGTTATATTCTCGAGCTAATCTTCGCTGATAATTCTCCATATGTTGTAAATCTCTTTCTCTTTTTTCTTATAATTCATCAAGTTTTCTTAAGATCAAACCCGCACTAAGATTTTTCTCCCAAGCTTCTCTCTTTGTTGTCGGAATAACAACTTCTGTTGGTAACACCGCTTCAACTCCGTATGTTAAACAAAAAGGTGACATTCCAGTAGCTTCTCTTCTAGTTGTATTATAAGCCCATACTGCATTATGTACTTGTTCGCACCATGCTCTATGATGTCCTTCTAATTTCTTCTTTAATATATCTGCAATTATTTTTTTTGTTGCCTATGCCTGCCCATTATCTTGTGGATACAAAGGAGTAGACTTTCCACATTTTATCTTAAATGCATTAAGTAACATTTCTATGTTTTGTCCTTCAAACTGTTTACCATTATCAGATACCAACTGCGCAGGAATTCCGAATCTGCAAATGATATTTTCGAATATGAATGTAAAGATATCTTTGTCGCGAATATGTTGTACTGCCTTCACTTCTGTCCATTTTGTGAAATAATCTGTTGCGACTATTAAGTATCTTCTTTGTCCATATCCTGGTAAAAATGGCCCCACAATATCAAAGCCCCACTTTCTAAAAGTCCACACACTGGTTGAAGATGACAATGGTGCTCCAGGTGCATGTATTTTCTTTCCATGCCGCTGACAATCTTCGCAACGTCTTGATATCTGTTTTGCATCTTCGTGCATGTATGGCCAATAATAGCCTTGCATTTTTGCTCTATGTGCCAAAGATCGTCCCCCGCTATGATTTCCAGCATCCCCACTATGTAACATTTTTAGCATTTTTTCTCCTTCTTCTCGTGTCAAACATCTGAGTGATGGTCCATTAAAGGATTTTCGGTATAGCAACCCATCTCTTAATTCATAATTTGTTGCTCGGCTTTTTAACTTGTGTGCTTCCAATTTATTTCTTGGTGTTTCTCCTTTCGCCAAATATGCATGAAGTTCTATTCTCCAATCTGCGATATTGTTCGTTTGTTCTTCTTTTCCACCATCTATTATCATCACGTCCACTTCTTCTTCTTCTTCTTTATTGATTGATGGTGACATAAGTGTCTGTATTTTTAGGTATCTCGCAGTTAGATCTGTCATCATGCTTGAGATGAAAGCAAAAGCGTCAGCGAGTCTGTTATCCTTCCTTGAAATGTTCCTCCATTTTATTTTTGGAATTTTCGCTAACGATTCTTCAACAAGCTTCTTGTATTTATTCAAGGATGGTTCATTTGTAGTGTACTCTCCTTTTATTTGGCGAATGACTAGATGCGAACCACTAGTGATCCTGGTATTTTCTAGTTTCATCTCTATTGCGAAGTTTAAGGCATATACCACAGCTTCATATTCTGTTTCGTTATTAGTGGATGCGAATTCCAATCTGAATGAAAAAGCCATCTTCACTCCTTCTGGAGAAATTAAAATAATTCCAACCCCATTGCCTTCTCCATTTTATGATCCATCTACCAATATCTCCCATCTATTTGGTTCTGTTAATAAGTCTTTTGGATCTCCGTGTTGTTCTTCTATATCCATCATTTCTTCTACCGCTTCATCTTCTTCTAAAGGAAATTCTGCCAATAAATCTGCAACAACTTGTGATTTTGGTGAAGACAAAATTTCATATTTAATATGAAAGTGGCCTACTTGTGCATTCCATCTCTCCACTCTTCCTGATCTTTTTGAATTCTTCATCACTGATTCAATTGGTACTTTTGTTAATACCTTTATTTTGTGCGCTTGAAAATATATGCGGAGCTTAAATGATGCATAAACTAATGCTAATATTAGCTTCTCAATCTTTGAGTAATTCTTCTCGGCAGTATTAAAAATTTTTCTAATGTAATAAATGGGTTTCTCCACTCCTGCGTCTATTCGCAATAACACGACACTTAATGCATGCGACGTTGTCGCAAGATAAATTAATAATTCTTCTCATGATTCTGCTTTTTGTAAAATAGATGTATTCATAAGATGTTCTTTGATCCCTTGAAAAGCTTTTTCGCATTCATCAGTCCATTTGAATTTCGCACCCTTCTTGAGTATATCGAAAAAATATTTGCATTTGTATGATGATCGGGAAATGAATCTCCCTAGCGAAGCTAAGAGTCCATTCAACTTATGTACATCTTTTATTGTTGCTGGTGTTGGCATGTCACGAACTGCTTGCACTTTTTCTGGATCAACCTGTATTCCTTCCTTTGATATAATGTAGCCTAAATTTTTTCCCGATGCAACTCCAATGGTACACTTCTCAGGATTCAGTTCAATGTCATACTGTCGTATTTGTTCAAAAATCTCCCTCAGGTCCTGTACATGGTCTTTGGCTTCTTTACTCTTTACTAACATGTCGTCTACGTATACTTCTAATGTTTTGTGTATCCATTTCGCGAACACCTTCTCTACCATTCTTTGGTATGTTGCTCCCGCATTTCGCAAACCAAATGGCATTTTCATGTAACAATATAAACCTCCAAGGGCGAAAAAAGCAGTATGCTCTTGATCTTCTTCAGCGAGAGGGATCTGGTTATATCCTTTGTACCCATCTAAAGACGATACCCTATCATTTCCCGCTGCTGATTCCACCATTTGAGGAATATCTGGTAACAGAAAGCTATCTTTAGGGCAGGCTTTGTTTAAATCAGTGAAATCTATGCAAATCCTTATTCCTTTGTTTTTCTTTGGAACAATGACCATGTTTGCTATCCACTCTGGGTATTTATCTTCTCTTATAATTCCTGCATCAAGCATTTTCTGTAGTTCTTCTTCTATTTGGGAATGGTAGGCTGTTGCGATTTTTCTTATTCTTTGTTTAAATGGTCTCACATTCTTGTTAATCTTCAGCTTGTGACATGCAATTGATGGATCTATTCCTGGTATCTCGTCCATGCTCCCTGCGAAAATGTCTTTATATTCTCGCAAAAGGTTAACAGTTCTTTCTTCTTCTTCTACATCCATCTTGGTTCAAATTCTCAATATTAGAGGTTCTTATATAGTCCCAACATTTACTTCTTTTGTTGGTTCTGCGGCAGTGTAACTGGACTTGGGTTCTCCCATTGGTGTTGGTTCTTTTATTGTTTTCACAGGTCTTTCTCCTTCTTCCGAAATTTCGCTGGGTATTCCCCTGCCTTCTTTTGCCCTTATCGTGTACACACTAAATTCTTCTTCTTTCTTTGCCTCCTTTGCCAACTTTCTGCGAAATTGTTTCTTTTTTGCTCGTCCTTGATAATGCTTTATTTCAATTTGATGACATAATTTCGCATTGTCAACATCTCCTCTGATTTCACCTATTCCATTTGGTGTGGGGAACTTAATACATTGATGCAACGTTGATACTACAGCTTTTATCGCATGTATCCATGGTCTTCCTAGAAACATATTATATGGTGATTCCATATCCACCACGCATAGTGTCACGTGTGTTTCGATCTCTCCTAGTGGAATTCGTACCACTATTTCTTCTCTAGGTTTTGTTGTGGATTTTCCAAAGCCTTGAACAAGATATGTTGAACTGCACATTTCTTCATCTTTAAATCCCATTCCCCTGAACGCATGATAAAATATTATATCCACTGAACTTCCTATATCGACTAAAGTTCTGTTCAATGTCCATTATTCTGTGGATTTTGTTGTTGTCCCCTTCTCTTTTCGCGTAATAGGCATTGTAATAACCAATGGAGATGTGTGGTTCAAATTTTCTTTTGGTATTTCTACGGCCATGAATGTGATTTTTTGCTTTTCCCAATCTTTCAAGGGTGATGTCTTTTCTACCGCCATAACCTTCCTTCCTTCAAAATCTCGTTTATGTATCCTTCCTTTGATGTTTTCATGGAATTCATTAACCATTGTTTTTTTTTATCATATTACACTCCAATCTTTTGTCATCTTCATTGACTCTAATCATTTTTCTTTTAACTGGTTCACTGATTTGTTTAATCACTTTCTTGATTTGAACAATCTCAACAATAATCTTCAACTTTCAATCTTCAGCCTCCCTGTTTCTAGCGCCATTATGTAGTTGCAGGAAATCCTACACTACACTCCTCACAAGATTTCATTGACATTCAACTCATTTTAGATTAACAATCTTAATTTTATTGATGAATCTTTGAACAATCTTACAAGAAAAGATAAAGGAATCAAGAATAATCACTGCTCTAGATTTTCTCTCTCCTATTTACTTACTTCTCACTCAGAAAAAATCTCTCTCCTTTCCTTTACAACTGAGCGGCTATTTATAGGGAATTACATAGTGGATGACAGCTAATCTGTCCTTTATTTTCGGATATGTCTTGCGACATTTTCGCAACCTTACAAATGTTAATCTCGCAAACTCTCTAATTTTCGCAGGATCATCACATTTTTCTCATGATTTAGCTGACGTCGTTTATTATGTCATTTCTGAAATTGTTCTGCGACACTGTTGTGTTGTGTTGTTGATAATTTCGCTGAGGCATTATTGCTGCGAGATTCTGATCCTACACACAACTTGTTTTAATCGTTCTTATTTGGGCTATTTAACGGTTGATACCCGACAAATGTCCAACACCTAGGAATGGTACCCAACATTTCAAATATTAAGGGTTGGTACCTTAATTTGACAGAGACTGTCAAGTCAAACGTTTGACTGAACAAAAAAATAATTAATTTTAGAATAATTATTTATGAAAGCCCAAAAATACCCTTTGATCCAACGGTCCTAAAGAGGAATCTTAGATGAATCCTAAGATTATGTGTATACTTATCTATCAAATTTACATTGCCGCCGAGAGACATTATTAACCTTCTTTATGAAGTACGATTAAATGGATAAAATTTTATAGGAACATGTGGTACCTTGTTAAAATAAATTGGTCTTATTATGAATTAAGATGGAAAGATTAAAGCTGATGTAATAGTCCTTGGATAAATGGAACATCAAGTGACTCGTAGAAGCATTATACCAAGCACTTGCCAGCAATGATGTCTTCAACATTTTCAAAACAACTGTAGTGGCATAAAACCACACACTACATCCAACGAAGTATAAGATGATTTAACACAAAGTGAAGATACACAAGAAAATGTAGACACAAGGATATATGTGGTTCGGTATGATTACCTACGTCCACGGGGTGAAAGGATGAATGTTCTTATTTCTCTTCTTTGGTTACAAGTTGTTCTCTCCTTCTCAAATGGTGAAGCTCTCACCACTCAAGTATGATGCCTTGTCTTTCTCTCTCTCTCTCTCCCAACCTGCCTCTCTCTCTCGACCTGCCCTTATATTTATAGGCCAAGGTCGACATACAACAGAATTACAATGTTGGTCACATTACATCAATTTAGTTGTTCCCTGTCGGACCTTCATTGTTCGCCCGACTTTCTGGTTTGGCCGATAGTTCTTCACCCGAGGCCGAGTCTTAATCGTCTGGTTAACACGATGTCGCCCTTCTTTATTCTCATTTCTTTGTTTGAACATCTTCCTTCGTATGACCGAGTGCTTGCTGATTGTTCGTCCGACCTGTCAGAGGATAAGGGTCACGTCACATCCGACAACTATTGGGCCATCACGTCCGACCCACGTGATACCTCGCTCTTTGCGCCGTTTGGTTCTATCTTGTGCTTCGCCGCTCTTTGTTCTTTGGTGTATCACAACTTAGGATCTTGCCACCTAGCTCTGTAGATTATCTACACCTACATTTATGCCCCTTCTTTCGCTCGTTTTCTTGGCACGAGGGAAAGAAAATCGCTCCACCTTCCCACGTCCTCGATCATGCCGAGAATTCCGCCATGCAGTCTCCCACTAATTCTCCCTTTATGACTTGTAACCGTTGTTGTCGGTTGAGGCGCTGCACCCTATAAATACCTACCTTCATGTTCTCTTTCCTTTGCTCGCCAATTTTCAGAGAAACCAAGTGTTGTTATTCTTTTTTCTTTTCCTCCCACTTTACCAACGCCATTAATTCCGGTGATTCCCTTATCTTCTCCGTCTTCGGCTTTGATTTTTTTGTTGGTGAGGTTTGCGACAGTCGTGGTTAGTTCTTCCATTTGCTTCTCTCTTCACCAACGTTCATATCTCTCCGTTCGCTTTCTGCCATGGCTACTTCTTCTCCGTCAATGACTGAAAAAAGGTGTGTGAGTGGTACCTTCTCTGAGGGCGATGCTGTTTCTCTTGATTCCCTATTTTGGATTGAGAGTCCTTCCCATCACGATTATCGTGCTATAAATTCTCTTTTTCCTGATGATTCTCCCTCTTTTTCATGTAGGGATGATAAGAGAGTCTCCAAAGACTTGTCTAATGATGAGTTTATTGAACAGTTGAAGGAAGAATTCGGTCTTCAAAACTATGAAGTGACCCTAGTCTCGGGCCAAACTGTTGTGTTGAAGAAGACCGATGTCGATAAGCATGAGCAGTCGTTCGAGGCGGTCATCGTCACTCGTGGGCAGTTGGAACTTGGCCTTCGCTTTCCTCTGTACAACCCTGCCAGCCCTTTCTACTATGAGGTATTGTCGCAGCTTCGTCCATATCGGGCTTTGACTCAGTTGAATGGCAACACTTTCCGTCTGATGAATGAGTGGAGAGACTGAGGCGAGGGTCGTGAATCTACGGCCTATTGGTCGACCTATAAGCCTGGAGACGCTCCCGATTACACTTCTGCCAATTTTATCGTGAACTACCGGAGCGGGACAGCTACCAATGGCGACCTTGCTGGTTTTGCTGCTAGCCCTCACCGTCAGAAATCTATGCCCGAGGGTGTTGACAGATTGATGCTAGATGCTGATCCCCTTGGTAAAGGTTCCAACAATCGTGCTCGCCACACCAATGACCTATACTGGGACCGAGTTCCACTTCTTGTTTGCGGCCAAATTTTGCATGGTAGCTTTCCTCCTCCTCAATTTCCTGCAGAGCCTTATCCATTCTGGGTGATTAACGATGATAAGGTATGTTGCTTTCTTTCCACTTTCTTTGATTCCTGTTGTATCGGATTAGTGTATTGATTACTTTCTTGTCGTAGGTTAATCCTCAGGGAGAGCCTATCAAATCGTCTTCTATTTCCAAGAAGAGGAGCGTTGGCACAAGGGTCGAGGAAGACCAGGGGAAGGTAACAAACATATAGATTTTATTCTAAGTACATGTACTTGCCCCTGTTTTTTGCCTTCACGTGTTCTGACGCTGAACCTTGTGCAGAATGTAGTGGCATAAAACCACACACTACATCCAACGAAGTATAAGATGATTTAACACAAAGTGAAGATACACAAGCAAATGTAGACACGAGGATATACGTGGTTCGGTATGATTACCTACGTCCACGGGGTGAAAGGATGAATGTTCTTATTTCTCTTCTTTGGTTACAAGTTTTTCTCTCCTTCTCAAATGGTGAAGCTCTCACCACTCAAGTATGATGCCTTGTCTTTCTCTATCTCTCTCCCAACCTCTCTCTCTCTCTCGACCTTCCCTTATATTTATAGGCCAAGGTCGACATACAACAGAATTACAATGTTGGTCACATTACATCAATTTAGCTGTTCCCTATCGGACCTTCACTGCTCGCCCGACTTTCTGGTTTGACCGATAGTTCTTCACCCGAGGTCGAGTCTTAATCGTCTGGTTAAAACGATGTCTCCCTTCTTTCTTCTCGTTCATTTGTTTGAACATCTTCCTTCGTCTGACCGAGTGCTTGCTGATTGTTCGTCCGACCTGTCAGAGGATAAGGGTCACGTCACATCCTACAACTATTGGGCCATCACGTTCGACCCACGTGATACCTCGCTCTTTCCGCCGTTTGGTTCTATCTTGTGCTTCGCCGCTCTTTGTTCTTTGGTGTATCACAGCTTAGGATCTTGCCACCTAGCGCTGTAGATTATCTACACCTACAACAACTAAGTTAAGAATTTGATCAAACATAGAGAATCTTACTTGGTGAAGTAAGATTATAGAAATGAACTGGGGGTTGTTGTTGTTAATGGGGTTGCTGCTGGTGCTGGTTATGATGGTGAAGTTATTGTTTTCTAGTTGGGTTAATATGATTTTAGGATTAGGATTTTGTTGACGAAGAAGAAGATTCTGGGTTTTATTACTAGGGTTCATTTGGAGAGAAAGAAAACGAACAGCGAAATCTGTTTTTTATTTGTGAATATTTAATTCCAAGTCCACTGAAGTGTGAGCCGTGGCGATGGTGGTCGGAGTAGAGGATTACTGGGAAGGTGAAGAAATTAAAACTTTTGACAATATAAGTTTGCTGAGGTTAAATTTGTAAATCCAAAAACGTTTTTATCAAAAATTACAAAAAATATTAAATATTTGGGTCAAACTGAGATTTTGACAGTCAACGTCAGGTCTAGGTACCAACCCTTAATATTCGAAATGTTGGGTACCATCCCTAGGTGTTGGGTACCAACCGATAAATAAACCTTCTTATTTTTAAAGGACGAGTTGAGTTAGGTGTAATATGGATTAATCCTTTCTATCTCTTCCTTAGAAAATTATCCGACCCCTCAAGCAATGAATTTCATTTCTATTTTCTAAGAACTGCAATATTGGTTATGTAACACTTTAAATTTCAGACTAAGATAAAAAAAATATAATTCATGCAAAAATCTAAAATAAAATTTTGTATGTTTATATAAACTTTTAAAGTTTGGTTTTAGCCGTTTAACAGTAACATCTAAATCAATTTTAGGTTATAACCGAAATCTTTTAGAAAATAGTAGAGGCAGACATCATGATTTTATAGTTTAGAATATGAATCATCATCAATTTAACAATATATAGATTCATATTATTTTTAGAAATTTCGTTGCAATGGCGAAGATGAGTAGGGTGGGAAAGATCCAAGTTTACAAGTAGAAACTGATTATGGATATATAGTTTTAAGAACTTATATATAAAAAATTGTAAATCCAAAGAGAACTGGGATATACAGGAGAAAGAAGAAGACGACGGATATTATGCTCAGTTGAAATTCCTAAACTTAATTTCTTCACGACCAAACACACAACAAAAACGAATAATTTGCCACATCATCAAAATCAATGACCATTGGATCTGTATAATCTTGTGGCCGAAAGGTTTTGTCAAATCCTTTTGCTACACAATCCCGACCCTTCAATTTTCAAAATAATTCATTTGTGTAACTTAGTTCATTGTCAAGGAGATGTGATCATATAAATGATGCGTCAAATCTAAATAAATATGCTACTTACCATAAACTACATTGAGACATATGTGAGGGTGTCTGTAAATGTTAACATTTAATGTTGGGTGCATGTAGATGTTGATATTTAATACAGGGGATTTTTTTTTTTTGAAACATTTAATATAGAGGATGAATGTATGTATTAACATTTCATGTAGGGGTATATGTATTATGCAAAAAAAAAATATTTTTCTCTAAAGATCAAGAACCCTGGCTGATCTACGAGAGTCTCAAAAAAATTTCCTTTTTTTTTGGTTACCTAATGCTTATTGAGTGTACGATGTTGATTCTATTGTTCGATCTTAATTTAGTTTTTGTGTTTGATACTGATGATTAAAATATTTCTGATTTATTAGTGATAATTATGAAGATTTTTCTCCTATAAGCTAGGTTATATTTTATCCACGCCATTGAAAAAATCTCACTACCAAAGAAAAGTTGAATTAGCGGTGAAAAATGAACTATATTGTATGTTTGAAACAAAATAGTTAACAACTTCTTTTAAGGATAACCGTAAATTTTTATAACTAAATATTGTTTGCCAAATTCACTTACGTGCCTTTATATTTCTTCGTTGTACTTTAGAAAAAATTGGTTATAACTAAAAACAAGCGTCTAAAAATAGCATTAAAAATATTGAACTCCCATAAATACCTCCTTTGATTCATCTTTCATATTCATCCCTCATTCTCTCTCTAGGTACCGCACCATAGTCTTTCAAAGGAGAAAAGGATCAAATAACAGGTAGAAATGGCAGAAACTAAGAGAATTGGTATGGTGATTCTTTTTATTGCAGTGGTGATATCGTCTTTATGTGTTGACGAAGCTTATGGACTATTCGAGTGTTATAAAAATTGCATGCACGAATGTATTGCCGAATATTGGGATTGCGTTGTCGGCTGCAACTACCATTGTAACATACCGATGAGGGAAAAGACTGGAATGCCGGGTAAGTATTGCAGTATCTATGAGATTTTTGTTTGTTTGTAGATATGGTAAAATTGTTAATAGTAATTAATCCTATCTAAGTATTTCCTTATTGGAAATTATCCCTTTTTTTGTAGAACTTCTAATGTAGTTAGTCTCTAAGCTCAATTTAGTTTTACTTTCTTGTTTCAAAAGCATGCCAACACACCTTTACGGGTACCTAATCTCATTCTATCTTTTTAAAATGGTTTCTTTGTTGTTTTTAGTTGATTTGAAACTAATGCATGATCATGGATGATTGCAGGAAAACCACGCATCTGAGCACCCTATGATTATTGATGTGCGAAGGACATTTTATTACAAATAGGAGATAAGCGTGGAGACAAAATACAATATACAAAACATTCAAAAATTATCTTTTCGATGTAATCGTTTTTCTCTTATTTGATATGTACATCAATATATAAAAATGTCTATGTGTTTACATGAAAATGTGGGTTTTTCTAATTGATCCATAAAAAATTATGAACTATGTGACTTTGGATATAACTGCCTAAATTGGTTACTAAAAATACAGGCAATTCTTTCCTTTTCAAATAACTTAGCAAACATCAACTAAACATGCTAAAAAGAGTTTCCATGTGAAAAGGAGAGGGTACCAAGTACGCTATCAATTTTTTTCGTTCGTGAACCTATAGGACAAACTTGTTACAGTTAGTAGTATAAATCAATAGTTGAGAGATTGTACCTGAATTGTAAAACAAGTTCCTTGTACAATTTATACCTAGAGTTACGAAACTGTGTACACAATTGTTTAACAAGGTAAACCTACTATGTACCGAAACTATTCACAAACCCAATTTCAATAAGAAAAAGTCTTGTAATTTATATCTCAAGATACGAATTCGCAAGAGCATGTAGGTATAGTTCGAGTTAAAAACTATTTAGGTTGACTATCAAATCACTAGCTTTTAATTTAATTATATGAAACACGAATATAATATCTAAGTTAAAAGTAAAGCAAGACACAAATAATTTTGTTAATGAGGAAAACTGCGCTGGTAGGAAAACCCCGAGATCTCGTCCAGCTATAGATACTATCCTATATTGGAATGCGGTTCGTATTCTGGTTGAGTTACATACTAGCTTATTGCTTGAATATTAATTTCTGAGATTGTCCAAGTTAACCTTGTCATTATATCAAGTATCAGATCTTTCTGTTGATCCATGCTACTGATTATGACAAGTTTTTCCATACAGGTTTCCGTATCAACATTTGGCGGTGTACTTGGTACCCCCTGCTTTTCAACTATAAATAAAAGATTTATGTAAGATACACAAATCATCTCTTGGAAAATTTGTGTTTGCTGCATAAAGTTATTTTTCACTACTTCTGATCTTCAAAAACAAGAGTGAGTCAATAGGACTTTGCTTGGGATCACAAATAAAACAGTTTGTAATAATCTTATTAGATAGTTACGCAACTTGTATCTAGGTTATTTCAATAATTACTGTCTATTCAAAGGTCATTCTCTTCTGAAATAGGCCATTCAAGGATTATTAATCATAAACCCTAGATTTGATAGATTTCAATATAAGATCATAAACCCTAAATTTGAAGAAAGATTTGCTAAGATATGGTATAAAGACTAAAAGAGAAAGTTTGATAGAAAGATAAAGTTCTATATAAAGGGAAAAAATAAAAAAAGTGGTGGGACAGGCCAATCGAACCAGCCAACTGGCTGGCATCGGTCCCGTCAAAAGTCTTTTTTATTTTATTCCTCTTTCTTCCATTAATCCTCTTTGATCCATATCTTTCTCTTTAGAGCATTATTGATATGTACACTCATGCCAATTTTCTCAGAGCTAACCGGTGGTGGCCCATATGTTCGGAAGGAAAATATTCATAACAATTCATGGAAATCTGCTGAGAAATCCACAAATTGAAGTAATAATATATTTTGGAGAACGTGAAATATTTTTAGGAAACATTGTTTCCTAGGTTGAAATCATACATGTATCATGCACACATAATCAACAACTATATACAATAGATTATATCGATGTCGTATTTATGAAGTTCAAAAGATAAGCGTTATACTTCGTAATTCAATAAATTCCTTCACCACTTTGATCACAATGTTATGACCAAGTCTAACCACTAGAGTATTATCTGTATACATCTGTTGATGGTGGATTTTAGTTCAAGGCTAAAATTATGAAACCAAATTTATGCGCTGACATCCTGCAAAGGATAAAGCCACTGATAAAATGATGAATACTTCTTCACTTCGCTAATTTACCTAGAATGGAGCATGTGGCAACAATCCCATGTACCCTGTGAATTTATAGCATTATTAATGCATGCTTAGCCTTGTATTTCCTGTGTTGTTCCCACTGAACTCTCATTATTGGTGCGACATGACGACTGAGTGTTACTCTCAGCAGAGTAACAAGAATCCCCAAGTCTCACTAATGAGGCATGCACGAAATACTTGTACAGGCTACAACTCTCGGTGTGTTATACTAGCCCGATTAAGCATATTTGAATCTGGACTGACCATATCAGTCTCAGAAACAATCACGACCACACAAGTTGGCCGTATGATTAAACCAGCCTAGACGATCCTCAGCAGGAGCAGGCTACCACCTTAATGACCACCAGCGGGCCCACTTATGCCCTGGTCGGTCGAATACATACCACGCCTCCCAAACGGCCACCGAACACCAGCCTAGAATGGGATGGTTGGGATGGTGTTGAGCAGCTTGGAAAATCTTGTGCGCACAAGACCACGTGCGGCAGTCTCAAATTCATCACGACCGTCCAACTTCACCAGCATGATTGGACGGCATGGATTATCCCATGACCGGTTGGACAAAGCTTTTCCTGCACACCGGCGGGCCCCCTTCACACCTGTATAATCTATCCTCCCCTGACCTAGCCACAGAACCATGTATGGTTGCCCGAAGTTGGGCCGGCGTGAAAGCTTAAAGGGTCGCAGGAAATTACACTAAAGGTCTCAAATTTATCACGACCATCCAACTTCACCGGCATGATTGGATGGCTTAGATCATACCCATAGCCGTTAGGCAGGTATTGACGTGTTCATCACCGGCCCAATATGGGGCCCACATGGTCGGCCTCCCCAAAAGATGAGCGTGGCTTGCTAATTCGTCCAACCAAAGTAGCGTGGACGTGAAACCCTAATTAGGGTTTGCGGCACATCACATGTGTCGCAAATCAGTCTCAACCATCCATCTTCGCAGGCATAGATGGAAGGTATATATGTAGATTCAAAGGGCCTAGAGCATGCCAACACAATCACCATGGTCCCGTCTACATGTGTGACTAATCGGCGAAGGCCGACCATGACTAGGTGCCTCGATTCGTGCGCCCAAACTAAGCATGGTCGTGCGGTCCCAATCGCAAAACGATCTCGACCACTCAACTTCGCCGGAAAAATTGAGTGGCTTAGATCACATCTCCATGGGACAGTGAGGTACAAACACCTACACCAGCATGCCGTCTAAACGCATGCCCAATCGGCCCTGCCAAAAACCTGTCCCATGCTTGGATTCAACCAAGCTAAAGGTTGGTGTTCGAGCACCTCCTAAACCCTAATCCGACGGTCGCAGATGTGGGTCGCAATCCATCTCATCCCTCCAACTTCACCAGCCTGGACGGAAAGCCTAAGACAGGAGTTAGGCGACCAGTGAGGTATCACCACGATCTACGTCCACCACTCTTCCACATAGAGTGATCGGCCAAGTCGGGGCTTACCTGTACAAACTCCAAACGATCACTCGAAGATGGCTGGACATGATGCTATTTTCCGCGACTTACTCCGTTAAGCCTTAAAACAGCGATGCTTCATACACGCTGAATATATTCGATGCATTACATACATATAATGCACACGATATTTCACAAATATCGACTTCCTAAATAACTTAGTTATTTAATCTAGCATCACATGCTGCTTTCTGTGGATCCCACGATCCACACTCGAGACATTAACCATGTCACAAACTGGGGGATACATACTGGGGTACTGGTCTGGTGGTTTACAACGTGCAGCGCACAACGCGCCATCACAAGAACGTGTTAGGAAGACATGGCCGGTTAGTGATGATGGGAAAAGTGGGCAAGACTGATCGTGTGACACTAACACACGCAACTCCACTACTCCACTTCCTCCACGATAGACGTGGGTAAGGCACAATGACTTGTATAAATAGGTTCTCCTCCCTATTTCCAGAACAGAGACAACAGAAACCAAGTGTTGATACAATCGTATCCAAACACCAGAACTGATAGCTTACATTCTGCAAGCCAGTTCAACTTTCTGATACAAGTCATACATAGCCAACACCTCCACAATATCAACACCTTCTTCTCTTTCCTCCCTAAGATCACTTTACTTTGTGACCGAAGCAAGTCTGGAATGACCATTTCTTGGTTTAGGCCAGAATTGTACAAATTGGTTTCTCGAATCACAAGCACTCCCGTGCAGTACATTTGTTTAGGGTTTAGATTCATTTCTCATCCACACACCCCAAATTACCAAAACCGGAAGAAATAGTTTTCACCCATAAAAAATTGGCGACCACGGTGGGAGGTTAATCTCTCGGTTGTAAAGGCAATTTCTTCAAAATATGATTCGATTTCATCAATTTTGAAGGGGTATATCTTAGATTCAATTCAATCATCAACCTGTTTCAATATGGTAGAACTTAGGTCAGGATCAACAATCAATTCTGACGGAGCTAGTGAAGATAACACTCTCAATATTGACGTACCTGTCAGTGGAGATACTGTAGTCAATACATCTCGTGGAGTCGTCTCTTCTACCACCAACGCCAGCGAAGCAGGAGAGGTCCCAGTAAGCGTAACGCCTCCTATCACCAGAGCCATAGCAGTCGCGAATCCCGGCATCGCCTCAAGTGTAACGCCTCCGGCGATCACCAGAGCAACAACTTCCACTCCTTCATCAGGACGAGGAGCCGGAGGAGCAAGAGGAGGACCATCTCCCATTACCATTGCAGACTTGATGGAGAGGCAAGAAGTTCTTGCTAAGACTCAAACGGATATGGATACAACTCATAAAGAGGTACTCGCTTTTCTTAAAACATTAACTGATCGATTCCACAAGAGACGCGGCAGCCCTGGAGCCAACAAGGAACGTATTCAACGCACCCGGAGAAGGTACTTCAGCAGCGCGGGCTTACATGGACCTGATCAAAGAAGCAACATCAGATATGAGCGGTCATATCATGAAGACTCCTACACCGGGGACTGATCCTCACAACGATCCTCCTCAAGTCAATAGTTTCACTATGAACCAGAGGCCGGATCAGGAAGCAGTTTCTCTAGGAAAGTTTCTGCGAACTTTTACACCTCTCGAAGAATCAGCGGGCGGAGACGTTTTGCTGCAATCAACCAGAATAAGGGCACAACCGTGCCCTACATGTCACCGCACGCGTCAAGGATTCAGAGTTCAAGAGGGCCCTTATCGACACAGGAGCGTCTTAGAATGTGATTACTCACAAGACTCTCAGGACATCCAAGGTTCGCCAAGGAAAGGTCGTACAGAAGCCTACTACACCGACAAGCCACGAGAGGAAGTACCGGATGCTCCACAACAGCTGCAGGACGATACCAATTCCATAACTGATGAGCTCGAAGTGGTCAACATCGGGGATGAGGAATATCCTAGGCCTATCTCCATCAGTTCGACCTTGTCTGCGGAGGAACACACGATACTTGTGCAACTTCTCAAGGAATACCAGGACATATTTTCCTAGACGTATGAAGAAATGCCAGATTTAGATTGGTCACCCATCATCTACATGTCATACCCGGATCCAAGCCGGTTGCAGTTCAGACACGAGAAAAATGGACAAATCAGGTGTTGCATGGATTTCAGAGACTTGAACATATGCCGCCCCAAAAACAATTCTCCTCTACCTAACATCGACATATTAGCATATGCAACCAGCGGACATGGCATGTTCTCCTCCATGGATGGATGTAGCGGCTACAACCAGATAAGGATATACGAGCATGACGAAAGTAAGATAGCTTTTCGAACTCCTCTCGGAAATTTTTATTATACTGTACTGCCATTTGGTTTAAAGAATGCCGGTGCAACGTATCAACGCTCTATGACGGCAATTTTCCACTGGAGTCGATACCTCAAGAGAGCCGCCTCAAGAAGATAACGATGTCCACGCATCATGTCGAGCAAAATCCGGGCGAGTCACTCTATCAGACGATGGTGCATGTCTATCGTGCTATGTTGGAGAATCTGCGCTTTTGGTCATCCTCTGGACTTCGTGAAGCTGTTGAACGCTCATCTACAACAGCATCTGCCTTGCTAGAGAGAACCAGTTTCGCTGAAGCATCAAGAGGAAATCCACCGAGATACAACATCCTGCACGTCCAAAATTACCAACTTCAACTCTAGTACCACATGCACGACTTCCGCAATAATGAAACAACGTCCAAGATATTCCATATCTGGATCGACGGTAACTACATCAATGAGAGACGCTTTCAGAATTTGTCTCCCGTGGAAAAAGTAGTTCTGTTACCAAAGGAGATTGCACCTGGGACTTAAGAGGGTGCCAAGTTCGTACAAGTTTCCACCACGCCTCTCCCTTCCATTCTCTTCTGATCACAGCTGCTGCCAAGAAATGTTGTTGCTTTTCGATTGATACCATCCAGAGCTTCACCATATCAACGACCATTACGTACAAAAGACCCATCGGGCATAGAAGATAGAACCATGTAAACCACGCTTGGGGACTGAGGCTCAGCACAAAGTTCCTTCACCGTCAGTCAAGGACTTCTTCAACACGAGAGAGATGGTCAATCAAGAAGCATGGAATTCACAAAAGTAAATCAAACTGAAGAGGAAGCCACTTCAACGCTCCGTCCAGCAGAAGCTGTTTCAATGGTCTATTCAAGATCCGCCTCAACGCTCTCTCTGGGACCCACGTTCGCTTAAGAATCCTGCTTCAATGCTCTCTCCAGGAGCCACCTCCACATTTGCTTCAGAAGCTGCTTCAATGGTCTATTCAAGAGACGCCTCAACGCTCTATCCGGGACCCACGTTCGCTTCGGAATCCTGCTTCAACACTCTCTCCAGGAGTCGGTTCAACGTTCGCACCAGAAGCCATTTTAACATCCTCTCGAGTCGTTTCAACACGCAAGCTACATCAATAATCTGCGCTTTGGTCAAGTTATCTTTGATGTACTCATTGCTCAACATACGTCTCATCCATCCTTCATAAGGGCCCCGGAGCATGAAAAACCTTGAAGTCGACAGGAGAAGGGTTATATTGTGGAACAAATATTTTCATATAGTTGAAAGGGCGCGGTGAACAACTCATCATCTATGTTCGGCATATCTTTGAAACTGTCAACACTCCCTGACTTGGCATCAACATTATCCCCAGAAGACATCTTAGCAGGACCCCTTTTGTCCATCCTACAATAAAATAAAAGTGGGGGAGTCAGTACTTGTATGAAAACGCATGGGATGTGTAGTCACGCACGACAGGACATACATGTTAAAATACACCAGGCTGGGAAAAGCAAACAAGGATGGTATTGGGCCACGTCAGCAAACGAGGTCGGTGTTAGTCAAGTCCGCAAAGTCGGTGTTGGCCGAGATCGCAAGGATAATATCGCGTCACGCAAGCAAGAATGATATCACGTCACACAAGTAGGACGGTATTGGGTCACGTCAGGCCGGTATTGGTCAAGGCTGATCAAGGTCACAAGGCTGGTACTGGTCCACATCAGCAAACAAGGCTGGTATTGAGCCACGTTAGCAAACAAAGTCGGTGTTGGTCAAGTCCACGAAGCCGGTGTTGATCAAGGTCACAAGGCCGAACGAAACAAGACAGTAAGGACAATGTCGATCGAAGCAGCGATGTCCGTCAGCAAGGTCGGGGTTCGTCAAATCAGCAAGGTCGATGTTGGTCAAGGGGTAAGTCTGGTGTTGGGGTGAGGCAACATGTATGGTGTTTGGTCGAAGCAGGCACAACCGGCCCCAAGCAAAGTCGGCATGCGACGGGTCCCACTTGATCAGGCACATCCAACCCCAGATTGGTCGAAGCAGGCACATCCAGCCCCAAGCAAAGCCGGCATGCGGCGCGTCCCGCTTGATCAGGCACAGCCAACCCCATATTGATCGAATCAGGCACAGCCAGCTCCAAGAAAAGTCGGCATGCGAGTCCCGCTTGATCAGGCACAACCAACCCAGATTGGTCGAAGCAAGAACAGGCGGCCCCAAGCAAAGCAGGCATGCGGCGGGTCCCACGTTCGAGCAAGGCAGGCATAAAAATCCCACGTTCGAGCAAGGCAGGCATAACACACCCACGTTCAATCAAGCAGGCGCATGATGAGTCCCACGATCGAGCGAAGAAGGCGCAACAGTCCGTTGAGCAGGCACATTAGCCCCACGCTCGAGCGGAGCAATCACGAAGCAGGCTCTCGACCGAAGAAGGCATAGCAAGGTCGATCGAAGCAGGCAAGACCGACATCATGCTAGGGGAAAGCTCTCCTGGACGCCTCTTGAACGTGACATGCTCCAAGGACAGGACGACTCGTCTCTCCTGGTAACATCTAACTTTGTCTCATAAGTTTATATGTCACCATATAATGCCTACCCCACAATAGTGTAACCATTATGTGCTAGGCAGGGGACTTAATGTTGATGGTGGATTTTAGTTCAAGGCTAAAATTGTGAAACCAAATTTATGCACTGACATCCTGCAAAGGATAAAGCCACTGATAAAATGACGAATACTTCTTCACTTCGCTAATTTACCTAGAATGGAGCATGTGGCAACAATCTCATGTACCCTGTGAATTTATAGCATTATTAATGCATGCTTAGCCTTGTATTTACTGTGTTGTTACCACTGAACTCTCATTATTGGTGCGACATGACGACTGAGTATTATTCTCAGCAGAGTAACACGAATCTCCAAGTGTCACTAATGAGGCATGCACGAAATACCTGTACAGGCTACAACTCTCGGTGTGTTATACAAGCTCAATTAAGCATATTTGAATCTGGACTGACCATATCAGTCTCAGAAACAATCACGACCACGCAAGTTGGCCGTATGATTAAACCAGCCTAGACGATCCTCAGCAGGAGCATGCTACCACCTTATTGACCACCAGCGGGCCCATTTATGCCCTGGTCGGTCGAATACACACCACAACTCCCAAATGGCCACCGAACACCAGCCTAGAATGGGATGGTTGGGCTGGTGTGGAGCATCTTGGAAAAGCTTGTGCGCACAAGACCGCCTGCGGCAGTCTCAAATTCATCACGACCGTCCAACTTCACCAGCATGATTGTACGGCGTGGATTATCCCATGACCGGTTGGACAAAGCTTTTCCTGCACATCGATGTCCCTCCTTCACAACTGCATAATCGATCCTCCCCTGACCTAGCCACAGAACCATGTACGGTTGCCCGAAGTTGGGCCGGCGTGAAAGCTTAAAGGGTCGCAGGAAATTCCATTAAAGGTCTCAAATTGATCACGACCATCCAACTTCACCGGCATGATTGGATGGCTTAGATCGGACCCATAGCCGTCAGGCAGGTATTGACGTGTTCATCACCGGCCCAATGTGGGCCCCACATGGTCGGCCTCCCCAAAAGAGGAGTGTGGCTTGCTAATTCGTCCATCCAAAGTAGCGTGGACGTGAAACCCTAATTAGGGTTTGCGGCACATCACATGTGTCGCAAATCAGTCTCAACCATCCATATTCGCAGGCACAGATGGAGGGTGTAGATGTAGATTCAAAGGGCCCAGAGCATGCCAACACAATCACCGTGGTCCCGTCTACATGTGTGACCAATCGGCCAAGGCCAACCATGACTAGGTACCTCGATTTGTGCGCCCAAACTAGGCATGGTCGTGCGGTCCCAATCGCAAAACGATCTCGACCACTCAACTTTGACGGACAAATTGAGTGGCTTAGATCACATCTCCATGGGACGGTGAGGTACAGACACCTACACCAGCATGCCGTCTACACGCATGGCCAATCGGTCCTGCCAAAAACGTGTCCCATGCTTGGATTCGACCAAGCTAAAGGTTGGTGTTCGAGCACCTCCTAAACCCTAATATGACAGTCGCAGATGTGGGTTGCAAGCCATTTCGTCCGTCCAACTTCACCAGCCTTGACGGACAGCCTAAGACAGGAGTTAGGCGACCAGTGAGGTATCACCACGATCTCCGTCCACCACTCTTCCACACAGAGTGATCGTCCAAGTCAGGGTTTACCTGTACAGCCTCCAAACGACCACTCGAAGATGGCTGGACGTGATGCTATTTTCCGCGACTTACTCCGTTAAGCCTTAAAACAGCGATGCTTTATACACGCTGAATATATTCGATGCATTACATACATATAATGCACACGATATTTCACAAATATCGACTTCCTAAATAACTTAGTTATTTAATCTAGCATCACATGATGATTTTTGTGGGTCTCACGATCCACACTCGAGACATTAATCATGTCACAAACTGGGGGATACATACTGGGGTATCGGTCTGGTGGTTTACAGCGTGCAGCGCACAATGTGTTATCACAAGAACGTGTTAGGAAGACATGGACGGTTAGTGATGATGGGAAAAGTGGGCAAGACTAATCGTGTGACACTAACACACGCAACTCCACTACTCCATCACTCCACTTCCTCCACTTCCCACGAGAGACGTGGGTAAGGTACAATGACTTGTATAAATAGGTTCTTTTCCCTATTTCCAGAACAGAGACAACAGAAACCAAGTGTTGATACAATCGTATCCAAACACCAGAACTGATAGCTTACATTCTGCAAGCCAGTTCAGCTTTCTGATATAAGTAATACATAGCCAACACCTCCACAATATCAACACCTTCTTCGCTTCCCTCCCTAAGATCAACCCCATCTCCTTCACTTTGTGACCGAAGCAAGTCTGGAACGACCATTTCTTGGTTTAGGCCAGAATTGTACAAATTGGTTTCTCTAATCACAAGCACTACCGTGCGGTGCATTTGTTTAGAGTTTAGATTCATTTCTCATCCACACACCCCAAATTACCAAAACCGGCAGAAATAGTTTTCACCCATAAACAACATCTTCACATGTTATGTTTTCCATATAATCAGACTTGAAAGATATGTTGGGAATGGAAACAAGATCAGGACAATATTTTTAACCTCAACATATGGCCTTATGACCCCCGAAGAACATCCTAGATTCTTATTAACCTCACCAGTATTAACCCGTGGAATCATAAAGTCTGAAACGAAGAGAATTTTGTGATTTCTATCTATCTTGTTTGAGAGAGAAACTCAACGATCAAAACAAGATCAGGACACTCGAACTATCAAGATAAAGATATCTGGACTTGGATTCATGAATCCCTAGGTGAAGTCTTTTTAGTCGGTAAACCCTGGAAGGGTTTGAGGGAGAGGACGACTCTAGTTTACAACTAGGACACACAAAGAATAGTGTCAGGAATTCAAAAAATCCCAGTTGCTTCAGTTCTCCCTTATATAGACTTTCAAAGTATATGTTGCTTTAGGTTTGAGCTACAATATCTTTGGAACCAAGCAAACAATATCCACCGTATGATCATAGTATTAAGGAATTAGACTACGAAGTATAACGCTTATCTTTTGAACTTCACACTATTACCAGCAATTAATGCATAACTCTAGAGAATAAAATTAGTAATGTGGATTTATTAATTGGAGATTTTATATTGAGAGATTTCGGAAATATTGGATAAGCATTTATTGGAATTAAGAAAACCGAATTTTGGTATTCATTCCATAGCTTGAGAATATTTTCGGTTTTGGAAATTCCTTGGTGCCTAAACATCCTTGGTTTATAAATACCTAACTTTGAATTTCTAGCAAACTATCCTAAGAGCCAAACAAACTTCATTTCTTATTGTTTCTGGTGGATCCGTCTATTCAGAGAGGAAAGTATACTAATTAGGTGAAATATCTTACGACCGCTCGTTTAAAGACTTCTGTGGGATCAAGAAGCTCTACGAGTACCGTTGGTGGAAAACTAGATAATTGCAGTGTTATTAGTTTTCGGTTTGATTTGATTGACTAACGATTATTGAAACTTTAATTGCACATAGTTTGTTTATGCTTGAGAATCTTCTCTTCTGATATAAGATTCACTCAGACTAGATCAAAGTATCGACGTGATCTTTAGAAATGTTGTTAGATCTAAAGACATATTGTGATAATCCATTGTTAACATACTCCGTTCTGTGCGTGACTGATCACAAGAGATTCAACTGGTGTTGTGCAGGTTTTGAAGATAAAAGAAGATTTGAAGAAGAAGAAGATTTCTTATTAGTTTTCGTATCTTGTGAATTGTGTGCACAAACCTTGATCGGCTTTGATCCAACTAGAATCGATTTATATTTGATAGATCTGATTGATTAGTTGCTTGAGATCGGCATTCTCTATATTTCTCTTTGAGATCTATATTGATTGAGTGCAAATATATACTTGACTATTTCGATAGTTAAAGTTATATTGATCTAACCAGACAAATGAGTTTATTAGATTAAAAAGAAGAGCCTTCGTCAATGACTCATCTATATTTTGTAGCAAGATTGATTAGAGTGGTTACCAAACAGATTCTTCCTTTGTTGTTTGGAATACTATCCAAAGGGCTTGTTATTCACGTGCGTGACTTTAGAAGTCGAAGGCGCGGGTATACTGAGGGAACTAAGTAGCTAGGGGTAGTCTGCTTGGTCTCAACTATACGAAGTTGGTACTAGATTTTGTATATCGTCTTAATTCTGAGAGTATTCAAAATTGGACTAGGTCCCGGGGTTTTTCTGCATTTGTTGTTTCCTCGTTAATAAAATCTTGTTGTGCCATTTACTTTAATTTTCCGCATTATAACTATTTATTATAATTAACGTAAATTGCACTTTACATTAACTTTGTAATACTTGATAGTGATCCTATAGAGTTTGTTTATTACCGAACTTATTATCAAGTAACATACTTTGTTGTAGTATTGTCTCAATCTTGTATCCATAATCAATCACACAAATTATTTTATTGTTGTATTGTCTCGATCTTGTATCCAAAGAAAATCACACAAAGTGTGAACCAAATCATCGTATTGTCTCGACTCTGTCCATAGATGATCATATTCAGTAGAGGATTTATAGGTTGAAATAAAAAGATTATGGTGTATTTGGATACCCTCGTCTTTTGAATTGATATTAGAGAAGAAAAACACGAAAAGATCTAACAATCTGTGTTTGGTGCGATCTAACCTATAAGAATTGAATCTAATGGATGATTCAGTTAATGTAGGAGTAGGATTTGACTACTTCAAAGACTCATGGTGGAAGACACTAATGAAGTATATAATACTCTTGTTCCTAAATTTTTTAGGAATTGGGATTATGTATATGTATTTATTTGTTGACTTATATAATCCCTTGGTTATCATAGAATTGTATCTCATGGTATTGAATACTAACAAGTTTAGTAACAATGATACAATACTCTATGTGACATGTTTTATCTTGAAAATGCATAAGATTCCACATGAGATTTTCTAAGTATGAACCACGACTATACTATTTCTTAAAAAAACTGGGATCTTATATATATTTTGGATTTGTTGCCCAAATATATATATGTACATTTTCAGATCTAAGACTGTCAATGTATCGCTGACCAGGATGCGATTTTGAAATCTTTGTGATTATACAAAGGATGATTTTTCAATTAATAATTCTATTAACAATGGATTGCTTCATACACCCCACAACTTTTTTAATGAAGCAAGTGATCTTTTAAAGTATTACTAGATTTGTGATTCTAAAGATATTCTTTATAAATATCTTGTTATGTTCAAACTTGTTATTGTATACTCTATTGGAAAATTCTTGGGTGAATTTCAAAAAATATTATCAAGTTTTGGTAATTATAGAGTAAAAAAATATTTGGACATAAATATAGAACTGATCCGTAATATATTTCCGGTCCAAGAAAAAATCGGTTTTCCAAAAGAAAAACCTTGTTGCGAATTCGGTTTTGTTTCCCCACAAACTATGGTTTCCGATTTTTAAAGGGTTTCCTGAAACTAGTTATTTCCGAAAATTATCTTCACTCCCTATAAAAGAAGATTATCTTGCGTTGCTTTTTCAAACATCCTGGGAGAAGTTGTTCGGAACCGTAACTAGGGTTTTTCATATATCTTCAATATTTGGAAATAGAAATAGGAAATCAAGAGATAACAAATCTTATGATGATCTTGTTACATACGATGAGATTGAAAGGATCAGATTTCCTTATAAATTAGAAGATGAACATGAACTCACTTCCTTTGTTGATAGTTTATGTTTTGAGAAATACAAAACTCTCAAAAGAATAGAGTTTACTGCTGAAAAAAGATTTGATCCAGAAGTCCAAGATAATGATGATGTGAAGTTTGTTCAAGATCGAAACTGGGAAAAACTTTTTGATTTTGAAAAATATTCACCTGACTTGGTAAGGATTTTCTATGCTAATATTCACAATATTGATCATGAAAAGCTTACCTTTGTTACTCTTGTTGGTTGTGGTATTCATTATGTCGATTGTAAGACGATTTCAAACATCATCAAGTACAATGTGGAATGTAATCACATGATTACTGGAGTTCAAATTGAACATGATACCATTTCATCCCGTCTCATTGGAAAAAGGATTGACTGGGAAGAAGGTAGATTACCAACCAAAGATATACCTTTTTACTTGAGGGTTTTTGGAAAACTTGCTATAGCAACCCTATTTGCAATTACATGAGATAAGTCGGTTTGGTATAAGGAATTTGCAGAAGTTGTCTACTTTCTGTTGAAAGCTGATTCACAAGTTGATCTTTGTGGGATCATTATCAGTAAAATGATCAAGATATCATATTATGTTTCATCTCCAGGAATCAAGAGGCATCTCGGATTTCCATGTCTCATTACCAAAATCTGTGAAGTAACTATGGGAGATGACTTTGACATGAGAAGCACTAATGATGTTTCTAAAAAGACCATAAATCATATAATTGGAACTTAAACCAAAGAAAAAACTGTTAAAGGAAATTCACAGATTCCTAACAACATGACTGAAAATCTTCTGGTTCATATTAAGAGTCTTGGTAGACAACTAAACTGTATTAAGAAGCAGTTAGCGTTTACTGCTCGAAAAGATCTAGAAACTCTGAATGGTATCCTGAACATTGATGCATAGTTTTGGAAGGGAGAAGGCAACCAAGAGTCAGAAATAGAAAAAAAATGTCAAAAATGGCTTGAAGATAAGGAGTGTCCTACTTCTTAGATCTCAAACAGAAAATAGACATCAATGTATTGGTTTATTTCAATATTTTTTGTGTAACATCTATTTTGAATAAAACTATCAATTATTTATGAATAAAATTATTATTTTATAATTTTTGTGTGATAGTTACCGATTACATAGCCTGTGAATGAATGTTTATAATTTTATTTTTCGGTTTATGAGATGTCTGATTTCGGTCTTCATAACCTTAATATTCGATCTCATATGATGTAACCCTTATAATTTGTGTGGTTTTTCGATTTAGCGGGATTAAGTTTTAGCCCATGTTGGTAGCCTTTGTCAAAGGATCATAAGGTGTTCCGATTGAAACTTATATGTGAAAAGTCACAATATGTTGAATCAATTTGTGTTTGCATGAGTTGAGTTTAGCATAACATATGTGTTTTGGGTTTTCAACTTTTGCTATTGGCACGCATTAGTTAAAACCAATTCAACCTTTCTCTGGTAAAGGTTGCTTTTGTTGTTGTTCTTTTGTTCTTGCGAGAGGATGACAACACACTGGGGGAGAGTTCTTATTTGAACTTGTGCTTAATGATATATATTTCTGGGGAGAAGAGGCTGCAGAAATTGAGGTAATGAATTTGTTAGTTAATCGTTTTCCTGTTTAAGAAAAGCCTGTTTATATTGCATATATTTTGCTTTTGCTTAATAAAATTTCGGTACAATTGTATGTGCCAATTATCTTGTGTATGGATGTTTATGTGATTCAATTGTTTCCGGTTAAGAAAAAATGTGTCAATTTATTTGGCTTATTGTTTGGTATCTTCTTTATTGTTGGGTATTAAGTGTTTTTGCTTAACGAAATTCGGTGCTTTTCGTTAAGCACTGAATTTAAAAATTATAGGGAAAATTGTTGGATTATAGGTCTAATAAGAGTATCTTAGTCGAATTGTTGGATTATAGGGAAAATTCCTCCGGGAAATTGTTTCCTTGATAACATATTGAAACAAAATTACTTTTGTAGTTTTGGTTTTAATATTGGTTATCTAAAATGGTATGTGAAACCTTCATGGTTAACTCTTATAGGTTGTTTACAAGTCTTTTAGATTTTAAGATCCATTAGGTTTGTCCTTTATTTGCTCGAACCTTTGTCATTTTGTAACAATAAATGGGAGAAATATATGGAGTAAACAAGTTATTTTTATTCACTAGGAAAGGACAATTCTGCTTAAACGTTATATCTAACGAAAGAATAAAGTATTGACTAATGGGGAGAAACATATCATATTGTGGTGTAGTAATTCTTACTACAAAAGGGGAATAACAAAGATGTTCGGATTGAATATTTACCTAACTTACCTTTAGGGGGAGTAAAAGATTTTGTTATTCAAATGACAACAACGACATTTATTGATTGAATATATGCAGGTTATTGTGTTGTGAAACTTGGAATCAAGCGTATGAAGAATGAGTTATTTTATAATTCGTTTAGCTCCATATGTAATAAGAGTTTTGTCATTAAAATTGACAAAGGGGGAGGTTGTTAGAGCATAGCTCGGGTGAACTTACCAAGCGTTGGTATGTCAAGTTTGGTTGTCATGTTTTAGTATCGAAACTCATTTAGAGTCGTTTGATTAAATACTAGAGTCACTTCTTTTAGGTTAGGCTAGAAATTCTAGGAATGTTGAGACATACAAGTATTACTCCGAAGACCTGAAAAATGTGAAGAAGTAACGAACTACAACGACGATATCATCCTTCCACTTGAGGTTAACTTGAACTGCTTCATTCCTAATGTATCTTTCAAGTCGTGCTATATTGAAAACATAACTGCGAAGCTGTATATATTGTACATATTGTATATAGTACTCTAGTGATGTGTCATGATCATAATAGAATGATCATAGTATTAAGGAATTATACTACGAAGTATAACGCTTATCTTTTGAACCTCGTAGATATGACATCGATATAATCTTGTATATAATGTTATGATTATGTGAATGGTTTATGATGAAGATTTCATCCTAGGAAACAATGTTTTACATTTGTTTAAAGGAAGTACATTCATTAACTTGTTTCGTGAATCGAAAGGGAAATCAATAGGCTTATTGGTCCAGCTATTTATTGCATATCTTTGGATGACCAATATGTGTGAGATGGTAGAACCGATCTTAACTCAGGTTATGTATCTTGGTATAACTAGTTACAATGCCTAGACTTATGATTTGGTATGACCGGTCCTGGTAATTGATGTAAGCGATCCTAAGTAATCACCACGAGATGGTATGATCGGTCCTTGTAATTGGAGTGACCGATCCTAGTAATTGGTGTGATCGATCATAAGTGTTGTGTGAACGATCCTTGTAATTGGTGTAACCGGTCCTGGTAACTGGTATGACCGATTACAAGTAGATACCATGTGTAGATGGAACCGATCCTTGTAACTGGTGTAAATAATCCTAGTGACTGGTGTGACCGATCACAAGTAGGTACCATATTTAGGTATCACCGATCCTAGTGATTGGTATAACCGATCCAAACCCATGGTGTGATTTGGTCTGGCCAATCACATAGTAGTCTTGGAATACAGGCAAACCAATTCTAAACTTGTTTAGAAGTGTGGTATAACCGATCCCAAGAAAGCAAGTGCTTGTAAATATGAAATAAGGATTTGCAGTGAAAAGATGTCAACATACTTTGAACACGAGCAATAACTCTTATCATTTATTGTTCAAAGATATTCCTCGCTACTCTAGGTGATCATGTGCCGAAATACATTAGGAATCTTTTAATTATGGTTTTTGAATTTATATGCTTTAATTACCAGCAATTAATGCATAGCTCTAGAGAATAAAAATTAGTAATGTGCATTTACTAATTGGAGATTTTCTATTGAGAGATTTCAGAATATCTGACAAGCATTTATTGGAATTAGGAAAACCGAATATTGGCATTCATTTCATATCTTGAGAATATTTTCGGTTTTGGAAAATTTTTGGTGTCCAAACATCCTTGGTCTATAAATACCTAAGTTTGATTTTCTAGCAAACTATCCTAAGATCCAGGCAAACCTCATTTCTTGTTGTTTGTGGTGGTGTCGTCAATTCGGAGAGGAAAGTATCCTAATTAGGTGAAATCTCTTGCGACTGCTCGTTTAAAGACTTCTGTGGGATCAAGAAGATCTACGAGTACCATTGGTGGGAAACTAGATAATTGCAGTGTTATTAGTTTTTGGTTTTATTTGATTAACTAACGGTTGTTGAAACTTTGATTGCACCTAGTTTGTTTATACTTGAGAATCTTTTCTTCTGATATAAGATTCACTCAGATTACATCAAAGTATCGACGGGATCTTTAGAACCGTTGTTAGATCTAAAGACATCTTGTGATAATCCATTATTAACATAATCCGTTATGTGCGTGATTGATCACAACATATTCAAGTGGTGTTATGCAGGTTTCAAAGATAAAAGAAGATTTGAAGATGGAGAATATTTCTTATTAGTTTTCGTATCTTGTGAATTGTGTGCACAAACCTTGATCAGCTGGGATCCAACTAGAATCGATTTATCTTTAATATATTTGATTGATTAGTTGAGTGAGATCGACATTGTCTATATTTCTCTTTGAGATCTATATTGATTAAGTGCGAATCTATACTTGACTATTTCGGTAGTTAAGGTTAGATTGATCTAACCATATTTAAAAGTTTATTTGATTAAACAGAAGAGCCTTTGTCAATAGCAGGATTGATTATAGTGGTTACCAAACACATTATTCCTTTGATGTCTGGAATACGATCCAAAGGACTTGTTATTCACGTGCGCAACTCTAGAAGTCGAAGGCGCAGGGATACTGAGGGAACTAAGTAGCAAGGGGTAGTCTGCTTGGTTTCAACTATACGAAGTTGGTATTATATTTTGTATAGCGTTTTAATTATGAGAGTATTCAAAACTGGACTAGGTTTTGCTGCATTTACAGCTTCCTCGTTAACAAAATCTTTTTCTTCCATTTACTTTACTTTTCGACATTATAATTGTTTATTATAATCAAAGTAAATTGCACTTTACGTTAACTCCGCAATACTTGATAGTGATCCTATAGAGTTTGGTTATTACCAAACCTATTATCAAGTAACACAATTTGTTGTAGTATTGTCGCGATCTTGTATCCATAATCAATCATACAAGTTATCTTGTTATTGTATTGTCTTGATCTCGTATCCACATACAATCACACGAACTGTGATACGAATCGCCGCATTGTCTCGACTCTGTCCATAGACGATCACATTCAATAGAGGACTTATAGTTTGAAATAAAAAGATTATGGTGTATTTGGGTATCCTCGTATTTTCACTTTTACTTTTTTGTATCTTATGATTTTTAAAAGTACTACACAGGTTCTTACTCCTATCAAAACCAAAAATGTTGGTGGTGTAGTTGATACCCACGCATTTTCAAGTACCCTTATGACTATGAATACTTTGAAGATGTATCTAAATTGTATCCTCCCAGTGAAGCATCAGAGCAACTAGCTTAAGCTGACTTCCAAGCTGAATGTGAGGAAGACGATCATCTAAACATGATCTTTGAAGATCCTGAAGAACGCTTTAAAGAGGATCTTATCGAAGACTCTTAAGAAGACATTGAAAAACATGTTCAAGAAGATAATGAACGTTCAGGAGAGGAAAGTGATGAATCCGGTTCTTAGACCTCTCAATTTTTAGGTTCTCTTTATCGTAGAAGTATTTTTTTTTCCCGTAGTTTATTTATATTTCAGTGTTCTTTTTCCATATGGCTATTGATTAAGCCCGAACCTCTTTATCTAATCCTCATTTTGATATATATTTTTATTAGCATTATCATGTGTTATAACTTATATTAATGACCGATAATTTTTGTTATAACTTCGTCGTCAGAAAATTCAGAAATAATACCTTTACCAAAAATACCGTAAATCTTCATATGTTTTGTGTTTCTGATGATTTATCCCACCAATTTGATGCTCGGAATAATATCTAGCTGGAGTAATGAAGTTTTTTGAGCTCATTTAGGGGCGCATATTGATGAAACAAAAAACTTCCAGGAATTTTTTATCTGTCATGTACTCCAATGTTTTGCATACATATCTTAGCTCGTTCATCCAATTGATATGAAATTTTGATATGTTGTAGAGGATATCCAGATGAAGATTTTGATATACAACTCAACCCTATATTCCTTAACAATTATTCCTTGCAATTTGGTACAGAGCAGTGTAAAATCGTCTCTGACGAGCTTGTTGAAAAAAACGTCTTTTTATGTTTTTAAACCATTTTTTCATGTCTTGGATGCTTGATGAAAGACTTTTATGTTATTGGTTGATTTGCGCTCTGGTGTTTATGGTCGTCGCATGAACCTTGTGCTTGTAACATCACCCTTTGAGTCCTGAGTCATAAATCACTTTTGAAGCTTTATTGGTCTTGGGACCATGACAGTGATGAATGATACAAAGACCATAGTGTCACACTGTAGCCACAACATTAGTATTAGATGGACAGTGTGGAGATGCATGGGGATAAACTTTCGCAAGCAAGGGCGGTCAATCCCTTGTTGGCTGTAGTTGCAGGAAATCCTATAACACACCCCTTGTATTATCATGACTATGATTTCTAGATCTAAACTTATTTGATATGAAAATAAAGATAATGAAAATAGAAAATAAGACACAAGATTTACGTGGTTCGATCAATGTGATCTACATCCACGGGATTAGAGATCCTCACTATGATTGTTTGTAATTACATATGGATTACAATTGAGACTCCATTATTAATGAGTATTTGGAGCTCTCTCTCTCTCTGGTTTTTGGGGAAGAATAAGAAGATAATAATAATACAAGTTATTTTTCTCTCTCCAACCTTTCTCTTTATATAGGATGCTACCTAGTGGATGACAACTCATATACAGCTAATATTTCCCCTAATTTCGGATCTGGCTTGCGATGATATCGCAAGCTTACAAATGTTAATTTCGCAGATCTTCTAATCTTCGCAAAGTTATTACATTTTTCTTATGTTTAAACTAATATCACCTATTGTGTCGTTTCTCAAAGTGCTCTGCGACATTTTTGTAATGCGTTGTTAAGAATTTCGCGAGCGTATCATTGTCGTGAAATTCTGATCCTACATCTTGCCTTTTTTTTCTTGAATATTGCTTGAAGAGCGATCTTCAGGAAAAAAATCCATTGTTGTAGTTGTTGGAGAGAGATAGTGTTGTTGGAGTAGTCTTTGATCTTTGTTGATGAAGGAACGAGCGAAAGAATACTGGACTTGAAAAGTACGTACTTGCCTCTATTCTTTTGTGAAGTTCCGGAATGTTGCGAAGTAAATAAGAAGTATCATCTCTTGAAGTATGCGAAGTATGAAGTATACTTGAAGAAGTATAAGAAGTACTCAATCCTCGAAATATATAAGAAGTATGGAGTATGAAGTATCCTTTGAGAAGTATAAGAAGTACTTAATCCTCGAAATATATAAGAAGTATGAAGTATGAAGTATCCTTTGAGAAGTATAAGAAGTATTCGAAATATAAGAAGTATCCGTCCTTGAATGAGAATAATAAGTGTTTCCTCTATTCATGCGAAATTATTACTCCATTTTTGGTGTTTCTTGCCGAGAAGATAAAGAACATAAAATGTTTTCTTGGTAATCCATAGTTGCCTCTGTTCTTTATCTATGAGGGTAGAATCCTTGAGAAAATGTTGAATGTGCGAATTGTTTCTTCATTCTTATCTTTGCCTCTGTCTCATGTTTTGTGCTCATGCAATAGTATAATCTCTTCAAGTTGCTTATAATTGTGCGAAATAATTGAGCGAGATAATCACATCATTCGGAATAATCATATTGTGCGAAATTCTGATACATTCTATGAAATTTTGAATCATTCTGCGAAATTCTGAATCACTCTGTGAAGTTCTGAATAATCTTGCGAAATTCTGAATAATCCTGTGAAATCCTGAGTAATCTTGAATAATTCTGCTAAATTATGCGATATTATTGAGAAATTCTGCAATATTATTCCATACAGTTTTGTAAAGTACTTATGCAAATATAATGCTTATGTGATGATTATGCTATGAAATGTGTATGCGATGTTTATGCCATAAAATGCTTATGCAATGCTTTTATGATGCGAGTATGATGCTTGTATGATGAGAATGCTTATCTATTGCAATGTATAGTTAATGTTTGTGTTACTTAGCTCATTTTGCACGCTAAAATTGATGTAGATTTAAATTGCCTACATTCTCCATTTCTCTGGATTTTTCTTTAGTGTATGCATTCTTCTTCGTGTAGTTATTGTTCTTCACAAGTTCTTACTTGTGTTTCATCTTCCCTCTTTCCTGCACTATTAGTATCTCATAACAGTATGATCATAATATCAAGTCTGCGGCATTTTCACTGCCTCAATTTCATTTCCATGTACATATTCGCAAGCTTGTTTGCTTACATATAATCATTCTCGCAAGCTTACTTGCTTACTCATTTTCTTATGTGGTCTTATTTTGCCTTCCTAGTTAAAGGTCTTATTTTTCCACCTCTTGTCATTGCGACAAAATCGCAGGACGTCTTTGCACTTTCATGTAAAAACCCATTGATCTTGCCTTAACTTTTTCTTTTGTATTATTGCCTCTTCAGGATTGTTGTGATAATATGACAGGTCTAAATATTCTTGCAAAAATAAAGCCCCATGACATTGTCGTCTTGCGACGAAATCGCAGGACGTCTTCACACTTTCATGTAATGACCCATTGATCTCGTCTTATCTTTTTCTCTAGTATTATTACCTCTTCAGGATTGTCGCACAAATATGACAAGTCTTAATACCCTTGCGAGTAAAAAGCCTCATGACATTTGCGTCTTAAGACACTTATCAGCTCCCTAATGGAGGGTGCCGCCCTTATCTCCCCCCTGGTTGCCCCTTCAAGGAGGCGTACTTCTACCATACAAGGTTAGCTCCTCCCATCCGGTCTTAACAACAACCAGTTGTTTTCGCAGCCTCTTGTCCCTTTTACCTATAGGGCTTATGGTTACGAGACTGCACCCTAAGTGGGGTTTTCTTCGGGCCGAGTGCAGTATAAACCAATACTTGTCAAGAATGGCAAGGTACGCTCCAGACGCCCCTGGAACTCTTGACTCAACCATGTACCTCGGCGCCTTGATCAGATTCTGCACTCCTTGGGAGAGTCCTTATTACCTTAGTCGCCCAACCTAAGTCATAAGCTTAAGCTGAGAATCCAAGGTGCCTCTCCCGGATGGGCTTTATTGACCCCAAATCTCCATGACTCAGGTTCCGGGGCGGTGTAACCTTTCCCTGAGCCATGCAATAGGTACCCCCTTATATGACGTACTTTAGGTCTTACATTTGCCTCTTGCGAAATTGTATTCGCGAACTAGGGTGTACGCCATAAAGGTTCGCCCCTATCTGCGAAATTTTATTCGCGTTTCTGCGAAATTTTCGCGTCTCTTTGTTTCTGCGAAATTTTTGCTTCTCTTTGTTTCTGCGATATGCTCGCGTTTCTTTATTCTCTCATTCATCTTTTCATTTCTGTCATCTCTTTCATTCACTCTTTCATTCTCATAATATCATGTCATTTGAATCAAAATAAATATTGAAGATAAATTCTAATACATGGTAACTCTGAAATCTTTGTAGTTGTGAAATCTTTGTAATTCTGCGATTCTATCATGTTTTATAAATCAAATCAAAAATCTTTTTATTCTTTGCAAAAGAAATATTCTAGAGAAACATATAAATTGAATTTTCTCAGTTTTCTGTAATTTTGAAATCTCGAAATCTCTGTAATTTTGAAGTCTTTGTAATTTTGAAATATTAGTAATCTTTATAATATTTGAAATCTTGAAATCTTTGTAATCGTGCGATTGAATCGCTTTTTGTAAATCAAATCAAAAATCTTTTTATTCGTTCCTAGTATAAAGTAAAATGTTCAAGGAGGTGGTACTTATCTTTCATGTGAGTCGCTATTGTTGTCAGAGAAGTGAATAAATGCCTTGAAATGTATGAATTTCGCGCAGCAAAAAGAAGTGTGAGAAGTGAGACTTGAACCCTCGACCTGCTTCTTGGATTTTCTTGTATCATACCAACTGTGCTAAGCCTGCCTCTCTTGCGAAATAATTAAATTCCAACTGTGTGAGAGGCAATTCTGTATAAATTTCGCGTAACAAAAATAATCATGCGAGAAGCAAGAATTGATCCCGCGACCTGCTGCTTGCATTTATGCCTCCTGACCAACTGTGCAAGCTTCTTCTTTGTGAAATATCTCTGCGAACTTATCATCAACTTTCTTCTGTACGAAATAATCAAAGAAACATTTGTGCGAAAAAATACGCATGTGTTGGGCCTTGATCACACGACCATGAACTCATTAACTTCGCAGATGACCAATTGTGCTGCCTCTTTTTTGCGAAATAATGAAACAATATTGCGGAATTATCATTTTTTTCGCTCTCTGTAAAAAAGAAGAAAACTATGTTCGCAGGCGAATTCGAACTTGCGACCACGAACGCACATACTTCTCTCTGGACCAATTGTGCAAGAACCTCTCTGCGAAATTAACGCATAACCTTTTTCCTTATTCTTTTATTCTCCCATGCAAATGAGAAGAAAATGAAAAATATGTGTCTCTGCGAATTCGAACCCATGACCTATTTGTTGTTCGCTGAACCTTAAACCATCTATGCGAATTTCTGTTTGTGACATAAATTACAGCGCCTGCCTCTTATCTTATCTTCGTCTTTCCCTTGTTTCTTCTCCTGAACATGAAAATCTTCCACTGAAACTTCCATTTTTTCCTTAAATTTCACCACAACAACTAATTTTTTTCTCTCACTCTTTTCATGTCTTTGAATTGTTGATGATGTTTACTCCCTGTAAGTGTGATTTCTTCCATAAAATTTCCATTTTTGAACCTAAATTTTGTAGATCTAGAAAAATATGAACAGTAGCTAATCTTCATGAAAATTTCTTGATCCAACAAGTTACAGGAAGGATAAATCCTTTACTCGTCCCTGTTTCTAGCGCCAAAATATAGTTGCGGGAAATCCTACAACACACCCCTTGTATTATCATGACTATGATTTCTAGATCTAAACTTATTTGATATTAAAATAAAGATAAAGATAATGAAAATAGAAAATAAGACACAAGATTTACGTGGTTCGATCAATGTGATCTACATCCACGGGATTAGGGATCTTCACTATGATTGTTTGTAATTACATATGGGTTACAATTGAGACTCCGTTAATGAGTATTTGGATCTCTCTCTCTCTTTGGTTTTTGGGGAAGAATAAGAAGATAATAATAATACAAGTTATTTTTCTCTCTCCTACCTTTCTCTTTATATAGGATGCTACCTAGTGGATGACAACTCATATACAGCTAAGATTTCCCCTAATTTCGGATCTGGCTTGCGATGATATCGCAAGCTTACAAATGTTAATTTTGCATATCTTCTAATCTTCGCAAAGTTATTACATTTTTCTTATGTTTAAACTAATATCACCTATTGTGTCGTTTCTCAAAGTGCTCTGCGACATTTTTGTAATGCGTTATTAAGAATTTTGCGAGCGTATCGTTGTCGCGAAATTCTGTTCCTACATTAGCGGGTCAGCTTGTCCCCAATAAAGAACACGACTAGTCGGTTACCGTTGGTGGTCGGGCCTGAACAGCGGCTCGCTGGGGTGGCTGTCCCGGATTGGACATCATCGGTCGGGCGGGATGCACATGGCAGGGATGCATTGGGAAGCGGGTTAAACCTAATAAGCGGAGAAACGAGACGGATGACGAAAGGATACGCCACCAAGGTGGCTACCAACGGTACCGTTGGTTGAGTGAAGAGTGTCCACCTTGGTCCGCCTTGGGCGCTACGGCGGTCTGGCCACGTCCGGCGGGACTTCGGTCTGCGGCACTCACGGTCTTACCAGGGCGACTTAACTCACCGCCCACGGACGGCTAATCACCGCATGATAAAACCCAAACCCAATAGCATTACGGGAAAAACGGGTCATTTACACTTGGGATAGTGTGGAGATGGTCATAGTCCTAGTCAGGAAACACGTGATTTGAAAATTTGGCTCGTATTAGCATGGATCATTGATGGTGGACCATCAATCTCCAATATTGCTTTGATGCGGTTGAAAACATATAAGGTTTCCAAGCATAGCGCAACTTATTTGATTATCCGCAAAAGATAATCATTTACTATCTCATGTGTCTCATTCTTCTAGGTTTTTTCTTATGCTTTGCCTTTCACCTATGAGCTCCATCACTTGGAAGAAAGATCTTTTTGATCATCATATCACGCAGCATCATATCTAGCAACAATGTATCTTCTCTTAATGGGTCTTCTGAACACAGAGTCAGGATATTCAACTCAATAAGGCATATTCCCCTTTTATTTATTTCTCTTTAATGGCGACAATTAATCATTTAGATGTTTATTGCAGAAGAACCAAGTTGGACAATCTTCCTCTTCTCTAGATAACTTAAAACCCTAAAAGGACTTCTAAGGCTCCTGCTCGTTTTAAAACTATTTAGGGAATCATGTTGAAGCAATAGTAAGTCCGTCTTTTGAATATACAATCAAGTTTCCTTTCGAATTTTGAATCAAATAAAGATATGTCTTGATGACGTTGCACGATGACATTCTTATGGAAACTCCTGATGGTGAGAGGTATAATGAGGATATGGTTGTTGTTGATGATAGCAAAGGTGATGATGATGTCGTTCTTCCTAGTCCGATGAATCTTGCAGATGCTGATCTTGGCATCAAAATTCATAAGTATCCTAATGCTGGCCTTACTTTTGACCGTCACATAAAAAACTTGTGTCGTGATAGTCACTACGTTGGAGGGTTCGTCATTACGAAGCGCTACACTGCTCTTTATACCAAGATATGGAAGAAATACGACCATATCACGACTACAAAGATATGGAAGGCTTTCTCTCCTAGCCTCGTGACTGCGGTTGCTGGACTGCTGCCAATAATTGAAGAAATAGAGATGAAGAATTTGCGTGATGTCACCAATGACAGTTGTATGATTGGGATGGCATGATCTCCAACTGCGAAACTCTCAAATTCAATGTTGGTTGGATTCGACGTCATCTTGAGGTAATAAAGATTGACAGGGTTGTCATTGCTGCTAGCGTAATATTTTCTTCAAATGCCATTATGGGGGAAGAAAAGAAATTAGCCAGAGAGTCGGCTAGGGTTGACAATGAGGTTCAGGATTTGAAGATTAGGGCTTGGAATTTTCAACGAAGAATCGAGATGGTGTACAGGAGGGATTACTCGTTGCTGCTGGGTTTGTTTTAGGATGGATTGAGATTTCTATTTATGCTGTTTATTTCATTTGCTTGAATAATGATCGAGTGTAAGGTTGATGAAAGGATACTTTCGCTTATGGTGGGTTTGGATGTAGAATTATAAAGGTGGAATTTATGGTTCCAGGGGATTTGGTAGAATTACGGTTCTCCCTCTGTATGTTTGGTTGCCCGAATCCTTGAAATTGCGTTTCCTACGCGATTCAGTTTTCCAGCAAATCCTACATACGGAGTCCGACCCCTGCCCCCTAAGATTTGCTGGGAAACTTATCAAGGGATTTATGGACCCACTTTTTTTAACTCTAAATCCCTAAATCCCATATATATGTAATTTTAAGATTTGAGGGTAATGCCAAACGTCACAAAGATTTTAACACAAAAAAGCTCTATAAACCCCAGGAATTTTAATTGAGTTACTAAACACACAAGGAATTTACATGAATCCCAGAATTTGTAATCCCTTGGGATTATAAATTCCTGGAAACGGTGAATTCTGCAAACAAAGCCACCATTAGATTAATGAAATATGATAAATGCTCTTTGAAGGAATGAAAATTACAGGAATTTTAAAAAAGATTATATTAGTCCTTATCCGAGCATAATATGCTTTGAGCCACTTGTCATTGATTATGTTTTCTTGTACACCATCGATATCCACGATATCGTAATATCCATCGGCTACTGCTTTAGTGAACACATAAGAACCTTCCCATTTATGAGAGAATTTTGGTGTAAACATGCCTTGTTGAATGTGTTTTTCTATTTTCAACAGCAAATCCCCTACCTGAAAGACTCGGGTCTCGCTATCTTGTCATATGCTCTCGAGACTCTCTGTCAATAAGCCTCTAAATATTTTTCCACTTTGGATCTTCTGAACTCAAGCGTCCAACTCAGCTGTCCGGGAGTTAGACCCTTCAGCTTCGTCCCATTGTACTCCATCGGCTACTGCAATCCTGGCTGATGGGACCTCGATCTCTGCTGGGAGAATACCATCAACAACATAGATTACGGGATATGGTGAAGTTCCAATATAAATTCTTGGTGCAATCCGATAATCCCATAGTGGCATGGGTTATTGTTTATAAAAAAGTGGGGGTACAACAACCACACCCAATATTTCGCTTAGCAATTTATATGGACAAACTCCAATATACTTTCTAGAGAATCAACTAGACAGTCAGACTCAATCTAGATAAACAGTATATCAAAGAGTTTATATCTCAATCTCTCGATTTGATATATACTCAAGCAAATAGAAATCTGCGAGTCTTTGTCAAATACTAGAGAGATAACTTGGATGGTACCAAAGACCAATATCCAAGTGTCAATCAATTTAAATCAACAACCAAAAGGTCGGATATTCTAATTGATTGAACAACGCACAACCTGTGATATTTTAATTATATAGCAAAATATAATGCGGAAAAGAAATAACACAGACACCAGAATTTTATTAACGAGGAAACCGCAAATGAAGAAAAACCACGGGACCTAGTCCAGATTGAATACACATTGTATTAAGCCGGTACAGACACTAGACTACTCAAAGCTAACTTCGGACTGGACTATTGTTGAACCCCAATCAGTCTCCCACTGATGCAAGGTACAGTTGTACTCCCTACGCCTCTGATCCCAGCAGGATACTGCGCACTTGATTCCCTTAGTTGATCTCACCCACAACTAAGAGTTGCTACGACCCAAAATCGTAGGCTTTAACAATAAACAAATCTGTCTCACACAGACAAGTCTATCAAAGGATCAATCTGTCTCCCACAGAAAAACTCTAAAAGTTTTTGTTCCGTCTTTTGATAATAATCAAGGTGAACAGGAACCAATTGATAATCCGGTCTTATATTCCCGAAGAACATCCTAGATTGATCAATCACCTACAACAATCTTAATCGTATGGTAGCGAAACAAGATGTTGTGGAATCACAAACGATGAGACGAAGGTGTTTGTGATTACTTTTTATATCTTGCATGTCGGTTAACTCTCACGATCTCAAGCCAATCAATATGATTGTACTGTTACGATAGAAGACGCAAGATCAGATCACACAACTACGATAAAAGTAGTATCGGTCTGGCTTCACAATCTCAATGAAGTCTTTAAGTCGTTAACCTGGTTTTAGAAGAAGAAAACCAAAGGTTAAAGGAGAAACGACTCTAGCACGCAAACTAGTATCACACGTAAGGTGTGGGGATTATTTTTGCACAATACTAGATGTCTCCTTTATATAGCCTTTCAAATCAGGGTTTTGCCTTAGTTACAAAGCAATCAATATTCACCGTTAAATGAAAACCTGATTTAGATTCAAGCTAATATTTCTCAACCGTTAGATCGAAAACTTAGCTTGTCATACACAACTGACTGTACGCTTCTAGGTTTGTTAACCGCACCCAAACATGTACATTGTTGGTTCAACAATAGTCTACCCAAAGAGGTTAACCATATGAGCGTTTCATACCAACGATGTTCTTCTTCACCATAACTAGTTCAATTGACTCAAATGAACTAGTTAAGAGAGTTGTTTAATTGCAAGTAAATCTTATGTAACTACACAAGACACAATTGAAGCAAATATGATTTGATTCACTCGAATCGGTTCATGAACTTTAATAGCCACGGTTTTCAAATGCATTCCTTAGTCTTTTAAGATTAAGTTCAGAAATCATCTTTAGATATATAACCTTCTCAAATTCGCAGACTAGGTTCGCGGACTTAAGACACCGGATAGAGTTTACAAACTCCAGCAGAAATTCTCGGGTTCGAGAACTACTGGGTTCGCGGAATTGGTTCACGCAAGTAGTTTGTCAACTCCAGCAGAAATTCTCGGTTTTGAGAACTTCGGCAGTTCGCGGACTGAGTTCGCGGACTTGGCACTTGCCATACTTCCGGTTCTCTTGATCAACAAAGTTCGAAAAATTCGGTTCAAGGAATCCATTGGTTGTGTAATCTAAACTCTCATTCCAATCATTGAAACATTCTTAGAGGACGTTATATAGTTGTTACACTATTTCTCGTCAAAGCAATTTTCAAAGTACATTCATGACTTTCGTCACTAGGTAAAGATAAACTTGGTCGAAGCGAAAAGCTTACCAACACATATTTCGATATATAGATATCCGAGGTATACTCGGCTCGAAATACCAAATGTGTATGATCTAGTTTATATATATAGCATACGACTTTTGTCTCAAAGAGTAGGATATAGAATAGATAGACTTTTGAGTGACAGATAAGTTCAAGTCTCCACATACCTTTTTGTCGAGAAGTTCCGCCGGTTCCTTGAGTATATCTTCTACTTGTATGATTAGTCGCCATGAAGTCCTTGAGCTCAACTACACTTACTATCCTAGTCCGAGACTTAGCTATAAGAGACTAGAAATCAAGACTTATAGTTTTGATCACTAACATTGACAAACATGCTTGAGATAGCAACGCATGCGAGTTTGGCCGAGCAGTGATCTAACAATCTCCCCCTTTGTCAATTTTAGTGAAAAAATTATCAATACATATGGAATAAAAAAATGATAATGAAACTTTAGTAGCTCCTATTCCACATGTCTAATCTTCAACATTCCTCGAAATCTTCGTCACTTCCAAGTACTCCAATGATCCTTAAGGTTGTAAGTTTAGCATCACCGTTGTTGAAAATACGTAGCTATAACAATGAGAAAGCATCGGTCTCGATCATTTTTATACAATGTCATAGTATTATTATACAGTGTCAAAGTCCAATGGTATCACAACTTCAACAATAATACTATGGTGATATGTATCACTCCCCCTTAGTCAATACTCCATCTCACATGAAAACCACTCCCCCTTACACAATGATCCGAAAACCATATGTATTTGTAGTGTGAACTACATATTAATTCTCCCCCTTTTGGTCAATAAAATTGGCAAAGGTACAAGAACGGGATCATAATGAAATTTTCGTAAGAGACATTTCATGACTGAGAGAAGAAACACACATCATCTTATTTAGATGCAATCATATAGGCGAAGCTAACAACATTCATCAAGGAGTTTAAAGATACAAGATAACCCCTCTAAAATTCCAAAGTCGCACACCCCTCAAGATATGACCATTAAGCACAAGTTCAAAAGAACTCTCCCCCATTTGATGTCATTCCCGAAAGAACAACAAGAGCGACCTTAATTTCGAAAGAAAAGAAGGATTTTATTGGACACCGGAAATCATAAGAATGATTTTTTTATATCCAAAAACTCAATCAAATTAATCACAAGTAAAACCCGTGATTAATTTAATCGGTATACGCAATCAATTTAAACACAAAAAGTGATCAATTCAATTGTTTGTGCTCAACATAAGAAAACTCATGGAGACACAAAAATACTCAACTAGATTAATTACAAGAGAACCCATAATTAATCTAATTGGAATACACAACCAAACTAATTACGAAAGTAATCAATTTAATTGTCAATTGTTTTGCTCGACATAAGAAAACTTACGGAGCAATAACTAAATAACCAAACAAGATGATTAATTTAGTTCAAAATGCTCAACATAAAGTACCTTATGGAACAACCAACAAAGCTAATCAAAAATAATCAACTTGGTTGTATCGTGCTCAACATAAGACACATTACGGAGCCTCACAGTAATACATACGAATATGGATCAGGGATGATCACTACTGCGGAATACACAAGGATTCATTTTATCTTCAATCATTATTTGCATAAAAACAATAATAGACATAATCCTTGAAAACAAAAGATTTTAACCTATCTTCCATCAACATAATTGACAATATAGGCTTAACTGTTGTATTTGTCAAAAGTCCATTCATCCTTTACCAGTACGTGAATACCGAAAACGAACGAATTTACTTTTGACAAAGTATGGGGCCTTCAAGTTCACAGACGCAAACATACATATCCCATAACAAGTTGCAATATCACAAATCATAAAGATTAATACTGTAAAAACCATCTTCCAAACAATTTATAATTTAAACCAATAAATCTAAAAACATGAAAATGAAACCGTTGGACATAGCAATGTGTAATCACAATAATGGATATTCCAAACTCTAGTAATCCTTCTCAAAAATAAGAATAAATTCTCATAAGAAGTTTCCTAGGCAACAAGACAAACTCTTAATGCACATACAAGATGATTTGCCCTTATAGGGTAGAATCAATCTTTTTCGCATGGATTTACACCAATAATAGCTACCAAAGGCGTATAAAAAGATTTTCTTAATCAAAGAAGAACATACAAAGTCAATAACGACTATGCATCATAGTTCACGAAGGATGATTATGAACATTCAAGAATTTCATAGCACTGTGTACTACTTTCCATTCTTGAACTTCCTTCTTTGTGATTCACCAACAACATTCTTGTAAAATCTACAAATTATCTTAGAAGAGTAGTACTCCAAGAATCCAAGTGCCCAAGTTCAAGAGAGTGGAACAAGTGCAACGAAACGGAGCAAAATACTCAAAAACAAGAGACAGGACAAATACCAATCTTAACTCATCCAAATTCGAGGTTTCTCATCTCCATTTTGAAGAGAAATCAAAGAGGAAGATAGTGCAAAACGAATGAGGTCAATCCGAGTTCGGACGAAGAAGTTACGGCCAAAACAAGTTTACCGAATATCGACGTCAAGTATGCATACGGGTTTGCAAACGAATTTTCGTATCCTGGAGCAGTATGCAGTCGGGGTTTGCGAACTTAAACCCCTGGATTTTGGTTTTAAATGATGTTATGCATACTTGGCATGTGTACCATGAATTCCAAACATCCAGAACTAATGTTTTCAAACCTAAGCATTTAAGAACCTTAAACACAGATCAAGTTAGGTAGAAATGAACGATAAGCAAGGTACATGGATCATTATAAGTACTCAAACAAGTAATAAAAACATAAAACTTGCTCAAGTTTATAAATATACCTTTTTAGAAAAGTCCAATTGAATTCTACAGCCTTACCGAATATAATCTGTGCGCCCCAGTTGTTGTGCTTCCCTCACCGTATACATAGCAGGGAATTTCTTGGTGAGGATGCACTTTCAACACAAACAAGTTGTGTTGAGGTGAACAATGTCTTGCTCACCATGGCACCAAGAAATAGTTTCTTTCCAACAACTCTTAAATCTTGTAGTATTGAGAAACACCCAAGGAACTGTTTTTATAAGTCTATCAAAGAACTTCAAGAGAACCCAAAAATATTTGTGTTTCTGATTTCTTGTTTTCCAACTTATAAAAAACAGTTTCTACAGATAGTTTTTAGTACTGCGAAGGGAAACTCTTTTGATAAAAAGAGACGTCCTAGATTCTTCATAAAAGAAGACAATACTACTATCTTGATAGGAAGTATCAGGAATTGAGCAACGAATCAATTCATGCTTTGAGGTGATACACTCAAATAACTGAGATTTAAACTCCTCTTGTAATTCGTTTAGTTTATCACAACTAATTGGATTACGCAGAGAAGGAGCATTGCTCTCGCTGATTAGTAAATCAATATCAACCTCAACATGAATATTATTCATCATAACTTGATTTAGCCTGTCAAGAGATTCTTTCTCTTTATGGAGGTATAACTCAACATCAAGAGATAAGCTCTCAAGCTTCTTTTCAATCCCTGAAAACACTTCAAGAGATTTTAAACCTGGTGGAGGTTTAGATAGAATTTCTTCTACATATTTAATTAAATCAGTCACGAAATAGAATTCTGAAATCCCTGGATCTGGTGCTGCATTTATTGAGATAGCACTACTGTCCATAGAGTCAGATCGCTACAAACACAGACTTGTAAGGTCTTGAACGTGTTTGCCTGCTCTGATACCAATTGAAAAAGTGGGGCTACAACAACCACACCCAATATTTCGCTTAGAAATCTGTATGGATGAACTCCATTATACTTTCTAGAGAATCAACTAGACAGTCAGACTCAATCTAGATAAAAAGTATATCAAAGAGTTTATATCTCAATCTCTCGATTTGATATATACTCAAGCAAATAGAAATCTGCGAGTCTTTATCAAATACTAGAGAGATAACTTGGATGGTACCAAAGACCAATATCCAAGTGTCAATCAATTTAAATCAACAACCAAAAGGTCGGATATTCTAATTGATTGAACAAAGCACAACCTGTGATATTTCAATTATATAACAAAATATAATGCGGAAAAGAAATAACACAGACACCAGAATTTTATTAACGAGGAAACCGCAAATGCAGAAAAACCCCGGGACCTAGTCCAGATTGAATACACACCGTATTAAGCCGTTACAGACACTAGCCTACTCAAAGCTAACTTCGGACTGGACTATAGTTGAACCCCAATAAGTCTCCCACTGATCCAAGGTACAGTTGTACTCCCTACGCCTCTGATCCCAGCAGGATACTGCGCACTTGATTCCCTTAGCTGATCTCACCCACAACTAAGAGTTGCTACGACCCAAAATCGCAGGCTTTAACAATAAAAAAATCTGTCTCATACAGACAATTCTATCAAAGGATCAATCTGTCTCCCACAGAAAAACCCTAAAAGTTTTTGTTCCGTATTTTGATAATAATCAAGGTGAACAGGAACCAATTGATAAACCGGTCTTATATTCCCGAAGAACATCCCAGATTAATCAATCACCTCACAACAATCTTAATCGTATGGTAGCGAAACAAGATGTCTTGGAATCACAAACGATGAGATGAAGGTGTTTGTGATTACTTTTTATATCTTGCTTATCGGAGAACTCTCACGATCTCAATCCAATCAATATGATTGTACTGTTACGATAGAAGATGCAATATCAGATCACACAACTACGATAAAAGTAGTATCGGTCTGGCTTCACAATCTCAATGAAGTCTTTAAGTAGTTAACCAGGTTTTAGAAGAAGAAAATCAAAGGTTAAAGGAGAAACGACTCTAGCACGCAAACTAGTATCACAGGTAAGGTGTGGGGATTAGTTTTGCACAATACTAGATATCTCCTTTATATAGCCTTTCAAATCAGGGTTTTTCCTTAGTTACAAAGCAATCAATATTCACCATTAAATGAAAACCTGATTTAGATTCAAGATAATATTTCTCAACCGTTAGATCGAAAACTTAGCTTGTCATACACAAATGACTGTACGCTTCTAGGTTTGTTAACTGCACCCAAATGTGTACATTATTGGTTCAACAATAGTCTACCCAAAGAGGTTAACCATATGAGCGTTTCATACCAACCATGTTCTTCTTCACCATAACTAGTTCAATTGACTCAAATGAACTAGTTAAGAGAGTTGTTCAATTGCAAGGAAATCTTATGTAACTACACAAGACACAATTGAAGCAAAGATGATTTGATTCACTCGAATCGGTTCATGAACTTTAATAGCTACAGTTTGCAAAAGCATTCCTTAGTCTTTTAAGATTAAGTTCAGAAATCATTTTTAGATATATAACCTTCTCAAGTTCGCGGACTAGGTTCGCGGACTTAAGACACCGGATAGAGTTTACAAACTCCAGCAGAAATTCTCGGGTTCGAGAACTACGCCGGTTCGCGGACTGGGTTCGCAGACTGGGTTCGCAGACTTGGCTCACGCAAGTAGTTTGTCAACTCCAGCAGAAATTCTCGGGTTTGAGAACTTCGGCAGTTCGCGGACTTGGCACTTGCCATACTTCCCGTTCTCTTGATCAACTAAATTCGAAAACTTCGGTCCAAGGAATCCATTGGTTGTTTAATCTAAACTCTCATTCCAATCATTGAAACATTCTTAGAGGACGTTATATAGTTGTTACACTATTTCTCGTCAAAGCAATTTTCAAAGTGATTGAAACATTCATGACATTCGTCACTAGGTAAAGATAAACTTTGTCGAAACGAAAAGCTTACCAACACATATTTCGAGATATAGATAGGCGAGGTATACTCGGCTCGAAATACCAAATGTGTATGATCTAGTCTATATATATAGCATACAACTTTTGTCTCAAAGGGTAGGAGATATAATAGATAGACTTTTGAGTGACAGATAAGTTCAAGTCTCCACATACCTTTTTGTCAAGAAGTTACACCGGTTCCTTGTGTAGATCTTCTACTTGTATGATGAATCGCCATGAATTCCTTGAGCACAACTACACTTACTATCCTAGTCCGAGACTTAGCTATAAGAGACTAGAAATAAAGACTTATAGTTTTGATCATTAACATTGACAAACATGCTTGAGATAGCAACGCATGCGAGTTTGACCGAGCAGTGCTCTAACAGTTTATTCCATGGGTTGTCATCAACTGTGCGACTGGGGATCCGGATTAGGATAACTAAGATCCGGACTAACTTAGTTACTTATCTAGAAAACAATTATCATAATAACTCTTCCATAAAATTTCCACAACCATACTACCCACACAAGTTCAATTAAGAACTTTTCCCTTGTGTATGTTATCCTCTAACAGAATGAGAATAACAACAAGACCACCTTACTAGAGAAAGGTTAAATACATGATTTTAGTTATCTCCTGCCCCAAGAACCAACTAAAACCGAAACTATCTTATATCTAAACAAAAATATTCAAATATCGAAGTATCACAAAATATTAGTATATGCGATTCATATATTGATAAGTACTTTATCAACATGTTTTTAATGTTAATATCATACTCATTGAAGATACGTGTAACCCGTTGTTGAGAGGTGATTTTATTTTTGGTTCTACCCGTCCTAGTCACACCAAATGACATCAGTTTACTAAGAATGGTAAAATAGAGAGTTGTCTTTCCATTGTACCTTATCCTTCCTTATATAGATTTCCCCAAAAGTCCCTCCTTTTATGACATCATGACACATGTCCTAAACCTCCTCAATTACTTCTAATGACATTCCTTAATATAACCTCCCTCTTATTTATTAATCCCTTTCTTGTCCTTCTTATATCATGGGTATTTTCTCATTGGACTTGGGCTTAGTCCCCAAGTCCCCATATCTCATACTAGGCTTACCTCCCCTCTTAGAGGCACCCCAAACCTGTTAAGGGGTATTATTTTTCATGTATCAACACCTGTAACTTCACAGATTCTGGTCTCTTTCCTCTGTTGCATAATACGGGCTTGATTGTTACTTTGTTCTCTGATCCCCGATCAGGATTCTGGCGATAATAGGTCTGGATTTATTGATTATCTTCTAAGTCGATTGAGGTTAATGGAGGTTAGAAGAGAATCAGAGAGATGGAGGAGAGAGAATTTTCTGAAGTCTATTTTTCTATTATCATAATGAACTCATTTACATCATCAGCCTTTCTGGTTATTTATACATGATATGAACACGACGGTTACATGTAGATGACTAAGAATGTGACATCCTGGACTTTAATAGTTTCTCACCTTGTGCATGTACCGACCTAGGATAGGTTTCCAGGTCTCCCCTCAGCTGATATCATTGAGAATCTTCTTAGATTCGCATCTAAACTCAGGTTTTCCGCGCCCAACTCCGTGTCTCGGTCTTGTTCGGTCACCTATGGATCGATTAATGGACATATGGTTCAAGTCTTTTATGTCTGACCTTGAGTATTATTTTATATATATTACTCTTCAGATGTCAGTTCTTGGGTAGATGTTATATTTTTCATCTACATATTTTCCCACAGTTTAATCAAAATAAGTCTGTAGACTTTTTTTTATTAAAGTCTAGTTCATATTTTGATTTAATAGCTCAGTTGGTTCGATATACTTAGTTGTCGCCTAACTTTTTGGTGGCGTATAGCTTTCTGCGCCGACTTGTGTGGTTTGGCTTTTTAGATGGATGGGGAATCTGGACGTTTCTATGGTGCTCCCTCCCCTTTTCGAATTACTTCAGATGGGTAGAGTATCTGAGTGCCTCTTCAGTTGTGTCTCTCCTTCATACGTTGTTTTTGGATGGGTTACCTGGGTGTTTCTTTAGGCATCACTTCCCAATTTTCCCAGATGGCCCGGGCCTGAGCATCTCTTCAGGTGTTTATTCCCTTTTTAATTTACTTCTGGGCTTGGGCAGCCGATACACCTGCCCTTTTCTCCCTTCAAAAGTTAAGTATCTTTTCAAAGATACTCCAAATCTGATTTTCTGCTCATTAATATTTCGCGTTTTCATGTCAGACTAGGTATTTTGTAGCGCCATAAAGGCTTTGCTACTATTTTGCACCATGATTTTTCTTTAAGCTGTATTTTGCATGGTAATCGATCTAATCAATCTCGTGATGCTCAATTATTCTTTTAAAAATATTGTTTATTCTGCTGTTAATTATTAGCAGTATTTTTTTCTAATGAAGTAGATTGGCTTCTCTTCATTGTCTTCAACTCTGAGTAGTGTTGCACTTACTGAACTTTGGGTGGTTGCAATTTATACATAAATCTCTTGATTTTTGTTAAAGGGAGAGCAAAACAGGATCCGAGGAGTGCAAAAATCGTAGTTGACTCGTCAATTAAGACCGATTCAATAGATTGTTCTAACTCGGACAAATATGTCCCTCCAAATACACTGTAGTTGCAGGAAATCCTACAACACACCCCTTGTATTATCATGACTATTATTTCTAGATCTAAACTTATTTGATATGAAAATAAAGATAAAGATAATGAAAATAGAAAATAAGACACAAGATTTACGTGGTTCGATCAATATGATCTACATCCACGGGGTTAAGGATATTCACTATGATTGTTTGTAATTACATATGGATTACAATTGAGACTCCATTAATGAGTATTTGGAGCTCTTGGTTGAAGAAGGGAGAAGAAGATAATAATACAAATTCTGCTCTCTCTCTCTCTACAAATGTGTCCTCTCTCTCTCATCCTAAAATGTGTATCCCTTTCTGATTATTATTATTTCTCTCTCTTGCCTTTCTCTTTATATAGGATATTACATAGTGGATGATAGCTCATATGTAGTGGATTACAACTCATATTATCTCAGGCTCTCGCTACGTTCTCTCAGGCTCTTGCTACATTCTCACGAGATCTTACTATTGTGCGATATTTGGATCCTACATCTTTCCTCTTTTTCCTTTAATATTGCTTGAAGAGCGATCTTTAAGGAAAAATCCACCTTGTTGTAGTTGTTGGAGGAACGAGCGAAAGAATATTGGACTTGAAAAGTACGTACTTGCCTCTATTCTTTTGTGAAGTTCCGGAGCGTTGCGAAGTAAATAAGAAGTATCATCTCTTGAAGTATGCGAAGTATGAAGTATCCTTGAAGAAGTATAAGAAGTACTCAATCCTCGAAATATATAAGAAGTATGAAGTATGAAGTATCCTTTGAGAAGTATAAGAAGTACTTAATCCTCGAAATATATAAGAAGTATGAAATATGAAGTATCCTTTGAGAAGTATAAGAAGTATCCGTCCTTGATTGCGAATAAGAAGTATTTCAAAATTATACTCCACGCTCTCCGCCTCATGCAATGTTGTAATGCAAATAAGAATTTAGATTAGTATTCAACATTTCTTTTATCAAAAATTTTCATTTAATTGCAAGTTCAAATCGTTTTTCTTTGTTTTGATTTCCTTTGTATAACTTGTTTCGTCTCATCCGATAAACATCTTTCATGGAAATGATCCTAATGAGGTCTTATGCAGCCTGTTGATGGAAGGTCTTACTAGCCTGTTGATGCAAGGTCTTATTTTGCCTCCTACTACTCTCCATGTTAGATATCATTCTCATTTGAAACAAAGCAAATTTTCAAGAGAAATATATAAATTGATCTGTGCGAGATTTTTCTCGGTTTCTTTTGTAATTGTGGAATCTTTGTAATTCTGAAATTTCTGTAATTCTGCGATTATACCGCCTTTTGTAAACCAAATAAAAAATATTTTATTTTCTGTAAAAGTAAAATATTCAAGGAAAGTGGTACTTAGCTTTTATGTGATTCGCTGTTGTTGTCAATCTCGCGCGAAAAATATGTTGCATGAAGTATAAATGTCGCTTAGCAAAAATAGATGCGAAAGGCAAGAATTGAACCCGCGACCTGCTACTTGCATATTCTCGCACCATACCAACTATGCTAACCCTCTCTTGCGAAATAATCAAAGTTCTTGTGAAGTAATCAAATTCCAACTGTGTGAGAGGCAATTCTGTATAAATTTCGCGTAACAAAAATAAACATGCGAGAAGCAAGAATTGATCCCGCGACCTGCTGCTTGCATTCATGCCTCCTAACCAACTGTGCAAGCTTCTTCTTTGCGAAATATCTCTGCGAAATTATCATCAACTCTCTTCTGTGTGAAATAATCAAAGAAATATCTGTGCGAAAAAATACGCATGTGTTGGGACTTGATCACACGACCATGAACTCATTAACTTCGCAGATGACTAATTGTGTTGCCTCTTTTTTTCGAAATAATGAAACAATATTGCGAAATTATTCATTTTTTCGCTCTCTGTAAAAAAGAACAAAACTATGTACGCAGGCGAATTCGAACTTGCGACCACGAACACACATACTTCTCTCTGGACCAATTGTGCAAGAACCTCTCCGCATAACTTTTTTCCTTATTCTTTTATTCTTCCATGCAAATGAGAAGAAAATGAAAAATATGTGTCTCTGCGAATTCGAACCCGTGACCTATTTGTTGTTCGCTCAACCTTAAACCATCTGTGTGAATTTTGTTTGTGACAGAAATTACAGCGCCTGCCTCTTATCTTATCTCCGTATTTCCCTTGTTTCTTCTCCTGAACATGAAAATCTTCCACTGAAACTTCCATTTTTTCCTTAAATTTCACCACAACAACTAATTTTTTTCTCTCACTCTTTTCATGTCTTTGAATTGTTGATGATGTTTACTCCCTGAAAGTGTGATTTCTTCCATGAAATTTCCATTTTTGAACTTAAACTTTGTAGATCTAAAAAAATATGAACAGTAGTTAATCTTCATGGAAACTTCTTGAACCAACAAGCTACAGGAGGGATAAATCCTTTACTCCTCCCTGTTTCTAGCGCCAAAATGTAGTTGCAACACACCCCTTGTATTATCATGACTATGATTTCTAGATGTAAACTTATTTGATATGAAAATAAAGATTAAGATAAAAATAATGAAAATAGAAAATAAGACACAAGACTTACGTGGTTCGATCAATATGATCTACATCCACGGGGTTAGGGATCTTCACTATGATTGTTTGTAATTACATATGGATTACAATTGAGACTCCATTAATGAGTATTTGGAGCTCTTGGTTGAAGAAGGAAGAAGAAGATAATAATACAAATTCTGCTCTCTCTCTCTCTACAAATGTGTCCTCCCTCTCTCATCCTAAAATGTGTATCCCTTTCTGATTATTATTATTTCTCTCTCTTGCCTTTCTCTTTATATAGGATATTACATAGTGGATGACAGCTCATATGTAGTGGATTACAACTCATATTATCTTAGGCTCTCGCTACGTTCTCTCAGGTTCTTGCTACATTCTCGCGAGATCTTACTATTGTGCGATATTTGGATCCTACATACACCTATTAATTCGAACAGATGTGTTGTTATCCGGTTTATGATGATCACAGATTCACAATCCTGTACAATAATAGTACTTCGCATCTTCTCACTTTATGCAACAGAAAAGAATCCTTTACACATGATAAAATCCAAGATAAAGTTTACGTATAATCCATTAACGAAGAAATTAAGTTTGATTAGATATAAAAATTATAAATTATTAAGATTCAATTGTGATATGGGTTAACTTATAATCGCTTAATTCCTAAAAAAGAAAATAAGTATAAATTATTTTAGGGTTTGATTATTCACAGCGTATTGTGTTTACGCTTGGTCATGGAGGGATCTAAACCGTCCTCCACTGCTTACGATTATACCTTATTAGATGAAATTAAAGTTAAATTGTGACCGCTCGTAATGGGACTTAGTCTCTGTTCCAGCGAACAAAAACAAAACCATTATGTTTGTCCTGTTATTGTCCGAGTTCCATTTTAGAGATTTTTGGTAATTGAAATCCCAACTTCTCAGGAAAAATATACTCCGTATTGTAGTTAAGAGTGTGTAGCGGATCGATGATGTGTGTGTGTTATTTTGGTTAGCCGTGTGTTTAGCAGGGATAAATGTGTCCGAGTTAAAAAATGTATTGAACTCGTCCTAGTTAACGAGTCAAGTACGATTTTTGCACTCCTCAGATCCATTTTTGCTCTCCATCTAACAAAAATCAATCTCTTCACCTCTAATAGGTGTTGATAGGACAAGAGGAGATGACAAGTAGGCTTTAACGTTTTCAAGAGCTAGCTGGCATTTTTCATTCCAATTAAAGTCTTGTTTCTTGAGAAGTAAGTTAAACAACGACCTTCACTTGTCCGACAGTCTTGAAATGAATCTGTTTAGTGCTACCAGTTTTCCTGTCAACTGTTGTATTTCCTTCTTGCGAGTTAGAGGTTTCATTTCCAAAATTTCTCTGAGTTTTAGTGGTTCAACTTCAGTTCATTTTCTTGTGACCATAAAGCCTAGTAATTTCCCACTTTGGACTCCAAAAGTACATTTTGAAGGGTTGATCTTCATGTTGTACTTCCTGAGGATAGTGAAAGTCTTGATCATATCTTTTGTATGATCTTCTGGTTCTTTGCTCTTTACGACCATGTCATATATGTAGCATTTCATTATGCTTCCTATGAGGTATTTGAACATCTTGTTGGTCATTCTCGGATAAGTCAATCATGCATTCTTTAGGCCGAATGTCGTTGCTTTGAAACAATATAGTCCATTATCTATGATGAATGTAATATGTTTTTCTTCTTCTGGATTCATTGGTATATGATTGTAACTTGAGTATCCATTCATAAAGAATAGCCTGTTGTATCCTAGGACAACTTCTACCGTTATGTCTATGTCTGGAAGAGGGTAACTGTATTTGGGGAATACTTTATTTAAGTTTGTAAAGTGTGTGCATATTCTTACTTTGACGTTCTTCTTCATTAAGACCACAATATTTGATATCCAGTCCGGATATTTGCATTCTCTTATTATCTTTGTTTGCAACATTCTTTGAACATTTGCTTGGATTGCATCATACAGTTTGTCTTTTACCTTCTTTTTATTTTGTTTCATAGGCGTGAAGTCTGGGATAGTATTTAGAGAGTGGCAGGAAATACTTGGATTGATTCCTACCATATCTGACATTTTCCATGCGAAGATGTCTGCATTTTCCTTAAGGAATTGTTGTAAGTTCCTATTTTCTTCATCCGTGAGATCTTTTCCCATGTATGTTATTTTCGGCTTGTCATCCAAACCCATATTTACTTCTTCTAGCAACTCAACTACTTCTTATTTACATTCTCTGTCTAGTCGGTTAACCAGATCCTTTTGTGCTTCGGGATTTACCGTTAGAATATGTTGGTTATACTGCTGCTTTGGCTGCCAATTAATTGAGTTTCGCTTCGTCTTTCAGTAGCTTTGAAAATTTCCCTAGAAGATTTAATTATTATCCTCTTGAACCTTCATGTGGGTCTTCCTACTGGGTAAGGGATAGAACAACTAACTCTTTTGACACATCCAGGTTGTCTTTGACCACGTATTTACCTTTGTCATAAACTTCAACTTTTGGTGATATGTTGAGGGTATAACTTGCATTTCATGGATTCAATCGCATCCCAGGATGACATTGTATGGTGACCTGGTGTTGAGAACTAAGAAGGCCACGTTTTTTTTTATTAGGTCGGGTTCTACTGTAAGAGTAATTTCTCCCTTAGGATAGTCTTTGAGCCGTTAAAGCCCACAATAGATGAGCAATTACTTTTCAGGATGCCATCTCGTGTCAGCTTCATCTTCTTGAAGATAAATGATGTCACAAGTGAACCCTTGATCAATCAGGATCTTACGATAATCCCAGCCGTCTATGATAAGCTCAACCACCAATACGTTAGAATGTGGGAATGTTACCCCAGCTAGGTCCTTTTTTGTGAATCTTATGTCATATGGTGGTAAAAGCAATCCTTCGCAGCTCGGGTGAAGACCTATGACATTTACTTCAAGATACTTTCTTTTTCTATCAGTGAGGTCTTGCGGTAGGTCTGCCTCAGCCTTTGGTGTTATATGTATCATATTAATACATCCTTTTACTTGTACTGCTGGAGACTTCCCGTTGTTTCCTTGCTCTTGGAGTATGAATTCTGTCACACCTCCTTCTCGTGCCATGCTTTTTATGAACCTTATTAAGTTTTTCCAGTTATCGGTGAGATGTTTGTTTGTTTCATACAACTAATGTATACCATCTTTTCGATACATTGATCATAGATAACGATCAAGTCATCTTATACTAGAGTCATGTAAACAAAATTCGCATGTTATATGTATTTTTCAATGAATACGACTATAAGAACTAGATATAAATTAAACAACCGTGTTCAGTAGTTTTTAGTCTCAGTCTGAAGGATGATGTCTTCGTTTGTTATTTAGTTCTTCGTCTTCAAATTTTCAAAAGTAACTAGAGTATTGTCTCTACACTTATAAGTCCTAAAGTCTAACCTAATGAAATTGTCGTAGTAAACAATTCAAGCAGTGGATTCTGGCATCTAAACTTGACATACCAACTCATATTTGGGTCAACCGAGCAATATTATAATCGAATATATGCAATCCACACATGTGTTTCCTAGTTAGTAACGTTACTATAGAAATTTATGTATGTATCAAACAATTCGGTTCGATATAACACCGAACACTCTCAGACTGATACCCACTATATATCCTGGATCCTTTCCAACATGTACAGATTTGTACCAACTGACCATTACCATATTATCAAATACAACATATCGTGGATCAGAGAGGCGAATATCAATTTTGGAAAGTATTTTCAATATTATTATTCCCTAAAATTATAATTTCCTATATTTTATCTTTCTTTGCATCTAGAATTTATGTTCTTCCCTTGATTAAAGGAGACAAGTTTTATCTCTCGTTCATATCAGCCACCAAAATCATTAATTAACAACTTTATTTCCTCTTTTTACTCTCTTTCTTTCTTTCCCTTCTTTTGTTTTACTTGTTTTTACAAAAAAAAAAAAAATTATTTTCTTGTTCAATAGCCATTAATCATTTAAAAAAATAAATAAAAATAGGGCTCACAAAACTCTCTTAGTCATTGTTTTTCTCTTTTTTTTTTCTTCTTTGTTTTTCTTTTCGATCACCTGGGTTAAAAGTATTTCCCAGTTAATCACAGAAAAGAGAAACAATCAACGCTAAAGACAATGGTAATCAAGGTAATATTATGGGTATTTATGGTCATGATGAGTACAACATATATAGGGAAAACAGAAGGTTATCTTTGTTATTGGGATTGCGTAGATGCTTGCAAAGTTTCTGGACCTGAATGTTGGTATCCTTGCCTTGATTACTGTAATCCTCCCTTGTTATCACGAACTGGTGATGGTACGTGTATGAATTCTACAATCAATAATTATTATTTTTTCATGAATATTATATTGCTATTTTTTCATAAATATTTTGTTATTGTTCCTATGTCGACTTTGTTTAAGCAAAATTTATATTTTTTTCCTTGTCTATCTAGATAACCATATCTCAATTTTCTATGAGGCAAACATTTTGTTTGCCCTATTTTTGATACATTGGTCATTAATTATATTTTAATAATAATTCTGCAAGTGAGTAGCATATGCTAAAAAAAATAATAAAAATTATTTATTTTTTTAATATATCTCTTTGACTTGTAAGATACAGACATAAGGAGTGTCAGATTATGGGTCTCGTGGTTCTTAATTATTTTCCAAACCTATGTATTGATGATAAGGATCTACAAAATAACACGACAATATAGATTTTGGATTAAATACTGCATGCACGATGGTTTCGATAAAATGGCCTTATAGATTTAAGATATGTTTCGTTGGTATCGCATATTTAAAATGAAAGTCGAACAACAACTTTTCGACAATCATTATGAGAAATTACCTATGATAATTATTAATGTAATAACAAACGCCTGGCAATAATTGTATTTAAAAAATAAAAAATACTACCTCTGCTTCTGGAAAAAAGACACTATCACTTTTTCATTTTAACTTATTTTTAGGCTAAAATGAAAAAGTGATAGTATCATTTTTCCAGAAAGGGAAAAAGTATTAAGTATGATTTGTTTCAATTCTTAATATATTAAGCATTAAGGTTTATTTGCAGCCCCTGCGATGTCTCCCGAAATATCTGAAGCCCCTTCTACGAGCAAAGACATCACAGCACAGCTGGCAAAAGAATTCGGTGCTACAATCGCTGAAGATGTTTTCACAAGCAAAGTAAATACTAAGGAAGGGATGGGTCAACCAATCAAGACCGAAGACTTTTTCTTTTTTGGACGACCTTCAAATAGGAAACTTATTCCCAGACAATAATTGGTTGAATGCACCCAACCTCAATAAAAGTAAATCAATAATAAGATTTGTTTATGGAATTATCTGGTTACATGTGTTCGACGCCTTTCCTTGATTATTGTCTCTGAAAACTAATTACCATTTATCTCATCTCTTTTCTCTTTTAAGCATTAATATGTAAATGTCTATTCTTAACATTATGTAATTAGTTTCCAACGATTATTTGTTTACAAACTCGAGGTATGTATTGTGCAATTGGTATATGAAATATGGTCATATACAATATCTATACAAACATGAATCGGAAACTCTTTTATTTATTCAACTTATGTACATGACAAATGTTAAAGCATAGATCGGTTGAACTCACCAAGCGTTAGTATATCAAGTTTGGTTGTCATATTTTAGTATCAAAACTCATCTAGAGTCGCTTGATTAAATACTAGAGTCAACTTCGTTTAGGTTAGACTAGAAATTCTGGGAATGTTGAGACATACAAGTATTACTCCAAAGATCTGAAGAATGCGAAGAAGTAACGAACTACAACGACGACATCATCCTTCCACTTGAGGTTAGTAATACTGACTTGAACTTGTCTCATTCCTAACGTATCTTTCAAGTCGTGCATATTAAAAACATAACTGCGGAAATCTGTGTATATTGTATATTATACTCTAGTGATGTGACATGATCATAATAGTATGACCATAGTATTAAGGAACTAGACTATGAAGTATAACACTTATCTTTTGAACTTCGTAGAAATAACATAGACATAATCTTGTATATATTGTTATGATTATGTGTATGGGTTATGGTGAAGATTTCATCATAGGAAACAATGTTTTACATTTTTTTAAAGGAAGTACATTCAACTTGTTTTGTGAATTGAAAGGGAAATCAATAGGATTATTGGTCTTGTTATCCATTGCATATCTTTGGATGACCAATATGTGTGAGTTGGTAGAACCGATCTTAACTTAGTTTATGCATCTTGGTATAACCGATCACAATGCCTAGAATTATGATTTGGTATGACCGGTCCTGATAATTGGCGTAACCGATCCTAAGTAATCACCATGTGATGGTATGAATGATCATTGTAATTGGTGTGACCGATCATAAGTGTTGTGTGACCGATCCTTGTAATTGGTGTAACATGTCCTGGTAACTGGTGTGACCGATCACAAGTAATACCATACGTAGATGAAACCAATCCTTGTAACTGGTGTAATCGATCCTAGTGACTAGTGTGACCGATCACAAGTAGTTCTATATTTAGGTATAACCGATCCTAGTGATTGGTATAATCGATGTAGGATCAGAATCTCGCAGCAATAATGCCTCAGCGAAATTATCAACAACACAACACTGTCGCAGAACAATTTTAGAAGTGACATAATAAACGACGTCAACTAAAATCATGAGAAGAATGTAATGACTCTGCGAAAATAAGAGAGTTTGCGAGATTAATATTTTTAAGGTTGCGAGAATGTCGCAAGACATATCCGAAAATAAAGGACAGATTAGCTGTCATCCACTAGGTACTTCCTTATAAATAGTCGTTCAATTGTAAAGGAAAATGACAGGTCTTTTTTGAGTAAGAAACAAGTAAATAGGAGAGAGAAAATCTAGAGCAGTGGTTATTCTTGATTTCTTTATCTTTTCTTGTAAGATTGTTCAAAGATTCATCAATAAAATTAAGATGTTAATCTAAAAATGAGTTGAGTGTTAATGAAATCATATGAGGGGTGTAGTGTAGGATTTCCTGCAACTACATAATGGCGCTAGAAACAGGGACTATTGAAGATTATTCTAGAAAAAATTGAAGATTAATATTGAGATTTGTGAAGATTTGGAGTGATTGATTAAGAATTTTACATAATTTCTTGCAATTCGTTAACATTGAAGAAATGGCTAGAAAAAGAAATACATCAAAACAACCAACTACTGTTAGAAGAAGCAATAGAATTGCGGGAAGGGAAAGAAGTGAAATGGGAGACTCTACTAGAATGAGAAGTAATAGAGAAAATCAAATTCAACCACCAGTTCGACAAACACTAGTACATGAGAGGAATACAGATTATGATAGGGTGAGTATAGACACTTGGCAATCAAATTCAGTAGAAGAATAGCAACAAACCAGAACCATTGACAGGTAGAGAGAAATCAAGAAGCAGATGAAGGAATAATTCATGGAGATGAGGAAATTGGAGCGTTAGAAACGTTGAGACGAAGAATACATGAAGAAAGAAGAGCTGAGGCAGAAGAACGTGCGAATTTAACAAGACAAAATCATGAATTGAGGATGGAAAATATGAGACTACAGAGTAGAAGATCGAGAAGTATTAGAAAATCATATTCAAGATCGACTAGAAGAGAAATGAGGCGAAACTCACCCACAATTAATGCTGGAAACAATATTCAAGAAGAAATATCAAATCCTAATGAAGAATATCGCGAAAATAGAGAAAGAACTGATGATCGTTACGTTCCACAAAATGAAACTTTTGATGATAGGCAAAATGGTAGAAATCAAGAGAACAGACAACGTCAGGGACGAAATGACCAAGATGGCGAAGGAAATCGAGAGGAATGAAGGAGAATTTTACATGAAAGAGAAACTCAAAGAAATCAACAGACGATTGAAGAAGAAATTGAAAGACATTATGCTGAACAAGCACGTTTAATTTGCGAACATGAAAGATTGAGAGCGGAAATGTAAGAACAAGAGCTTCAGGAGACAATTCTCCAGAACAATCACGACAATCGAGAATGAAGGCGTACACAAAACCGGAATAACGGTAATATCAATGAAGAGTATGATAGAATACAGAGGATGGCTGAAAGACAGCGAATGGAATTAATAAGAAATGAACAAAATCATGAAGGGGAAATTGAGAGACATAATCATATGCGAATTCAAGATAGAGATGAGAAGAGACTCGCAGAAGAAGACGAGATGAGGATAATGAAGAAGAAATGCAAAATTTCGCGAGAGAAGAAAGACATGAACGCAGAAGAAGGGAGGCGAAATTAAAAAGACCAATGGATCAAAATTCAGGTGTAAATAAACAAATCTTGAAAGAGTTAGAAGAAATGAGAGGAATGCTAAATAATAGAGGAGAAGTAGGCAGAAGACAATTAGATGAAGCTATAGAAGAAGCTGCGAAAACTCCATTTACAAGGGAAGTACAATTAGGAGGAATACCACCAAAATGCAATTTGCCCTCATTAACCAGCATTTTTGATGGAACAACTTGTGCAATTCAACACATTAAAGCCTACATGAGGTGCATGTTGCAATGGGAAAATCATGATGATGTATTATGCAAGTATTTCGCATCCAGCTTAACAGGGGGGCGTTAAAATGGTTCGAAGGTCTACCAAAGAATACAATAACATCCTTCAATCATATGCAGACTACATTCCTGGGGGCATATATAAGTAATAATTCTTCGCGACCTGGTATTGAAGACGTGTTTGGATTAAAACAAAGGATTGGTGAAAGTTTGAAGCACCTAACTAAAAGATGGAGGACTATGTGTAGAGAAATGGATGGCCGTGTAGATGAGAGATATCTTATATTATCATTTATCAATGCTATGTTTGCAACCAACCTATTGTATGTCCAAATTTTCAGAATCAAGAATACGATCACACTGACTGAATTGCGAGAACTTCAAGAAGAATATATTGCTCTAGAGGAAAGGAAAAATGAAATGGAATCATACCCAGTTGTGAACACCAGTTCACAAACAGCGAATGCAAGCTTATTACCCAAGCTAATAAACACAGTAGCGAATACTTTGCAAGTACAACAAGAGAAGGTGACGGGTAACAATCAACAGAAACTGGTGGCTATGGGAAGCCGAGATCAAGAGGAGTATGAAGGAGAAAGAAATTTCTACAATCGTGGTGGAAATAACAAGATTCAAAGACTCGATCAACCACAAGAAACTTATGGAGGTCAAAGACAAAACTATAATAGAGGACAAGGAGGTCACAAGGTAGTATGGGAAGAAATCAAGATGCCACCTCTAAATGCAAGTGTGGAGAAAATATGGGAAGCTATAATTTTGATGGAGAATATACCAACACCATGGAACATGGGAACGGAACCACCTCCAAACCACAAAAGCCATGAGTTTTGTTCTTATCATCATTTTCATGGAGATACAAAAAATGATTGCAAATATGTAAAAAGAATTATTCTGAGAATGATAGATCAAGGAAAACTAAACCACTTTTTGGTAGGGCACCCACAATCTCAACCATTGCCACCACCACCAGAACATCACAAAGTAAACACGATGAAAAAGAAGGAAGCATTTTTCATAGAAGTTGGTGCAAAAGCAAAGAATCTATTTTGTCACTCTATCATACATTCATACAAGACAACTGAAGATTTTCATGACAATGTTTTGAGTAGAGTGTTCGCAAGAGATAACGATGGAAGAGAAATTATGAATATTGCGAAAATCTCGCCACTAAAGGAATGGCAGAAACAGATTATTTCTTTTACCGCAGAAGAAATCCCCGAAGGTGAAGAGGTACATGATAATCCATTGGTAGTAAAATTAGAAATTAATACAAAACCGAAAGAAGATGAGGATGATGAAGCTGAAGATTCATGGGCAATTAATAGGATTCTAATCGATACTGGAAGCTCTGTGAACATCTTATTTTATCATACTTATAAAACTATGGGAGGAAGAGATGATGATCTTATACCATCAACATATATGATATATGATTTTAATGGTACTGCCAACAAGCCTAAAGGGGAGGTTACTATGCGAATTCCATTGAAGGGAATATCTTCGGAAATCATATTCTGTGTCGTTGATGTAGAGTCACCCTACAATGCATTAATTGGTCGACCTTGGCTACATGGGATTCTAGGTGTAGCTTCAACTTTCCACCAGTGCATCAAATTCCCTCACCCCAGCGGTATAAGAATCATAAAGGGAGATTGGGTTGAAGGAAAGAGGTGTTACGAAACTGATATAGAATCTTGCGAAGGAAGAGCAAACAAGAAGGAAAATTGGCGACACAAAATCAAAGAGACACAAATAAGTGAGAGGTTGATGGTGGATGCAATCGAACGAAAAGAATAAGATATGTTACGAAACTAATGCTAGCTCAGAATAAAAAAATGATGAACATACTACTACCAAGGAAGCAGTAGCAGAAAATAACAAAGAAGCAGAGGATGGCAAAGGTAATAAAAATAAGAAATGTATGAATGATTAATTTGTTGCGAGAAAATATAAAAAGTATTAAAATAGAAAGAGATTTTGAGTTACAACAATGAAGAGGTAAAAGAATGAAAGCATACCAGACTATTAAGAGAATGCAGGAAATTGGGAGTCACTGATCTAGAAACTTCGCGAAGAGAATTATCACCATCCAACAAAGGAACATCGCAGATTGTAGCGAGAGCTTTACAGGTATTAGCGAATTGACTATCTCTCATTCCTTGCAAAGAATCAGAAAAGAAAAGGCCAGAAAGCTTAGCCATAGAAGATTCAGATGGAGAATCTTCATTTGCAGCAAGGTCATCATTATCCTCATCATCCTCATCATTCTCGGAGTTTTCATGAGAAGGAATATTTGAAGGAGAGGAAGAACGGACTTTTCTTTTCTTTGAAGGAGGAGAAGTTGGTTTTTCCCTGCGAAGAGCACCTTTATCTTTATAACCAGTCTTCGCAACATTGACAGGTTCTTCTATTTCAGCAATAATCTTCACACATAGATAGAAATAAGAAATGGAAACAACAGTATACTATTTATAAATAAGAGAATATTTCTTACCTCATCTGTATATGAGCGAAGAGCTAACAAGGTACTAGTCTTCCCAGTCCTGTTATAACTATCTTTCAGTTTTTGGATATGTAGAATGTCGCAAGAGTCAGCGAACAAAAGAATAAAGACAAATAAAGAAATATAAAGTGAGCAAAACTGGAAGAAACATACCTCTTTCTCCTTCTCGGGCCAAGAGAATACCCAAGGTTGATAGGTAGCGAGATTCTCAGGAAGAACATTTGACCCAGCAATGTAAGGTCCTTTTAACATCAAGGGAAAAACACACCATTTATCATCTTTGGATTGGCGAGGAGTTGTGTTTTTACCAGAATGCCAATCAATGTCTTGCATGAGTATTTTATCTTCATCAATGTTATCTTTCCTTTTCAAACGAATACCCCAGCGAGTATTCTCTTTCTTCATGGAGATCAATTCGTAATTTTCAAAGAAACTCGCTATTGTGTATTTCTCGGCAATTATCTCCAAGTCTGCGAATTTAGGATCCCTAAGTTCTTTGGAGTACATATATCCTTTACCAGTACCACGATTAGCGAACTCTAACATCAGACGGATGCAATCCCCACTCAATTGGAAGATAGCTCGCGAAAATCCCGAGTGAGCGAGAATTTCATAGAACATAGGAATATCTGGGTCATAAAGAGGAATGGGGAGACCTGCGAGAATTTGACCTAGCAAAATTATGATTGATTGATCATCACAATATTGATCATAGAAAAGTTTGATAGAAATAATTGATTTGGCACTTTCACCAGGAATGGTAGAAAGTGTGAAACCTTTCTCTGCAAGATCTTTTTGGACGTCTTTTAAGTTTTTCTCATGTTTATGGCCACTTGGAGGCATATTTGAATATAGAGTATGGGAATGAATAATTAGTAAGAAGATTGAAGAGGGAAGGGTTACAGTAGCGGAACTTACGGAAGAACAATATAGTTGCAGAGATGAGAGAGTAAAAAGAGAAGAGAAAGTAAAAATAAAGTGGAAAGAAGAGTAAGAAGAATATATAAAGAAGATTTTTTACTCTAACAAATAAACATCATTAAGACGAAAAGACATGAGCGGTTGAAAAGTAACGGTTACAGAAGACATGTCAAGAAACAGATGGAAGAAAGAATACGTGTGATAAATGCAGAATATGAAGAGATGAACAACTGTGGCATTTCTCACATCATTCTCTACTTTGCATAGAAGATATGAGAAGAGGAAAGATGTAGGATCAGAATCTCGCAGCAATAATGCCTCAGCGAAATTATCAACAACACAACACAACAGCGTCGCAGAACAATTTTAGAAGTGACATAATAAACGACGTCAGCTAAAATCATGAGAAGAATGTAATGATTCTGCGAAAATAAGAGAGTTTGCGAGATTAATATTTGTAAGGTTGTGAGAATGTCGCAAGACATATCCGAAAATAAAGGACAGATTAGCTGTCATCCACTAGGTACTTCCCCATAAATAGTCGTTCAATTGTAAAGGAAAAGGAGAGGTCTTTTTTGAGTAAGAAACAAGTAAACAGGAGAGAGAAAATCTAGAGTAGTGGTTATTCTTGATTCCTTTATCTTTTCTTGTAAGATTGTTCAAAGGTTCATCAATAAAATTAAGATTGTTAATCTAAAAATGAGTTGAGTGTTAATGAAATCATATGAGGGGTGTAGTGTAGGATTTCCTGCAACTACAATCGATTCAACCCATGTATGTGACTTGGAATGACCGATCACAACTAACCATTATGATTTGGTATAACCAATCACATAGAAGTCTTGGAATACTGGCAAACCAATTCTAAACTTGTATGGAAGTGCGGTATAACCGATTCCAAGAAAGCAAATCCATGTAAATATGAAATAAGGATTTGCAGTGAAAAGATGTCAACATACTTTGAACACGAGTAGTAACTCGTATCATTTATTGTTCAAAGATATTCCTTGGTACTCAAGTTGATCTTGTGCCGAAATAAATTAAGAATCTTTAATTAAGGTTTTTGATTTTATATGCAATTACCCGCAATTAATGTATAGCTCTAGAAAATAAAAATTAGTAATGTGCATTTACTAATTGGTGATTTTCTATCGAGAGATTTCGGAAATATTGGACAAGCATTTATTGGAATCAAGAAAACCGAATTATGCCATTCATTGCATATCTTGAGAATATTTTCGGTTTGGAAATTCCTTGGTGTCTAAACATCCTTGGTCTATAAATACCTATGTTTGCATTTCTAGCAAACTATCCTAAGAGTCAGTCAAACTTCATTTCTTGTTGTTTCTGGTGGATCCGCCTATTCGGAGAAAATATCCTAATTAGGTGAAATCTCTTACGACCGCTCGTTTAAAGACTTCTGTGGGATCAAGAAGATCCACGCGTATCGTTGGTGGGAAACTAAATAATTACAGTGTTATTAGTTTTCGATTTGATTTGATTGACTAACGGTTGTTGAAACTTTGATTGAACCTAGTTTGTTTATGCTTGAGAATCTTCTCTTCTGATATAATATTCACTTAAACTAGATCGAAGTATCGACGGGATCTTTAGAACTATTGTTAGATATAAAGACATCTTGTGATAATCCATTGTTAACAGACTCCATTCCGTGTGTGACTGATCACAAGAGATTCAAGTGGTGTTGCGAAGGTTTTGAAGATAAAAGAAGATTTGAAGACGAAAAAGATTTCTTATTAGTTTTCGTATCGTGTGAATTGTGTGCACAAACCTTGATCGGCTGGGATCCAACTAGAATTGATTTATCTTTGATATATTCGATTGATTAGTTGCGTGATGTTAGAGCATATCTCGGTTGAACCCACCAAGCGTCGGTATGTCAAGTTTGGCTGTCATATTTTAGTGAACCAAAACTCATCTAAGAGTCGCTTGATTATGTACTAGAGACAACTGCGTATAGGTAAGACTTGAAAGTCTAGGAATATTGAGTCATACAAGTATTACTCGAAGACCTGAAGAACGTGAAGAAGTAACGATCTACAACAACGACATCATCCTTCCTCTTGATATTAGTAATATTAACTTGAATCGTTTCATTCTTAACGTATATTTCAAGTCGTGCTATATTGAAAACATAACTACGAAGTTGTGCATGAATATTTTACTTTAGTAGTGAGACATGATCACATGATTATAGTATTAAGGAATTAGACTACGAAGTATAACGCTTATCTTTTGAACTTCGTAGATATGACATCGACATAATCTTATAAATGTTGTTATGATTATGTGTATGGGTAAAGGTGAAGATTCCATCCCAGGACATAATGTTTTACATTTGTTTAAAGGAAGTACATTCATGAACTTGTTTTATGAATCGAAAGGGAAATCGCTAGGCTTATTGGTATTGTTATTCATTGCAAATCTTTGGTATTGTGAAATGGTAGAACCGATCGTAAATATGTTATGTTGGTATAACTAATCCCAATACCTGACTTATGATTTGGTATGAATAATTTTGATTAATTAGTGTAACCGATCCCAAGTAATCACCTGAGATGGTATGATCGATATTTGTAATTGGTGTGACCGATCCTAGTAATTGGTGTGACCGATCACAAAAGAGTTATGTAATCGATCCTTGTAATTGGTGTAACCGGTCCTAGTAATTGGTGTAACCGATACTAGTGACTGGTGTGACCGATCACAAGCAATACCATGTGTATATGGTAACCGTCCCTGGTAATTGATGTAACCGATCCTGGTAACTGATGTAACCGGTCCTGGTAACTTGTGTGACCGATCACAAGTGTTCCATATTAAGGTATAACCGATCCCAGTGATTGGTAGAACCGATTGAACCCATGAATGTGATTTGATATTTGATCAATCACGTAGTTGTCTTGGAATACAGATTAACCAATTCTAAACTTGTTTGGAAGTTTGGTATAATCGATTCCAAGATTGTAAATATGAAAGATGATTTAGAAAGAAAAGATGTCAACATACTTTGAACACAAACAATAACTCTTATATTTTATTGTTCAAAGATGTTCCTTAATTACTCAAGGAGATTCCGTTCCGAAATAAATTAAGAATATTTTAATTAAGGTTGTTAGTTTTATAAGCTTTAATTACCAGCAATTAAATGCATATCTCTAGAGAATAAAAATTGGTAATGTGCATTTACTAATCGGAGATTTTCTATTGAGAGATTTCGGAAAATATTGGACAAAGCATTTCCTGGAATTATGAAAACCGAATGGGTATTTATTGCATATCTTGAGAATACTTTCGGTTTTGGAAATTCCTTGGTGTCCAAACATCCTTGGTCTATAAATACCTAAGTTTGCATTTCTAGTAATCTATCCTAAGAGCAAGGCAAACTTCATCTTTTTGTTGTTTCTGGTGAGGTCGTCTATCCGGAGAGGAAAGTACCCCAATTAGGCGAACTCTCTTACGACCGCTCGTTTAAAGACTTATGTGGGATCAAGAATGTAATGATCCTCAAGCTCGTCAACGCTATTAGACCGGTCAAGAGACGAATTAAATGCTAATGACTCGATTAGTTAACGTAAATTTTAATTAATAGAAATTAATCTAACAACGACTTAGATAGGAAACTAGTATCATTGAATAGGTCTCGAAAAGTTAGGCAAAATGGACTACTCCAACGTGTCGTTCGGATACCGTACGAAGAAGATATCAACGCATAAGTACGAAGGGAAAATTAGTCTTTATGCGTTAGACCAACCTGGGCTTCCCTTATCAATCGAGTGGGTGTGTCAGTTAAATTCCTTGGTCTTATCCCCTCAAACTAGATCGAACAAAACCCATTCTTTCTCTTTTCCTTCTCTCTATTTCTCTTCTTCTTCTCTATTCCGCTTCTGGCTTCTCCTTCTTTCTGTCGATCTCAGTTCAAAAGAACTGAGTTATTCTTGTGTGAGATGTTCATAGAAAATTAGGTGGCTTGATGAATCAAACAAGACGAAGTTAGAACTGGTGTTGTTCAAGCTTCTGGGGAAGAAGAAGGTGATGTTAATCTTGAATTGAAGTTAAGGTTTCTGAAGTTAGGGTTCGTGTAGAACTGATGATGATTTAGTGTTGCCGATGGATGAAGAAAAGAAGGGTTTTCGTCAAATCGATGAAGTGAAACTGTTTTGATGCGGAATCGAAAGAAAAAGGTAAATTAGGGTTTCATTGAATTAAATTAGTTTTGTGTGCAATTGTTCGTTAATTGGTTGTTTAATTGGATGGGTTTTGTGTTAATTTGTTGGATGGGGTAGAATTTTAGAAGAATTCTGGTTTAGGTGATGAGTTGATGAATTAGGGTTTATGTTCTGTTCTTCCCAAATTTGGTTAGGGTTCATTAAGTGATTGAATACTTACAGAAACTGGAAGGAAGATGAATTGATGATTTAGAGTTAGGGTTTTGGTTTGTGTTTTGGAATTGAGAAGTTATAGTTGGGATTAAGTTACAGGAGATGAAGATAACCACAAGTGGTGGCTGGAGAAGTTTATATTATATTGGAACTACAAGGGATTCTGAAGTTACAGATGTGCAGGGGTTAGTAGAGTTTGAGTAGTGTTGAACTGGTGGAGGCGGAGAGGAGTTGGAAGTGGTGAACTGTGAAAGTTGCAGGTGGATATTGTGGCCTGAATTGAAGGTTAGATGTATGAATTATGAGATGTATGATCAGGTACGGATTTTGCAAGTCATTGAATAAGATTATGTGAATCTGCAATTAAGTGATGTTGTTCTCAACTGATAATGAGAAAAAGTTGTAGATGAATGAGATACGGGTGGAGGCGATGATTGTATTGATGCTGAAACTGGTTGTAATGAACTGAGAAAGAAAATGATATTTGTGGGATAATTTGTTGGAGGTTGTTGCTTTAGCTGCAGGTGGAGTTGTAAATTGAAATGGAGGTGGTTCAAGTTAAGGTTTAGTAGTGTTGGTGCAGTTGAGCTGTTGTGGATTAAATGAATTGAAGCTGTCGGTCATCAATATGCAGAATTGTAATTGCTGGTGAAGCTCTAACTGGTGGTGTATGAACTGTGCAAGTTAAGCGGAAAAAGGAATGGGGTTAAGTTGTTGGTGGTTTGGGAAGGTCAATTTCAGTGGCAGGAATGGTTACGGGGATCTATATTGGGTTCTAATGAACTGAGCAAGAGAATGGTATTGGTGTTACAATTCAAGATGAGTCTGATAATGGAATGATATCCCAAGCGAACTGTTAGTAGTGATGTTGTTGGATTGGATAGTTTGGTCGTGTATTGGGATTAGAGTTAGAAATAGTGATTATAGTGATTGAACTGAATCAAGGAAGAAATGTTTTAGTTATGTATGTAATACAGATAGTAGTTAGAATTGGTATGAGCTAGAACTAAGAGTGTGGCTTCTGTTAGAGTTGGTCTTTGTGAATTTATATTTATGGTAATGATTTTATGAACTTCTGTTTCTTGAGACTTGGGCATATTAGTCATCCCAGTCAGTTTAGCTGACTCAGTTTGTTAATCTAACTTAGTGTATCTGACTGAGTTTAATCAGTCTAACCTTGAGTTGACTCAGAGACCTTACCTTGACCAGGACTTGACTCAGTAGACCAAACTTGACCTTTGACTTGGACTGTTGACCTGACATTGGACGTTGACTGTTAGTTGACTTAGGTGAACTAAACCTTCGTTTAATGGGTTGGCTTAGTATACTTGGGCCTTTGGCTAGAATTCTTAATTAAAGTTTTTGGACCACTTATGGTCTTAATTGACCTTTGGTTCCATCTATAAAGTTGTAGAAACTCATTAGAACTATCTAATGAACTATAGAATCAATCTAATTGAATTATTAAACCTTTGTTATGCTAAAGGTAGATAATAAAAAGGTGTAGAGCATGGGCTTAGAATCATTAGATAGTTCACTTAGTCTATAACTAGATAATTGTACGAGATTATGATATGAGCCTTGTATAAGCCTTTTGGATAATTCTTAGTGTGCTTATGTGATTAACAGTTAGTCTTTATTTAACAACGATCGATTCAAATGATGAACCAGTGAATTGACAATCTTGAGGTAGGCGAGGCTTGTCTTCAGAACAGGTCGGAACTCTTGTAACTCTTTTGTAATCATTAGGTTACTTTAAACGGCGAGCATGATGTGTCTTATTATTTTTGAGCATGTTTGAATGTAACTATATGTTCTTATGCAATACATGTTTGAGTGCAATTGAATGAATATGTTGCACATATGCATTAATTAGTCTCCTCGCGAGGATTTTCTATGTTCTCCACGGATTCTCGCTAAGCGTTTATAGGTGGGGAAGGCCACGCACTAGTACCTAGGTGAAGATCGGTACCCAATATTACTATAGGTCAAAGCAACCTATAGATTACATAAACCCTAAAAGTTGTCTGGTGGCAGCTGTGGGTTGATATTACTATTTTACTACAGGGGGAATGACTCTCTGGCTTGAGGGTACCTGCGGGACACATCAGGGTATCACTGGGTAGCGGAGAATAATATGCCCCTAGATATTGAATATATGTGGGGAGATTGGTCGTTTGCATATCATGCTTGATTGTTCAGTCTTAGTAGTTCGACTGGGTTACTATGATCTCAACTCAGGAAGAAATTCTAGGTTCCTGGTAGGATGGGACCTATTGGGAACCTGCTGTGCGGGTTCGAGTCATAGTAATCAAACCTTCTTATATATTTTAGACTTAGATGGTGGCATCAGAATTTATGAGGAGTACGCATTCCACGAAAATATCATATGGTACCTGGATTCATGCTATCATTTGAGACTGGAGTTATTCTAGCATCTTCTCCTTCATTAAGTGAGACGAGGTTGGGATACCATATGTTTAGGTTACTTTATTTCATCTCCGTAGATCCGTCCAGTGGTGGATATTTTATAGATATTGTAAATGGACATAATATCTAGGGAGGTGAGTAAGAGTAATCTTCTGCTTTGTGATGTGTGTAAGTGATGTACAAATATTTTCTCTAGTAGAACTGTGAAGTATGTTAGTGATTACTTGAATGTTATAAAGGTATCTAATGAGCCCCTTTTTGGGATGATGTGCTCACTCGTTCCCACTTCAGTTTTTCAGTTATCAGAAGAGACGGTGCTCGCGAAGATGTTCGTTTTCTTAACTTAAAGATTTAGAGTTGATGCGAATAATATGAACCACTTTAGGTCTGTGCATTCTGTTTGTAATTCACAAATACATTATTTTATTATTATAACTTGAGAGATCCTTCATTTACTTTTGCTCGAGTGGTGGGTTTAGTTTTTGGGTTAAGTTTTGTATCTGATTTCTAATTTGGAATTTAATTATACGATTTAGAGCCTTAATGCCTCATTATATAGTTGATCTCTTAGATTAATAAGTAGCTTAATTTTGGGGCGCTACAAAGAAGCTCCACGAGTACCGTTAGTGGGATATTAGATATTTGTAGTTTATTAGTTTTTGATTGATTTGATTGACTAACGGTTGTTGAACTTTGATTATACCTTGTTTGTTTATTCTTGAGAATCTTCTCTTCATATAGAAGATTCACTCAAAGTAGATCGAAGTATCAACGGTGCCTTTAGAACTGTGTGTAGATCTAAAGACATCTTGTGATAATCCGTTGTTAACAGACTCCATTCTGTGTGTGATTGATCACAAGAGATTCAAGTGGTGTTGTGCAGGTTTAATTGAAGATTAAAGAAGATTTGAAGACGAAAAAGATATCTTATTGGTTTCTCATATCTTTGTGTAGCACAAACCTTGATCGGTTGGGATCCAACTAGAATCAGATTTATTCGATTGATTAGTTGCATGAGATTGGCATCACCTTATCGTTTCTTGTTGGAATCTATATTGATTGATTGCAAATCTAAACTTGAGTGCTTCTGTAGTTATTGGATAGATTGATCTAACCAGGCAAAGGAGTTTATTCGATTAAACGGAAGAGCCTTTGCATATGACTTGATATATCTTTATCTTAAAGAATCAATAGAGTTGTTACCAAACAGATTTGTTGTTCCTTTACTGTTTGGAATACGATCCAAAGGAATTGTTCCAGTGCGTGCACTTAAAGAAGTCGGAAGCGCAGGTATACTGAAGAAACTAAGTGAACTAGGGTTAGTTGTTTGGTCTCAACTATACGAAGTTGGTTTAGATTTTGTATAGCGGATTAATTATGAGAGTATTCAATTCTGGACTAGGTCCCGGGGTTTTTCTGCATTTGCGGTTTCCTCGTTAACAAAATCTTGTTGTGTCATTTACTTTTCTATTTCCGCAATTATAATTAGAAGTAAAATACACAAACGTTAACTCTGTATTACTTGATAGTGATCCTATAGAGTTTGGTTAAGTCCGAACCTATTATCAAGTAGTCACACTTTGGTTGTTGTATTATCTTGATCTCATATCCATAGACGATCACACAAAGTGTGAATACCGATTTGTAGTATTGTCTCGACTTTGTCCATAGACAATCACTTTCGATAAGAGGACTTATAGGTGGACAAATTAAAGATTGTGGTGTATTTGGGTACCCTCGTCTTTTCAATTGGTATCAGAGAGTGCATAAATGAAAAGATCTAACAATCTGTGTTTGGTGCGATCCAACCTATAAGAATTGAATCTATGTCTGAATCAATTAATGTTATGCGAGAGTATGTATACTCAAATGTTGAAGATTCTCCTACTTCGGTAACTCATGATCCAGGAGTTACGAAAGCATCTGAGTTTATCTCTGATGGAAAAGAAAATGCTGATAAAGAGTTGGTAAAACTCCTAAAGCCTATAAGATCTTTGTCTACAAGAATGCTAATATTAAAGACAGAATCTAATCTTCTTAAGAAAGAGATCAGAGAAAAAGACATGCAACTAAGTATTCTTGCCAAAGAGAATATGGATCTCACTGTCAAAGTAGAAGCTCTTGGTAAATCTCTTACTCAAGATCAAAAGACTCATCCTATGACTCTGACTTTTTTTTTTCTTTCTAAATCATGAAATTTTATCACTCAAAATAAAGCTAAAGTTATACAAAAAAGGCTATAGAGCCATAAGCTAAACAGCTTTACAATTCAAGAAAATCAAGAGCTAAATCTAAAATACACTCCCTGCTCACATTCCAGTCCTCCCAGGAATTCTGGTTTTTCCTCATAGTACAAGACAGTACCTCTTGAAAGTAGCACACATTTCTTTGCCATTTGGTCAGCAGAGAAATTTATTTCTCTGTATGAGTGTCTAAAAGTTATTGTAGTAATGTGTGTCTTAATATTCTTCCATCTATTCACAACAACCCATGGTATGTTCCCATTCATAAAAGCCCTTAGAACTGCATTTGAGTCCAAACTAAAACACACCTTTGTATAGTGTTTTCTAACTGCCCACTCACCTGCAACCACCAGTGCCGTTACCTCTGCCAGATAGTTAGTTGCAAGTCCCAGTCCACTAGATGCTTCTCCCACACATTCACCTATCTCATCCCTTGCCACAAAGCCAAAACCAGCATTCCCTGGATTTCCTTTAGATGCACCATCACAGCATATTAGTATTTGGTTTCTTGAGGGGAGTTTGAAATGACATTGCTTCACCTGTGTACTTTGAGTTTTCACTCCTGTTATTCCAAAATATAGCAAGATGTTCAAATCATACATCCCACCCCATTTAGTGCTCTTGATTCTAACATTCCCCTGTAAATCTGATAATTCTCTGTTTGAACTTAATGATGTTTGGATTTTCATGCTCATATATCACTTTGTTCCTTGTATGCCATAGCTATGTCATAGTATTAAAGGCACAGTTAAACCATATTGCTTTTATAGCACCACTCTTCTCTTTAGCCACTTGTAGTACTTCTTGAAAAGACATTGGATTCAAACATTGAAATAAACCTCCCAGCCAATGCCATATTTGAACACTAAAATCACACTGCCATAATATATGTTCCATTGTGTCTTGATTATTACCACATAAGTAGCAGTTTGAGACAGTCAAGAACCCCTTTTTCCTTACTGTTTCTTCAGTGGCACAAGCACCTCTCAAAATCTTCCATAAATTAGTTGAAGTATATGGATGAATGCATGGATCCCAAACATTTATTTCCCACCGAGTTATTGGGTATTTCTTCCTTATCAGCTGAGCAGCACTTGAGACAGAAAATTTACCTTGAAGATCAGTTTCCCAAATTTGTATGTCCTTCCCATGAGCTAGAACTAGAAGTTCACTCTTGTCAAAGAATCTGTACATATGTTCTGGTACTTTCCACCTACCATTCACAATCAATTGGTGAACTTTTAAGTCCTTATTCTGTAACACAAAAGGATCATTTGCATATCTATCAATAAGTGCATAGTATTTTATCCACTTATCATTCCACACAGATATTTTCTTCCCATCAGATACTAGCCATATGCTTCCTTCCTTAACTTCAGGTTTAACTCATTTGATACCTGGCCATATAGATGACTGTTTATAAGTTATAACCCATTCATTTTTGTTATTCTTATATTTGGCTCTCATGAATTGTGTCCATTCTACATCCTCTGTCTTAATCTTCCATAGTAGTTTCATTAGCAGGCTTTGTTCATTATCTCCAATCTTCTTAATCCCAGTCCTCCTTCTGAAATTGGTGAGTTTACTTCATCCCACTTGACTGTTACTAACTTTTTAACTGCAGGGTCACCTGACCACGAGAAATTTCTTATAATCTTCTCACACTCCTTAATAACTGACTTTGGCGATTTATACACTGACATGTTGTATACTGGCATGCTACAAAGCACATATTTTACCAGAGTTAATCTGTCAGAGAATGCAAATAATTTCCCCATCCATCCTGCAAGCATTTGTTGCATCATTTCCACCATACCCCAAACCTGAAAAGATTTTACTCTACCAGGATTTAAAATTACTCCCAAATACTTATCAGGGAATCCTATGACTCTGACTAATGATCCTGTTATAATTTCTTCTGATGAGGAAAATAAAATTCCTTGCTCGACTTTTACAGATCGTGATAATAAGACTTGTTTGATCACGTCTGAAACAGATCATGATGATGAAAGGTTGTATAACTACATCAAGTTAGAAGAGAATGAAGAACCATCTTCTACAACTACTGATGATCAAACGATATCTTGTCCAAAGGAAACTTTGAACCGATTCCGTAAAAAATATCTTAAGGAATACAACTTTCAGTCACTTGACAGGAAACTTATACTTCTTCAAAATACTGTGGTAAAAGTATTAAAAGAAGTTTCTTGTCTTAAAAAACTGAAAGATCATTCCTCAGTAGAAAGACAGAATATACCCCAAACTGATAAGATCAACTCAAAAGAATTAGAAGTAAGAGTTGATAATCACTTCTGGAAAAAGGTTCCTCCTCACTCATGTAGAAACAGTCTTTGTTTACATGAAGAACGATTCCAGAAGAAAGGGAAAGAGAAAATCTATGCCAAAGAAACAATCAGGAATTTCCGATAATTGGTTCAGATAATCATACTAATGTGCAAAATAAGGAAATCCTTATAATGAGAAAATCTTATGAAAATCTCATTGACAGAATTAAGAGAGATCTATCTCTGAAAATTCACATATCAGTATTGTTTCTCCTCATGTTCATAGATCAAGGAAGGATCATCTTCTTGGGAGAAAATACTTTGGGAAGAAATTTCCAAAGAGAAACATGAACTATGTTTCAGATACTCGTTGTAAGCAAGAAAAGGCTTACTCTGATACAACCTAGTTGTATGGAGATTGTGCACTCTCATCCTAGTTCGTGCTCATAACTTTTGGGACGAGAAAGCACATAAAACGAGAGCAAAAAATTTAGTTTGTGTTTTAATTAAAAAAAAAATTGTGAAAATTTCTTGGTAGCTGCGAATCCTTTTTTTGTCTAAAAAGTTGTTCATGTTTATCATGATCTTCCAAAAATAGGTCTTATTTGAAATTTTCGAATTTTAATAAACCTTTCAGCATGAGAAGTTCAGGCTTAGGAAAAAATATATATTCTTTATATATTTTCGAAATTTTCTTGTATTTTCGATCCGAAAGTTGTCTCTTCTTAAGAGAAACTTTCTCTTGCTTGTATTGGGAAACCCTGACTAATTCTTATTTAAGTCCCCGAGCATGCCTCCAATAACTCTCAGTATTACAAAGGCAAATAAGGAGGAAGCTCAAAAGGTCAAGGATTGTCAAGGAATCAATACAGAAAGGAAGAATAAGATCATATTATGATACTGATAGTTTTGCTGGATCACAAGATGAGTCCTGTCTGTTGGCTCACAACCTTCAAGATCCAACAAAAACCAAGTGGATACTAAGAACTAAGAACCAATCTCATAATGACGGTTCGAAATCAAGATTGTCTCAAGGATAGGATTGAGGAAACAAAAGTTGATCTTGCAGACATGAAGGATCAAGTTGAAAAGCTTGAAAAATAAGAAGTGGTTGCAGACAAGTCACTCGAGATATGCTTCAAGAGTTTGAACACTGAAGAAACCTCAGTGAACAATAAGAGCACCACTAGAGATTAAAGTTATTTGTTGTAATACTTAATCCAAAAAAATAGACATTATTGTATAATGTCTATTTTTGATTAAAACTATCATTATTTATGAATAAAATTATTAGTTTATAATTTTTCTTGTGATAGTTCCCGATTACATATCATGTGCTTGAATGTATATATTTTTGTTATGTGTTTTCGTTTTATGGGATGTCTGATTTTGGTTTTCATAACCTCAATAATCGATCTCATATGATGTGAACCCTTATGGTTTGTGTGGCTTTTTGATTTAGCAGGATTAAGTTCTAGCCTATGTTGGTAAGCTTTATCAAAGGATCATAAGGTGTTCCGATTGAAACTCATATGTAAAAAGTCATAATATGTTGAATCAATTTGTGTTTACATGAGTTGTGTTTAGCATAAACATATGTGTGTCGGATTTTCAACTTTTTCTATTGGCACGCATTAGTTAAAACCGATACAACCTTTCTCTGGTAAAGGTTGCTCTTGTTGTTGCTCTTTTGTTCTTGCGAGAGGATGACAATATACTGGGGGAGAGTTTTAACTGAACTTGCGCTTAATGATATATCTTTCAGAGGAGAGGAGGATGTAGAATCTGAGGTAACGAATTTATTAGTTAATTGTTTTCCTGTTTAAGAAAAGCATGTTTATATTGCATATATTTTGCATTTGCTTAACAAAACTTCGGTACAATTGATATATTCCATTATGATGTGTATGGATGTGTGTGTGTGATTCAATTATTTCCGGTTAAGAAAAACTGTGTCAATTCATTTGACTTATTGTTTGGTATCTTCTTTATTGTTTGGTATCAAGTGTTTTTGCTTAACGAAATTTCGGTGCAATTGCGATGTTATAATGTTTATGTTTGTTTCAATTGCTTTAGATTAAGAAAATAATTGTATTATATGTATTTTTTATGGCTTAACAAAATAAGTGATCATTTGTTCAGTCCAATTCGATTCCGGATAAGATAAACTAAGTTAATTCTGATCTTAGTTAGACTTATCAAATTGAAGGATTCAGTTATTCAAGTTTAATCGAATCCTTGAGAAGAAATACTAGTTAACTAACCTAGTACTTGTCTTGTATAAATAGAAAGGTCTGAGTTATTGTCTGAATAATTAGAACCTGATGAGAGAAATAAAGTTAATTCTTATCTTTATTTTGGTCTTATCAAAATAAGCGATTGTATGTCTACAATCGGTTTAACAAGGGAACTAAGTTTCTTAGTCAATTTTTTAAACTATTAGGGAAAATTGCTTCGGGCCATAGTTTTCCTTGATAACATACTAAAACTAAATTACTTGTAGTTTCGGTTTTAATATTGGTTATCTAGAGTGGTAAGTGAAATCTTCGTGCTTAACTCTTATAGGTTGTGTACAAGTCTTTTATATTTGTAAGATCCTTTTGGTTTGACATTTATTTGCTTGAACCTTTGTCATTTTGTGGCAAAAATGGGGAGAAATATATGAAGTAAACAAGTGATTTGCAATCACTAAGGAATGGACAATTGTGCTTAAACGTTATATCTAAAGAAAGAGTAAAGCATTGACTAAGGGGGAGAAACATATCATATTGTTGTGTAGCTATCTAAACTACAAAAGGGTGTAGATGGGGAAAAACGATTTACTGGTTTTTAAGGAATTGAGGAGACGACCGTACGGAGGAGACTCCTCGAACCGAGCGAAATGTTAAACCTCACACAGATACACCGCTGCAAAGGGGGTGCTTTAGATTCGAGAGATCAATATGTAGTACCCCGGCCTAAATCAAGACAATGACCGTTCCAGAGTAAATTCGTTCACAAGAGAGGATGGGTTGATTTGTAGGAGCGAAGCTGAGAAATGTGTGGAATCAATGGTAATCAAAGATTGTGGGTGTGTGAATTCCGAATACGATAAGCTCTGAGTGATTGAAATTGCTCAATTGAGAGTAGTTGCTCAATTGATGAGTTGATGATCTCGTGTTGTCAGTTTGACGTGAGATTGATGATACTGATGATGATTCAATCATGATTCAGAGACTTATTTATATTGCTGGAATTGTAGACACCATGATTCCATGAAGTGTGATAGTTGATAGAATCAAGGAGTGGGGAAGTGGAGATCATGTTTGAAACCAGTTGCTCAACGTGTGGAGACTTGGTCGATTTTCCACCCACTACCTCGTGAATTCCTTCAACTGATTGCACGACTTGCTCACATTCCATCGTGTGTTTGAACACACGTGTCGTAGACCGCCAGACCAAAACCCTACGTGATATCCCCCCAAGTGACACGATTGACGTCTCGTGGTTTGTTAGTCAATTGATGACTTCGTGGTTTGATGGGACGATGAGTCCATGTAGTCATTGAGTTGAACATGATATTCTGAAACTCGTGAATTGAACATGTCATGAGACAGAGATATAGTTCTTACGATGAAGTGAGCAACTATTTCTCATTCGATGGATCGTTGAATATTGATTGTTGAACCAATATTCCTTGGTTTGAAAAAATATTTATCATCTGAGCAAGTGTTGCTCATGTGATGAATTGTTGAATATTTGGTCGTCTGAGCATGTGTTGCTCATCTGATGGATTATTGGCAGCGTACCAAAAATATTAATTAGAATACTGGTCATTGAACCGAGCATAATTAATAAAATTAATGACCATGAAGTCGTCATAAAATTATTAAGGTTAGAATCTGGAATGATGATCCTTGGATTCAGAAACCCTAATTCGATCAATTAATGATCAATTCATGGTTCGTCAGAATTTAAACCATGGGACGAAGGAGGGAGCGACTACATGGGACCATGGATCAACCATGTAGTGTCCATATGCTCACGTGAGCAAATACGAAGAACTCCTGAAGAGTTGACGATTTGTTGGTGAAAGAATGATTAAATGCTGGTTTAATCATTTATTCGAAAATGCTCGTCTGAGCCTTAGGTGAGAAAACCTAATTAATTATGACGAGGCGAGAGACCGACCATGGAGTCATGAAACCGACCCTGGGTTGTCCCGTGACCGCCTGACGATCACTTCATGAAAATCCAAAGTGTTTGGGAGAGTTTTGGACCTAATACGAGCAATTGTGAAAATTAGGTCAAAACTGTGAAAATTGATGGGACCGGATTCCGTGAGCCAAAGATCCAATCTTGGTCGGTCAAGATAGGGTGCTCGTGTCCCCAAGGCGTCCGCGTCTCAGTCCTGAGAATTTTGATATTTTCTGGCGTGCAATTGAGCATCCATTCGAGAAAATATGCCAAAAATAGGGTTTCGACGAAACTAAGGAAGACACCATGAGATGATGAAAAATAATTATAAAATAAGGAATGAGGAGGCGTGGGACCGCCGTGGTCAAGGCATGGTCGTGACCACGGTCTCGTGGTGCCTTTTCCTTAATTTTATAATATTTTCATGATTTATTGAAAAATTCATGAATTTTGAGAAATTTGATGAATTTTGGGAGTTTCCATGAATTGAAGGAGTTTTCATGAGTTCAAGGAATCAAAAAATATTAAAATAATAAAACAGGGGTATGTGGGACCGTGGAAGGCATGGCCGGACGGCTAGGGCCCGGTCCCACGAGTTTCCCTAATTTTATAATGATTTTATGAAAAATTCATGAATTTTGAGAAATTTGATGAATTTATGGAGTTTCCATGAATTGAAGGAGTTTTCATGAGTTCAAGGAAGCAAAAAGTATTAAAATAATGAAAACAAGGGCATGTGGGACCGTGGAGGCATGACCGTCCGGCTTGGGGCCTGTCCCACGAGTTTTCATAATTTTTCAATATTTTTTAGGTATTTTTGATGATTTGAGGGAATTTTCCTAATTTGAGAGAAATACCATGAAATCAAGGAATTTGATGAATTCAAGGAAAACTAATAATAAAATAATAAAACAAAGGGGTGTGTGGGACCGGCTAAGGAATGGCCGGCCGGCCAAGGCCCCGTCCCACAAGTTTTCATATTTTATTTTATTATTATTTGATGATTTATGCAAAAATACCATGAAATCAAGGAGTTTTTTCATGAAATTAGAGAAATAATAATAATAAAATAATAAGGAACCGTGGGTGTGGGGCCGGTTGGGACCAAGGCATGGCCGGTTGGCCAATGGTCACGCCCCACACTCCTTTCCTTAATTATATATTATTTTTATGGGTTTATGGAAGTACCATGAAACCGAGGAGTTTCCTCGAGACGAAGGAGGTTTGATAAAATGAGAGGATTTTCATCAAATCATGGAAAATAATAAAAATGCATTAAAATATAAAACTGGCGTGGGATTGACCACGACACGGTCGGTCGTGCGTCCGTGCTCCCAGCACCCTGGTCAATATTTTTAATTATTTATTATTTTCTTCCTATTTTGCATAGGTTCATCGTTTCGTTGTATTTTTGAAATACTCGTTCGTGCGGTGACTGTGTGTATCATCGTTGAATACACCTTCACCATTTGAATCGGGGCTTACTTAGAGGTAGCTCAGACGCCCGGTTGTTGATTATTTATTACTAATTGTGGAATTCAGTGGAGAATAATTCACAAAACTGAGTAATAAGATGTTTATTATTAATTCATAGGATCAGCTGAGGATTCGACTACGAATTCAGAATAAAGTGAGCATTACCATTCCATGGGATCGTAGATTCGACCATAGAATCGGAGTAATTAAGGTTTATCTATTACCATTTATGAGACCAGTTGTGGATTCGATCATGAAATCGGAGTAATGAGATAATAGTTATTGCTATTCTATGAGATCAAGTGTGGATTCGATCATAGAATCAGAAAATTGTTATTGTCATTCCAGGGGACCAGTCGTGGATTCGACCATGGAATAGGAGCAATTGTTATTGCCATTCCATGGGACCAGTCGTGGATTCGACCATGGAATAAGCAATAATAGATTATTCTGGGAATTCAGTAGTGAATGTCACGGCAGAATCAATCTTAATTAGGAATAATTAACTTTGTGGCTCTATACTAGCAGAGCAAGCTGTCTAGGAGCATTAATTATCCCGATATGAGCTTGTCGGTAAGTCATATCCTTTATATAGTCAGGGTAAACTCGTTGTTTGTTCCTGAAGATGTTATCGCTCTATACTAGCAGAGCAAGCTGTCTAGGAGTGTCCATCTCGTGATGCTATATAGAAATAATCACTGAAAGTATTCAGTATTCATGAGATATGCGTTGTCCAGTCGTGAGACTACATATCTACATGTACTCTGAGAAAGTACTCTCCGTTGAGAATTCGATGAGAGACCCGTGTCTCGATACTCACGTCTGATTGCTGAGAGTTCGTATAATTATGAGTTTACGAATTTAGCCTTTGTCGAAAATCCACCATCTACATTAAGTCCCCTGCTTACTGAGGAAAGTTGTTCCTCAGTCAGCATTAAATGGTGATTTTCCGGCCATAAATAATAATACCAGTAATTGAACTTAGTCGTAAGTTGAGACGTTACCGGATTTAGAGAGCATGAGCAAACCACGACTTGATGAAGGCTTCAATGTCATGATTGGAGCATCGTTTGATGAGCATAAATTGGTGTTGAACCGCTGGTTTGGACGACGAGTCCGTGGTCGGTTAGGATTCGCGGGTCGGGCCCAATAAGGAAATCCTTAGAAAATTAGGTTTTGGAAATAAAATTTCTTTTTTTTTCCTCACACACGACCAGCACCTCATCACCTTCACGCCAGGGAAGGAGAGTTCCCGCCGCCGCCGGACCACCACCTGCCGCCGTCGCCGTCCGTCGGCCAATTTCCGCGGCGCTCCCAGGTACGTTTTTTTTTTTGTTGATGTTATCCTCATGAGTTGTTCATGCTTTGATCATGATGAAGTTATATACATGTGTGTATATTAGTGTGAGTTTTATGAAAAACCCTCGTTTTTGAAAACGTATGTTCGTTCGATCGTTAGTTTGAAAACTAACTATAATCCCTGATTTAGGAGAGATTTTTTTTTTAATATGAACCTAGGTCCAGTGATAAAACTTAGTGTATGAGCTTTCATGTATACCAAGGTTTCATCATAAAAGAAGTGAATTTTCATGAAATCGGAATAATCCTTCGTTTTAAAGACAAATAATGATGACACGAAGGAAAATATGTATGATGAACTTGTGTCCAGTGATAAAATTTTCTTATGAGCTTTCATGTAAATACAAAACTTTATCATATGTATGAGATGTGAGCTTTCACAATATTTTTTGAAATAAACCTTCGTTTTAAAGACAAATAACGACGATACGAAGGAAAATATTTTTTTTATATATATATGTAGCCGTGACATATATTGTGTAAAATATGATGTATATTTTATTTGATTTGTTTTCATTAGATAAAATCTTGAGAATTTATATATGCAAGTTGCATTAATTGCTGTTTTTTTCGAAAAATCAGAAACGTGGGTTTTGAGGAACCTTCGAAGATAGACAATATATTTATGATGAAATATTTTATTGTTGTAAACTTCATAGGTCAGTTGTGTGAATGTTCACATTATGAAAATTGTGTCCGTGATTTCATGAAAAATCAGTTTCGGAAATTAAATAAAGTTTCGTTCGTTTTTGCAGTTTTCGAAGAGACGAACGATTTTGGTGTTAACTCTAGCATTACTATCACTATTGTTAGTGGAAGTATAAAAGGTAAGAGTTAAGAGTTACCATTTTTGCTTGTATTTCCTTGATTTATATCTGGACGGCATACTGAAGTAGAATGTAGTGTGAACCTTTTCAGCTACTTAGCAAAGATGTCCAATTCCCAAGCTGACGACGCCTCGAGGGAAGAGATGTGCGTTGATGATGGTATCTCCAGAGATGAGACATGCATGGATGAAACTTCCGTTGGGGGAGACGAAGACGAAATCCCTGGGATTAAGAATGTCCCGAACATAGATGATGCATTCTTTGAAAAAGATATCCCAGGAGCTGAGCAACATTTGAAATCCCCAGTGTATCGTCTTTTGATAAATCCCAGAACTGTTACTCAGAAGAAATTGGTGACTCCTAAGACAGTGATTCGATTTTGTCTTGAACGAGGGGTCTTCGCCTCATCAATCATAGAGTTTAAGCTTTCTCGACGACCTTTGGAGAAATTTGCCGGCTGGGCGAGGCATATGTTGGGTTTTCCTCATGTGAGGACTATGCTCGACCAGGCGCAGGTGACGAGAGCTATTCAAGCTTCTGGAGAGTTGTTCATTTATCATGACGCAAGTGGTATTGTGGCTCTGTTTGCTCGCTGGTGCATTCCCACTCACACTTTCATATGTAGGGGAGAGTTTACCATTACCTTGGAAGACGTGGCGGCTCTGATGCATCTCCCGATCACGGGCAATCTTCCTGGGGATCTTTCAGATGAGGAGACCGCCGTTTCTCATGTCTTGACAGCTGCAATGGAGAAAGCGAATAAGGCTGGTAGTAAAGGATGCTATGCTTCCTGGTTGACACACTGGTGGCCCAAAGACGAGGTTTCTGATAAACCCATCGACGGTATGTTACCCATTGCTGCTTTCTTATGTTTATGGTTGTCCAGAGACGTTTTTGAAGACAGTGGAAACTTGTTGAAGCCTTTTGTGATTCCCTTTGCTATTAAGATGGCTCAAGGTGAGCAACTTCCGATAGGTAGTTTATTCTTAGGCTCCTTGTATTACAACCTGGACTCCTTGATTATAGACTCCAGTGTGTCGAACGGCTCTATGAAGATTGAGTGTTATGCCAACACGATGTTTCTTCAAGCTTTGATGTGGGAGCATTTTAAGAATTATGCACCTACTCCACGTAATGTTCTGCAAGGACCGAATACTGATGCGCGCCATACTTTCCCTGAGAAAGATAATGCTAGGATCATGCGTTGGTCCACCAAGCAGCCTCGTTCTAAAATACGTTTTATTGATGTGTTAGATGAAGAATCTGAGTTCAATTTTCGCCCGTGGGTGTCAGTCCCTGATTATGTTTCTCAGCCGATGACTTTCAATACTGGAGAAGGCACGAGTTTGACGTCTGGTGCGCATCTGAGTGATGGCGAAAGATCTTTCATGTTGAGTTGCACTCCTGGTCATTTGCTATCAGTCACGTTTGGAGAGCTTTCAGTGGAGGAGTATAATATTGATAGAGCAGCTCGACAAATGGGTATGGATCAGTGTGTTCCAACCATACGGAGAAGGAAGCCATCAGTTGAGCAACTCAGGACTCATTTGGATCATACTCACGTGGAAGGGAGTAGCTACTGGTTTCCTGGTTCTGATAGATTCGCCTATGTAACCCCAGGTTATGTAGAATTCTGGGACCAGCAACTTGGGCGTTTGCGTGGCTTTGTAAGATTTCCCAGACCTCCATTCAAGGATCTTCCTTCGGCTGAGATGATTTCCAGTCGACCAAGATTGAAGTATCTTTCTGGTGATAAACGAAAGTCGTCTCCAGGATGCTCTCAGGTATGTTTCTTCATATAATCTTCACGAAATTATAAGAACTGTATTCTGATTATATTACTGGATTTCACCACAGGACGGTCGTAATATACGACCTCGAATCGGTGTAGATTTCTCAGAGACTGAGGCGGTTATTCATGGCGGAGAAGGCAGGCATAAAGGTTATAAGCTGTTACCTAATACCGTAAAGTCCCCAGTTGGTGCTTTGGTGAGTTCCCAATATTTCTCACGTGACTTTCATTGCTATTAGCATTAGAATCATGAAGCCAACGTTGTTAATTTTGTTGCAGAATTTTACTCCATCAAGTCTTGAAGGTCTTCAATTTTCTGCTACTGAACAAGCAATCGCTGATTTGAGTGACGAAGAAACTGTAAGTATTTCTTCACATGTTCAAATGGGTGCTTCATAGATGAAAATATTGATTGTAAAGGACGTGTACAGGAGGATGTCGTCATGGAGATGGAGAATTCTGGAACTCAATCATCCTCTGGGAAAGGAATGGAGGTAATTCCCAAGATTCGGAGCCGGATGGAAGTGATGTTCCTCTTGTCGTTGATGTGGACAATTCCAACCCCTTGGACACTTTGGAGACTCCTCAAGTAAGTATATCCTGTATATTCTTCATAGAAGTATAAAAGTGCTGACTTGTAATGAATGAATGAGAACCCATGTGAATATATGAAAACTTAGTCGAATTTCGTCGTCAGAAAATTCAGAACCCAGCTTTTAGTAGAAACGCTGTAGAATCTTCGTCCGGAGTCGGATTTTGATGATCTGCATGTGCAAATTCAAGCCCGGAAAATTTCCAAGCTTTACAAGAAGATTTTTAAGTTTTGAGCACGTTCAGAGCCTGAAAAAGGCGAAATAGTAAACTTCCAAGAGACTTCCAGAACTTTTTCAGATTGCGCGTCACTTGATATTTTGGCCACATCTACTCGTTCGTTCATTGGATTGTCATGAAATTTTGACATGTCATAGAGGACATCCATACGAAGAGAATGGAATATGACCTATTCTCGGATTCCTTGTAGATTGCTCCCAGTTTGTATCCTAGTACAGGGCAGAGTTCAGTTTCTTCAGACGGACTCATCGTAAAATATGTTTTCATGACTTCCATGTTATTTGCCCGTGCCTTGAATGTAGTATGATGAACCTTGATGATGTTGCCTTGCTGGTATACTGTGTTTCATAATCTCCTTTGGATTCGTGACTCTGACCTCATGTAATCTTCGTATTAGGTGATAAATACCGAAGTTGAGGATACTGGAGCCAACGATGATAACTCTAACCATTCCGGAGTTATTGATAAAGAGACAACCATCCCTGAATTTCAAGGTCATGAGAAGGTCGCTACTTCTGTTATGGAAACCCAGATGGTTGTTGCCTCAGTGATAGAAGAAACCGAGACAGCAGCGGAGAATACTGAAGGAACTGTTGCTTTAGTTGTGGGAGCCACTCCAGTGACCGAGAACCGTATAATAGTGTATGAATATCCAACTGCAGGGGTCGCTTTCGATCCTCCCTTTAACACTTCACTCCCGTATCATGAACTGGTCGGTGGATTCAGCGTTCCCATTGGATATGCACGCTTGTATGAGACGATATAGAAGAAGTTCGGCCATATGATCGTTGACAGGAACCCTGGGCGTGCTTATGCTTTAATCATGCAAGTAGGCGTTATCTTGCGTGTCGTGAGTGATATGCATACGAGACCCAGGAATACCGTGACTCCAGATATACTCTTTGATTGGGAGTTTAACTTGGAGAATTCAGAAATACTTGGCCTCAACGTGAAATGGCTTCGTAAGCAAATAAACGTTATCAAAGATTCATGTGAGAAGAACATACCCTTTCCAAACGATGTTGTGAAGGAGAAGGAGGACAAGATTGCCAAGCTGACCGAGGAGTTGAACAAGGAGAGGGAGGCTTTGCAAATCTTGAAGGATGCTGATGAGCGAAAGCCTTTTCTTGTTGATCTCTTGAACTTCTGAACTTCTGAGAGATGTGAGGTTTATACTTGGGTTTTTTTATATTTAGATGGTTTTGGATTGACTGGTGGTTGAGGATTTTCTCGTAGATTTGATAGAGATTTTCTTTTACGAAATATGAATTGAATTTTGATAAATTGCTGAATTTAAATACTGATTGCAAGTATTGCAAATGCTTTGGAGGAATTGAAATACAAATGAAATAAAATCCTAAATGTTAAATCCCAACACCACGAGTGCTTCAAACTCCCAATACCTTAAATGTCCAATAATTTCAGATAAACGCCTTGAGCCAATTTTCATGAATTACTGGTAGGGTTCTGCCATCTGTGTTGGTCAATTTGTAGTATCCTCCGGCCACGGATTCAGCGACCATGAATGGTCCTTCCCAATTGGAGTTCCTTGTAGAATGAAGACCGCGCTGAACTGCTTTAAGAACCAGGTCCCCTTCATGAAACTTGTTAGGCTTGGTCGATCGTGCCTTGGATATCTTCCGCTGATTCGGAATTCCCTGTTTGATGGAATTCCTCGATTGTGGCCCGTATGGACACTCGCGCAGAAGAGAGTATCCAGCATAGCATTTATCATGCTTAGCCAAGTCTTCAGCAATAAACCTCTCGACGGAGTGACCGATTTGAAGAAGTTCTGAACCCAACCATTGAGTGTAATATTGCTGAGGTGAAGTTACCCACTCGTAGCTTTTGATGACTACTAAATTATTCATGGGGTGAAGTCCCTGGACCATAGTAGAGTATTTGAACATTGGTAATATTGGAGCAAGCAAAAGGAGGAATAAGACTTGCCTGAGCTCGAAACCTTCTGACAAAGGTGTGCGGATTATCTCCAAGTTCCTGTGTAAGTCCCATCAGAGTTTTTACTTCTTCCAGATGCTCAAACGGTGATGCGTCCTCTGCTTCGTCTTCCGACTCGGAATCCTTGTCGTTGACAGGATGTGTTGAAGGCATCGTTGTCCTTTCAGCATGAATCCAAGTTCTCCCAAGGACCATGTCGTATCCAGTGTCTTCCCGGATTATGAAAAACTTGGCCTCAGTGCAGATCGATCTTTCCGTAACTTTGAGAGTGATGAAGCCGTATGCGTTTCTGGAGATTCCTTCGTGGTCCTTGATTGCTATGGGAGCGTGGGTGGCTTCCCGTCGAGTAATACCAGCAACTCTGAGAGTTTTCAAAGGGATGATGTTGACGACGGTACCAACATCTATGAACGCCCTCTTGAACTCATTTCCTTTAATGTGCACTGTGGTGAGCAGTCCCCAGTCATACATTTCTGTGTCGGTGGCTGAAGGTCCGGTGGTGGTCTCTTGGATCAGCGAACGTCTTCCGGACACAATGTGGTTCAGTGCATCAAACATGTCTTTCCTTTGAGCTTTCAAAAGATATAACAGCTCGCAGACATGTTCGATCAGATATTGGACCGTTTCCTTGACAGGAGGTTCGGAGATGGTAAAAGTTCTGACTGGGAGGGGGTTTTTGTACACCCCCTCAATCCCCAGGTTGAGCTCTCTGGATTCGACCTTTTCTTTGAATACGCGCTTCAAAATTTTGCAATCACTCGTGGGATGGCTGACGTATCTATGAAAGCGGCAATACCGAGGATTTTCCATGGCCTCTTCAGTTGGTTCCTTCTTGACATAAGGAAATTTGATTGCGCCATCTTGAATCCAGGCATCGAGTAGTTCATTAACTTCTTCCATTGAACAGGGAAAATCAGGTGCTTCTGGATCTTCCATATGCTGAGGAGGGATTTTCGAATTCTCCTTCTTGTGTGTCTTTGAAGGGGTGGAGGAAGTCTGCTTGTGTTGTGGTTCTTCTTTTCGCTTACTCCCTTCCGCGACAACATTTGTTGAAGGTTGCAGGTTATAATGCTTATTGATCAGACGCCTGCTTCCTCGAGTGTCTTTTGAATCTTCAGTCTTTGTTGACTTTGCTCTTTCCAAAAGAGCGGGTGCAGTGGTTTCCGACCTCTTCGCAGGTTCGTGAAGCTCTGAGAAAGTCTGGAATCGAAGGTTTTCTAGCAAGGCCCTGTAGACCGAAAGCATGCCATTGATGCACAAGTCCACCAGTTGTTGCTCCGTGACGTTTGGGTCATAACAATCCAGGGCTTGGACTTTGAACCTTTTCACATAATCATTGGGATTCTCATTGACCCTCTGAAACATTCTTCCAAGGTCGGAGAGGGTGACTTGTTCTGACACGAAGAAGTATTTCCTGTAAAATGCATTAACCATTTCTCCCCAATTGTTGATGGTCCCTGGTGTGATGCTGTTATACCAGGTGTATGCCCTGCCTTTCAGAGATTTTGAGAATTCCTTGAGACAGACGACATGATTATGTTCATGTTCTCCCAAGGCTTCGAGAAAACGAGAGACATGTTCCCGAGCATTGCCAGTTCCATCATACAAGGTGAAAGTTGGAGAAACGTAACCTTTGGGGAGTGGAATCCTCTGCGTAGCGGCAGGATAAGGAGGTTGATGACGATGGTCATGCGATGTATTGCCTTTTCCATGGTTCTCTAAGAGGTGCTCCAGATCCTCGCGAGTGATGAAATTCGGTGATCCCTTCGCTGATGCGTTGTCGGCAGCAGTTTTGTGGACTTCGTCGTCTTCTACTGTATGGATTGGAATTACTTCAGGACCGTCGTCCGAGGATTTGTCCTTCTCCTTCCCTTTCTCTTGAGTCTTCTCTGAAATCTTGTCAGTAAGAGTTTTGAGATAATTACACAGCTCCTTCTGTGTAGCAGCCATGTCAGTCTGGTTCTTTGCAAGAGTCTCCTGCGCTTTGATAAGATCATCAATGGTAAGCGGTGGATCTCCTCTGACGTCTTCAGGGTATCGTCCGGACAGTGGATGACCTTCGGCGTGAGAAGGAGTAGTGTCACCACCATCAGTGTTGGAAGTCGGAATTGTCTCCGGGATATTCTGATTGTTGTTGTTGCTAGTGCTAGCACGGTTTGTGTTAGGATTTGTAACTGAACCTGACCTGAGATCAACCATCTTGTGAAATTGTGAGATTGTAACCGAGAGAATGACCTCCCACTGTGGTCGCCAATCTGTAGATGGGGAAAAACGATTTGCTTTAAGGAATTGAGGAGACGACCGTACGGAGGAGACTCCCCGAACCGAGCGAAATGTTAAACCTCACGCAGATACACCGCTGCAAAGGGGGTACTTTAGATTCGAGATATCAATTTGTAGTACTCCGGCCTAAATCAAGACAATGACCGTTCCAGAGTAAATTCGGTGACAAGAGAGGATGGGTTGATCTGTAGGAGGGAAGATGAGAAATGTGTGGAATCAATGGTAATCAAAGATTGTGGGTGTGTGAATTCTGAATACGATAAGCTCTGAGTGATTGAAATTGCTCAATTGAGAGTAGTTGCTCAATTGATGAGTTGATGATCTCGTGTTGTCAGTTTGACGTGAGATTGATGATACTGATGATGATTCAATCATGATTCAGAGACTTATTTATATTGCTGGAATTGTAGACACCATGATTCCATGAAGTGTGACAGTTGATAGAATCAAGGAGTGGGGAAGTGGAGATCGTGTTTGAAACCAGTTGCTCAACGTGTGGAGACTTGGTCGATTTTCCACCCACTACCTCGTGAATTCCTTCAAATGATTGCACGACTTGCTCACATTCCATCGTGTGTTTGAACACACGTACCGTAGACCGCCAGACCAAAACCCTAAGTGATATCCCCCCAAGTAACACGATTGACGTCTCGTGGTTTGTTAGTCAATTGATGACTTCGTGGTTTGATGGGACGATGAGTCCATGTAGTCATTGAGTTGAACATGATATTCTGAAACTCGTGAATTGAACATGTCACGAGACAGAGATATAGTTCTTACGATGAAGTGAGGAACTATTGCTCATTCGGTGGATCGTTGAATATTGATTGTTGAACCAATATTCCTTAGTTTGAAAAAATATTTATCATCTGAGCAAGTGTTGCTCATGTGATGAATTGTTGAATATTTGGTCGTCTGAGCATGTGTTTCTCGTCTGATGGATTATTGGCAGCGTACCAAAAATATTAATTAGAATACTGGTCATTGAACCGAGCATAATTAATAAAATTAATGACCATGAAGTCGTCATAAAATTATTAAGGTTAGAATCTGGAATGATGATCCTTGGATTCAGAAACCCTAATTCGATCAATTGATGATCAATTCATGGTTCGTCAGAATTTAAACCATGGGACGAAGAAGTGAGCGACTACATGGGACCATGGATCAACCATGTAGTGTCCATATGCTCACTTGAGCAAATACGAAGAACTCCTGAAGAGTTGACGATTTGTTGGTGAAAGAATGATTAAATGCTGGTTTAATCATTTATTCGAAAATGCTCGTCTGAGCCTTAGGTGAGAAAACCTAATTAATTATGACGAGGCGAGGGACCGACCATGGAGTCATGAAACCGGCCCTGGGTTGTCCCGTGACCGCCTGACGATCACTTCATGAAAATCCAAAGTGTTTGGGAGAGTTTTGGACCTAATACGAGCAATTGTGCAAATTAGGTCAAAACTGTGAAAATTGATGGGACCGGATTCCGTGAGCCAAAGAGCCAATCTTGGTCGGTAAAGATAGCGTGCTCGTGTCCCCAAGGCGTCCGCGTCTCAGTCCTGAGAATTTTGATATTTTCTGGCGTGCAATTGAGCATCCATTCGAGAAAATATGCCAAAATTAGGGTTTCGACGAAACTAAGGAAGACACCATGAGATGATGAAAAATAATTATAAAATAAGGAATGAGGAGGCGTGGGACCGCCGTGGTCAAGGCATGGTCGGCCGATCGTGACCACGGTCTCGTGGTGCCTTTTTCTTAATTTTATAATATTTTCATGATTTTATGAAAAATTCATGAATTTTGAGAAATTTGATGAATTTTGGGAGTTTCCATGAATTGAAGGAGTTTTCATGAGTTCAAGGAAGCAAAAAATATTAAAATAATAAAACAAGGGTATTGGGACCATGGAAGGCATGGACGGCCGGCTAGGGCCCGGTCCCACGAGTTTCCCTAATTTTATAATGATTTTATGAAAAATTCATGAATTTTGAGAAATTTGATGAATTTAGGGAGTTTCCATGAATTGAAGGAGTTTTCATGAGTTCAAGGAAGCAAAAAATATTGAAATAATGAAAACAAGGGCGTGTGGGACCGTGGAGGCATGACCAGCCGGCTTGGGGCCGGTCCCACGAGTTTTCATAATTTTTCAATATTTTTAGGTATTTTTGATGATTTGAGGCAATTTTCCTAATTTGAGAGAAATGCCATGAAATCAAGGAATTTGATGAATTCAAGGAAAACTAATAATAAAACAAAGGGGCATGTGGGACCGGCTAGGGCATGGACGGCCGGCCAAGGCCCCGTCCCACAAATTTTCATATTTTATTTTATTTTATTATTATTTGATGATTTATGCAAAAATACCATGAAATCAAGGAGTTTTTTCATGAAATTAGAGAAATAATAATAATAAAATAATAAGGAACCGTGGGTGTGGTGCCGGTTGGGACCAAGGCATGGCCGGTTGGCCAATGGTCACGCCCCACACTCCTTTCCTTAATTATATATTATTTTTATGGGTTTATGGAAGTACCATGAAACCGAGGAGTTTCCTCGAGACGAAGGAGGTTTGATAAAATGAGAGGATTTTCATCAAATCATGGAAAATAATAAAAAAGCATTAAAATATAAAACTGGCGTGGGATTGACCATGACACGGTCGGTCGTGCATCCGTTCTCCCAGCACCCTGGTCAATATTTTTAATTATTTATTATTTTCTTCTCTATTTTGCATAGGTTCATCGTTTCGTTGTATTTTTGAAATATTCGTTCATGCGGTGACTGTTAGTGTATCATCGTTGAATACACCTTCACCATTTGAATCGGGGATTAATTAGAGGTAGCTCAGACCCCCGGTTGTTGATTATTTATTACTAATTGTGGAATTCAGTGGAGAATAATTCACAAAACTGAGTAATAAGATGTTTATTATTAATTCATAGGATCAGCTGAGGATTCGACTACGAATTCAGAATAATAAAGTGAGCATTACCATTCCATGGGATCGTAGATTCGACCATAGAATCGGAGTAATTAAGGTTTATCTATTACCATTTATGAGACCAGTTGTGGATTCGATCATGAAATCGGAGTAATGAGATAATATAGTTATTGTTATTCTATGAGATCAAGTTGTGGATTCGATCATAGAATCAGAACAATTGTTATTGTCATTCCAGGGGACCAGTCGTCGATTCGACCATGGAATAGGAGCAATTGTTATTGCCATTCCATGGGACCAGTCGTGGATTCGACCATGGAATATGAGCAATAATATATCATTCTGGGAATTCAGTAGTGAATGTCACGGCATAATCAATCTTAATTAGGAATAATTAACTTTGTGGCTCTATACTAGCAGAGCAAGCTGTCTAGGAGCATTAATTATCCCTATATGAGCTTGTCGGTAAGTCATATCCTTTATATAGTCAGGGTAAACTCGTTGTTTGTTCCTGGAGATGTTATCGCTCTATACTAGTAGAGCAAGCTGTCTAGGAGTTGTCCATCTCGTGATGCTATATAGAAATAATCACTGAAAGTATTCAGTATTCATGAGATATGTCGTTGTCCAGTCGTGAGACTACATATCTACATGTACTCTGAGAGAAAGTACTCTCCGTTGAGAATTCGATGAGAGATTCGTGTCTCGATACTCACATCCGATTGCTGAATCGGAGTTTCGTATAATTATGAGTTTACGAATTTAGCCTTTATCGAAAATCCACCATCTACAAAGGGGAATAACGAAGATGTTCGGTTTGAAATATCTACCTACCTTACCTTTAGGGGGAGTATAAGATTTGTTATTCAGAAGTCAACATCGACATTTATTGATTTAATATAAGCAGGTTATTGTGCTGTTGAAACTTGGAATCAAGCGTATGTATAATGAATTCTTGTAATTTGTTTATCCATATGTATTAAGAGTTTTGTCACTAGAATTGACAAAGGGGGAAATTGTTAGAGCATAGCTCGGTTGAACCCACCAAGCGTTGGTATGTCAAGTTTGGTTGTCATATTTTTAGTGAATCAAAACTCATCTAAGAGTCGCTTGATTATGTATGTTGATGGTGGTTTTTAGACAAGGGGTAAAATCGTAAAACCTTACGTATAGCATGACGTCACCGGTGACACTAAACACATTTATTAGAGCATTTAATGCACTTATGTAAAAATTACCAGGGTATCCTTTTTCAAATACTAAACTAGGGTTTCGACACACGAAACCCTAAGTCTACACATACCGCACAGCCATTGTGCAAAAGCATGGAAAACATGCCAAAATGCATGTACCGTGCAATCATCAAGCAATACATAGCAATTGCACGTACCGTGCAATCATTGCGCAAAAGCATGGCAATCATGCCACTCACACATACCACGCAATCACTGCGCAGGAGCATGGCAAACATGCCAGAATGCACGTACCGTGCAACCATCACGCAATACATAGCAATTGCACGCACCGTGCAATCATTGCGCTTCATGGCAATCATGCCAAAACCGAAGTCGCACAATCGCTGCGCATCATGGCAACTATGCCAAAACCAAAGCCGCACAATCGCTGCGCATCATGGCAACTATGCCAAAACCAAAGCCGCACAATCCTTGCGCATCATGGAAACTATGCCAAAACCAAAGCCGCACAATCGCTGCGCATCATGGCAACTATGCCAAAACCAAAGCCGCACAATCGCTGCGCATCATGGCAACCATGCCAAAACCAAGCCGCACAATCATTGCGCTTCACGACAACCTTGCCAAATTCGAGCTGCACAATCATTGCGCCACACGCGCCATTGGCACATTCCAAGCGACGCTTGCGACCTAGCATGCCAAGTCGTGCAAACCTAGGGCCAAGCCGCCACACGCGCCATTGGCACATGCCAAGCGACGCTTGCGACCTAGCATGCCAAGCCATGCAAACCTAGGGCCAAGCCGCCACACGCGCCATTGGCACATGCCAAGCGACGGTTACGACCTAGCATGCCAAGCCGTGCAAACCTAGGGCCAAGCCGCCACACACACCATTGGCACATGCCAAGCGACGGTTGCGACCTAGCATGCCAAGCTGTGCAAACCTAGGGCCAAGCCGCCACACGCGCCATCGGTACATGCCAAACCGACGCTTGCGACCTAGCATGCCAATCCGTGCAAACCTAGGGCCAAGCCGCCACACGCGCCATCGACACATACCAAGCGATGCTTGCGACCTAGCATGCCAAGCCGTGCAAACCTAGGGCCAAGCCGCCACACGCGCCATTGGAACATGCCAAGCGACGCTTGCGACCTAGCATGCCAAGCCGTGCAAACCTAGGGCCAAGCCTGTCGTCATTTTTGTTCTTCGTTCCGTCGTCGACCCTATCTATGTTTCTACGATGGCCCAAGAACACGCTTATTCTTCAGTCGTAGAGAGACTTTTGAATTGCGAGGTACCATTACGAGCTCAATATATACGAGTGTTATTCCGTGAAATAACTCGAATTTCAAATCATTCACCTTTTGCATGATGGGTCAGCGAGAAAATGGGCAGAGCAGCTTAAGCTATTAGGTGTAGGCGCTTTCCAGAGGTTAATTTTCTAGTTCTTCCTATTTGACACCACACGCGCCATTGGCACATGCCAAGCGACGCTTGAAACCTAGCATGCCAAGTCGTGCAAACCTAGTGCCAAGCCTCCACACACGTCATTGTCACATGCCAAGCGACCCTTGCAACCTAGCATGCCAAGCCGTGCAAACCTAGGGCCAAAGCCGCTACGCGCGCCATTGGCACATGCCATGCAACACTTGCATTTTGGCATTACCACTTGCACCCGATGTGCAACCTACAGCCAAGGAATTCCGCACAAGTCATTGGCACATGCCTTGCAACCCTTGCACTTTGGCATGTCGCGCCTACATCAAAGGCCACGATTTCTCTTAAGATGCAAAATCTCGACCGTCGAAGGTCGCCACTGAGCCGGCACATCTCTCAAGCTCAACTTATCAAACACCAGCGACATGCTACACGTATTCCACGAAAACACTCGAGACTTCAATACATGTCACAAACTGGCGGATACTCTTTAGGGTTTTGGTTTGGCAGTTTACATCGTGCGGCATACACAAATGCCCGTTTCAAGACAGTGTATTAAGAATAAGACGGTTAGTAAATGTATGAAGTAATGGTGAAACGCTCTTTCATTATGGAACATCAATTCCATCAAATTCCATCAATACCAGGCGTTACCAGCTCTTCCCATTTAACTCATCTGTTTCTTTTTCTTACGAGGCCAGAGTACGTTTCACTTAGACTTGTATAAATAGGTCTTACCTATTTCCACCAAGATAACAAGTTTTTGGTCACGCAGAAATATAACACTCAGAAGGCAACTTTTCTAGCTTTCTCAAAGCTTTCACCTTCTGATACAAGTCAAGTGATACTCTTTCAGAACTGTTCTGGTCTCAACACTCTCTTCGATTCCCTCCCTAAACCAGCCCTTCTCCTCCTTTTTGTGACCAAAGCAAATCTGGAACGGGCATTTCTTGGTTTAGGCCAGATTTTTATAGATTGATCTCTCGAATCTAAAGTACTCCCGTACTGTACATTTGTTTAGGGTTTAGATTTGTTTCTCACTCACCTACCAAAATTACCAAAATCGGCAGAAACGATTTTCACCCATAAACAATTGGCGACCACAGTGGGAGATTGATTTTCGGTTACAATGTCAGTTTTCAATCCTCGATCTCGTACTTCGATTCAGACAGCAGGACGGCAGAAGCGAGCGATCTGTTCAGGGATCCACAACTCGACTACCAGACAACCTGGTTACCAGTCGCAAACCGCAAGAGACGGCTGGGGACTTCACAGAAACCGAAAGCAAACGATTCAGTCATCAAGTGACTCAAAACGACGAGGGACTTTCCACAATCGCGGCGCTGCTTCCCAAAAAACTCGATCTTACACACAAAGGATCTCTTTTTCATTAGGAGATCCGGGAAACCGAGTAAGTCTTGCCTAGATAGAATATATGGTTTACAATTTCAAGTTTTCACGGGAATGATAAAACCAATAGCCATGTTATGTTTCATCCCATGTCATCTACCAACATGCAACGTTCAAGATTCCATATCTTCTTTGGGATGTTCGTATCGCTTACAATCATAACCAAAAATGACATCATCCTAAAACGTTCATCCTGAATAATAACCCAAAACCCTCATAGGAAACACTTGTACATCAACCCAGAAATCCAGAAAATCAAAACCATAAGCCAGGTGTTTCATTTGCCTTTCAAACAAAAAAAAACACAGAAGAATTTTAGAAGACAGAAGTGCATCCAAAGGAAGCCATTCAACAGTGGTTTGCTCTTCTCGAAGAAGACGTCCTTCGTCATTTGGAGGACCGCCTGTTTCATCTCCAACTCTTTGGACATCATTCCAATCTCCGCCTCTTGTTGTTTGACCACGTCCGCAGAAGGACCTTCGGTCATCTTGGCATGCAACCTTGGATCTCAGAGCAACCCTAACACCCAGTCTTCGTGGAATCAGTTGCATTCCCATGTGTACCTACTTTTCATCATAACGATTACCAGTAACTATTCATGAGGTACCTGACGCTACCACGGTAATATTCGAAGAGAATAACAATATTTCTTTATGGGAGGCATACCTATGGCTAGGGTCTGCACCAACACAAGAAACGCTGGAGTACATACCTGGAATATGCTGGCCCACTTTATTGCTACAACGCCCACGCTGGAACCAGCGCCCACGCCAAGCCAGAGTCGTGCGAAGCCAGTACCTTGACAAGCCAGCGTCCATGCCAAGCCAGCGCCCGTTACATCAAGATCCAGCGCTAACAACTTGCATCTTTCCAGCGCCGGCAGCTTGCATCTTTCCAGCGCCGGCATCTTGCATCTTTTCCAGCGCGCTGACAGCTTGCGTCCTTCCAGCGTCACACTTGCACTTACATCTTGCATCTTTACAGCAGCTTGCATCTTCCCAGCGCTAGCAGCTTGCATCCTTCAAGCGTTACACTTGAACGCCCCATAGGGAATCAACAATCCGACTTCATCACACGTAAAGATCAGGAAAGACTTCTCCAAAATCGAAGCAAAAAAAAAATCAGCAAACCCCCTGAGTTCACGAAGACTCTCTTCCTGTCAAGAGACGCATGATTTCTGGGGACTTCGCCCACAAAACTGTGCAGTCCATGATGAAACATTTATAGTAAATTCTATGTTTCCCCAAGGCACAATGTCAAGACATGTTTGCAGCCCTCAACCGCACCGCATTAGGAAAGCAGCCTTGTAAGATCAGAATCTCGCAATGATAATGTTTCAGCGAAATTATCAATGACACAGCATAATAGCGTCGCAGAACAGTTTCAGAAATGATAGAATAAATGACGTCATCTAAAATCACGAGAAAGATGTGATAGTCCTGCGAAGATTAGAGAGTTTGTGAAATTAACAATTCTAAGGTTGCGAGAATATCGCAGATCATATCTGAAAATAAAGGACAGATTAGCTGTCATCCACTATGTATTTTCTTATAAATAGTCGCTCGAGTTGTAAAGAAAGGAGAGAGATCTTTTTTGAGTAAGAAACAAGTAAATAGGAGAGAGAAAGTCTATAAAAGAGATCATTCTTGATGTCTTTATCTTTTCTTGTAAGAATATTCAAAGATTGTTCAATAAAATAAAGAGTTTAAACCTAAAATGAGTTGATTAATAATAAAATCATACGAGGGGTGTAGTGTAGGATTTCCTGCAACTACATAATTGCGCTAGAAACAGGGACGAGTTGAAGATTATTCTAGAAAAAGCTAAAGATTCATATTGAGATTTGTGAAAATTTAAAGTGATTGATTAATAATTTTTCATAATTTCTTGCAATACTGTTAGCATTGAAGAAATGTCTAGAAGAAGAAATACATCCGAACAACCGACTACTATTAGAAGAAGCAAAAGAATTGCCGGAAGAGAAAGAAGTGAAATGGGAGAATCTACTAGAATGAGAAATAATAGAGAAAATCAAATTCAACCGCCAATTCAACAAACACTAGTTCAAGAGAGGAATACAGATTATGACAGGGTGAGCATACACACTTGGCGATCAAATTCAGCAGAAGAAATAGAAGAAGAGCAACAAAACAGAAATTATATACAAGAAGAGAGAAATCAAGAAGCAGATGAAGGAATAATTCATGGAGGTGAGGAAATTGGAGCGTTAGAAACATTGAGACGAAGAATACATGAAGAAAGAAGAGCTGAGGCAGAAGACGTGCAAATTTAACAAGGCAAAATCACGAATTAAGGATGGAGAATATAAGACTACAGAATAGAAGATCGAGAAGTATTACAAAATCATATTCAAGATCGACTAGAAGAGAAATGAGGCGAAATTCACCACAATCAATGCTGGAAACAATATTCAAGAAGAAATATCAAATCCTAATGAAGAATATCGCGAAAATAGAGAAAGAACTGATGATCGTTACATTCCACAAAATGAAACTTTTGATGATGGGCAAATTGGAGGAAATCAAGAGAACCAAATGGGAAAAAAGATGGCGAAGGAAATCAAGAGGAAGGAAGAAGAATTTTACATGTGAGAGAAACTCAAAGAAATCAACAGACAATTGAAGAAGAAATTGAAAGACATTATGCTGAACAAGCACGTTTAATCTGCGAACGTGAAAGATTGAGAGCGGAAATGGAAGAACAAGAGCTTCAGGAGACAATTCGCCAGAACAATCATGACAATCGAGAAAGAAGGCGTACACAAAACCGGAATAACGATAATCTCAATGAGGAGTATGATAGAGTAAAGAGAATGGCTGAAAGACAGCGAATTGAATTGATAAGAAATGAACAAAATATGGAGGGGAAAATGAAAGCATCATCATTTGCGAATTCAAGATAGAGATGAGGAAGAGAATCGCAGAAGAAGACGAGATGAGGATAATGAAGAAGAGATGCAAAATTTCGAGAGAAGATAGACGTGAACGC